>NC_046221.1:152045124-152362500 GCF_009819885.2 Catharus ustulatus | reverse complement strand
CCAGTTTTGAATGTGATGAAAATCATAAAGAATATAAAATTACTCTGTGTAATCTTGACAATTTTTCAAAAAAGAAATAAAGCCTTCTGTTTGACCATTCTGTGTTATTACTTACAAACCCCAATAAATGGGACTTTGTTTTGAATGCTACTTCTTAAAAAAGACATTGTATTCCATGCTTCAATGCACACAGAAACTACATCTCATTGTAATACTGAAGCTTTACAAACTGAGGTGAGTGAGTACACATTCCTTGCTTCAGTGAAAAAATGCTCATAAAATCAAATAGCAGTTTCTATGATCACTGGACATTTCCTCAGATCAAAGAGTAGTCACCCTGTGTGCTGGAAGCCCAGCAGCTCAGATGCCCACTCTGTGGCAATGCATGTTGTTCTGAGGCAATGATGGCTAAGCCAGACTGAAAAGCAAAAGCTGCTGCACTCCAAACAAAACATTCAGTTACAGCCCCAAAAGATGCAGATATCCTCAGCAGAGGAGAAGAAGGGTAACACTGGTTCAGTGGTTTACCCCCCTGAGGGATGCGAGGCTCCAAGGGCAAGGTTTTCTTGCCCTTTCTGCTGGAAGATGTAACGCAGACAGGAGCTGAGGTAAGAGATACACACACCTGGTAGTTGGTCCTTCTATCTAGGAACAAGACCTCTTCTGTGAGTAACCCACCACAGAACCATATACCTTTGTTGATCAAATTCACTCACCCCAAAGGAGTTTTCTGCAGAGGTAAGAATTGAAACACTTGGAGCTACACAATTTTTTTATGTCAGTGCTGCAGACATGCTCTCTCCATGATAAATACAGGTATTCTGGTTAACTTGGATCTCCACTTTGAAAAATCTTTCTTAGTTTTGCCTTCCCCTAAATAGTTGGGACAGTCAGAAAAAGCAATTTGCTTTGTGTGCTCCAGAAACCTTTCCTAAGTCTAATTTTAGATGTTACCACATTACTTAAGCGTTGGTTGTTTTTTTTTTTTGGCATCTCCTCCTACCATAATCTTGTGTTCAGCCTGAAGTTCTGCTGATCCTTCCCAGAGGCAGAAGTATTATTTTCCTTTGAGTCTTTCCAATGCAAAACTGAATGTCTCCAAGCATTTGTATATAGGGAGATATCACTGTAAGGTAACATTTTATTCAGTGATCTGAGTGAAAAGTTTCATATCTAAAATTGAATTGACAGAGTAGGGTAGTCCTGGTAGCTTTGAAGTAGGGAATGAAATCTTTCTATCTTAAAGTCTCTCTCTGCCCCCTCTCCTACCCCTCACCACTGAGATTCCAACACCAGCAAAGCAAGTCTTTGGCATTTTTTGCAAAAAGACAGTAAAATGCTTTGTATAACCCTTAGTTTCATATCTAATGTAGCCCAAATCCCTGGAAATCTTTTCATTACCATGAATGGGATTTGGGTTAGGTCAATAATGAGTTGAATTAGCAGTTATTTATTATTTCATCATGCAGTTTCGTTCCTGCTCTGACAATGAATGTTTTATGCTTGGGAATAATCCCACGGATTGAAGCCCTGTGTAATAAAAAACAGCCATTTCAGATTTTATTTGGCTATTTGCATGAAAATAAAAAACAGATGAACACCAGATTTGAGACAATATGCTTCTGAATGACCTAAAAATATAATAGTGACTTCAACAAAACAAAACAAGAGTAATAAGGTAAAGTTCTACAGGCATGTTGTTAAATTATTGTATGCCTCCTTCAGAAGACATAAGACTCCACAGAATTTTTAGTTTCTGGCTAAGTGAAAATCAGAGTTTTTTGAGGCAGGTCTACCTAAAAGGTATGTTAATTATAAAACCAAATTTTCCCCCAGTCCTAACCTAGACCAAACTTTAAAAAAGTAAACATTTTATTGTAATCCTGATTCACACGTTCCTATCTGTATCCATATAATTGAAAAATATTTCACTCTGAAGGCCCAAAAAAGGGGTAGATTTTGAAAAACCTTTGTAAAACTGGTATCTGAGCTTTTATGTATTATTACAAGCAAGGTCAGTGGTAAGTGATTACATTTGTTTAATGTGAACTTCACATCATGTGACAACCAAGTGAGCTCTTTGAAGCTGAAACATTCAAAGATTATTCTCAAGATGAGTTCTGGACTCCATTTCATCTAAGCATTTATTAATTTATTAATCTGCCAGACTAAAAAGTGTGCTGCAGATGGATGTTGTGCTACAGACAGAGCTGTCACACAAGAAATTCAAAAGGAAGCTTTGGCTGTTGATAAAGAGCTAAAATGGAGGAAGGACTTATTTCCCTGACAAATATGGCTTTATTGATAGGACAAAATAATATGGGCATAGAGATAAATATTTCAATCACATATGATCCGTGTCTCACATGTCAACTTAGTGCCAATGATAAAGAGGGAAGAAAGAAACACAGCTGCAGAAGTGCTTAGATGTGGAAAGCAAAAAATAGCTACCATATTCTTTACAAAGATACCATCTAAAAATTCTCTAAGAATCAACTGGAAATACCTTTTCAAGGATGAGAGTGATGCAGATAAGAATATATGCTTCAATGAGTGTTTTATCAGCTGTCTTAAAGAACACTCATTTCTCCATTAGCATTATTCTTCTGCTATCTGCTCCAGATTGCTGCAGACTGGTGTTTGTTATGTCAAGTTTACATGAGTGCCGTTTTTGTTTCTGAATTCCAGAGTGAAATTGCATGCACATGAACTGCAGCATCTCCAGGCTAGCTCAAGAAAACAGTCTGTGAACAATGCCCACCTTTTTACACCACTGCCAGGTTTTTAAAGACATGAGCTGATTCACAGCTGATAGACTTGCTAAAGCAATTCCATATCACAGTGGGAAAATAATATAATATCTTTTTCTGGCAGTATTTTGTACTCCAGAGTCTACATGTCACAAAAGGCATATTTTCAGAAGTGGCAACTCATTTAACACAAATAGGTAGGAGCAGTACAAACCTCAAATGCTCAGCCTCTCTTTTTGAATTTAAGTGCTTAAAGATCAGTGTTTGGAAATTTGCATACCAATCTCAAATATTCATAGTTGAGAAAGTTATTTTCTAAATGTGTATCAATACAACCTTTGAAAGCTGTTCAGTCTGTGTTTATGAACAGGTATGAAGTATTCTGTGAGGTCTGAGTTGCTTTTCTTCTCCTCAGGAGCCTGCTAACCCTGAAAGCTAATAAAAAAAAAATCAGCTATCAACATTGGTATTTATTTAATTTCTATAAAACCCAACAAAGGATGGTGCAAAATTTTTTCTGAAAGAAGGAAAACCATGAATATATAAATCAGGTTGCTAGGAGGTCTTTCCTGAGTGGGCCCCATAGTGTGGTGGTTCTGCATTACATGTAGCAGGACCAGGAATATGTTCTGTAGGGTATGGTGTAATATTTGCTGTTTCTCAAAGAAAAGTGCCTGAGAGGCATTCCCCAGTGCAAAGCTTCTTCTATAGCATCTGACTTGGTGAAAGGATACCTGTTGGTTAAGGGGAAATTTTAAGCTTGTAATATGTTGGAAATGGCAATTCCACTACAGAAAAAGCAACCAACTATCTGCAGATGATATTATAATTCAGCTATTTGCACTTGCATCCTCCAGCTTTCTGGTTTCCCGAGTTCAGTGTATTGCAATTAAGATTCCCAGATTCTCCTGGTTATTCCCCTTGCTTCTTGCACCTGTTCAGCAGACTGACTCATTATTTTTCTTTCTCCTTTAACCTTTTTCTAGTTATCAACATCTGGGTCACACATTGGGCCTATAACAATGTCAGTCTCATTTATATCTTTTCTCCTAAGAAGTCTGTAACAAAGGGAACTTACTCCCAATTTCCTTATGCATTCTTCCTCCTTACACCTCCACCCTTTAGTCAAGAAAACCCAGGTCCTGCTGGCAGGAACCATCCAGCAAGCCATGTATTTAAGTCTAGGACATATCTGTGTCTTGTCCATGCCCTTTGGCTGGACTGGATGGGTTGGAGAAATCAACATCAAATCTTCCACTCCTGCATGTCTGTTTTCACTGTACAGCTTCTCTGATGAGTTCAGGGTCTATACACAGCATGCACCCATTTGCTTGAAGAACCATCTCACCCTTTCTGTAGACCCCAAAAATTTGCAAGAAGCACCACAGAGCTTCTGAGGCAGAACATTTACAGTAATTTCACAATTATAAGCCACACCATTTTGACTAAAATGGTCAAACCCAAAGTGCGGCTTATAATCAGGTGCGGCTCATATACGGATAAAGAACAAAAAGTTGCTGTTTTTGTTTGGAGGACAAGTGTCTGCTGAGAAAGGCAGGAACTTCTCTTTGAAATGGAGAATGGAAACTCCCTGCCTCCAAATTGTTATAATTTTGAAATCAAGGGGCTTTCAGGCAAAAAATTGGGGATTAGGAATAACAGTTCTTTTCTAGGGAAATTAAAATAGAAATACAGTACTACAAAGAAACAAACTCCAAACCCTGACAAAGTCAGAGTACAACCTGACACCCTGTCAGGCAGGGTGTTGGTAGCAGTCCCAGTAAATGGTGGCTGCACCCTCCTGCAGTGACAGATGTGATTCAGTTGGAGCAGTGCTCCTGTACAAGGTGCAGTTTCCCTCTAAAGGTCCAGTGGTGATGTGGAGAAATCCGGTTTTCGTCCGGAGTCCAGTGGAGAAAGGGGCTCCCTTAGTGTCCCAAAACCTCTGTTTTTATCTTGGTAAGACATGCTGGGCTCTTCCCCCTGGCTGGAGCACTTCCAATGGGATGCAGTAATTTTATCAGTCCCACAGTGGGACTCAATGGGCCATTAGCAGACAGTGACTCCCTGGAGGAAGGATGGGTTGTGAAAAGATAAAGAACAATGCCCTGCCTGGTTTCAATGGATGGCTCATTAGCAGAATATCTGCTGTGGAGATAAGGATCACTGCCCCCACCCTCAACAGATGGTGATAGAACAGATACCTTTTATCACACTCTGTATTGTAACGTGCGGCTTATAATCAGGTGCGGCTTCTGTATGGACAAAGAATGAAAAGTTGCTGGCACCCGGAAGTGCGGCTTATACTCAGTGCGGCTTATAATCGTGAAATTACTGTAATTGTGATTGCAGGGTCAGGTCTGCAGACAAAAAAGAGGAAAGACATCCTTTCCTTCAGGATGAACCAAGGTCAGGAGGAGGAGGTATGGCTTGCTGGAGAGCCTCTGTTCATTTAAATCCCAGAAATACTTTTCTAATTTGTACTAAAGTGAAAAGGATTAACCCAATCTTTCTCCCTGGTCTGACTGGTTAATTTTGGCAGATATAGTCTGGAACAAGGATATAACTTTGTTCTTCAAAGAGAAGTTTTTGAGGTTCCTTGAGTTAACCTTCTCTCAAAGAAACTTGAGGGGTGAAAAATCTTCCTTCTTTTAGTTTGAAATCCTAAAACCACATTTCTGACTAAGTGATCTGCTCACTATCTACCTAATGCTGGTCAAGAACACCATGTGCACTGCAAGCCTATAATCCCCAGAAAATTCAGGTTGAAATTAGCATTCTCTTCCTAAATTATGGCCTGTAAAATAAATTACCCATCACACAAGCACATAGTTCCAGCTGTGCTTCTCTATTGGAAGCAGCTGTCCTGATGAACACACTCACCATAAATATTTCAATGAAAGACAGCAAAACTTTCCTTCAAAATATGAGCAAACAGTATCACCTTATCTCTGCAAGACACCTTGGGTGTCATCAGTGAGTTTTACATCACAGACACTAAAATAAGTAGATGAAATGTCACAGGCCTTTTTCTATTATTATTATCTGTAATGTGTAGTGTGCTGTGTGTGCCTTCAGTACTGACTGAGAAACTGGGGAGGAGTTTCCAAGAAGCAGATTTCTCAACAGGGTAAAAATATTTATGTTGGAGAGGAAAAAAAACAAAATGAAAACAATCCTTCGTTCTTGTGAGTCATCTTCAAATCTGCCAGTTTACCCACCATTTCTTATGCCAGCATAAAACCCAACAAATTAGAAAACAACAAAAAGAGAATGATTTGGTGGCAAACTTGCAACAAATAATACAAAAAGGGGTTGTTCATATCATGAATGAGTAATTAATATTTTCATGTCTTGAAACTCAGAGGGAGGCAGCATTACCTGAAAAGCTGCTGAGACATTCAGGCCACAGAGAGAGCTGTACCCAGTGGGTTCATTAAGCCTGTCAGGCATGAAAGGATGGAGGGTCTTAGTAAACATTCCAGCAACTATGTAAAGTAAGACGATTTCACCAGCATCAGCTCGTTTGGGCATTTTTATTCCCTTCACTGTTTAAAGGTAGCAAAATAATTAACAAGGCAAGCAGTGATGGCTCCACAGGCAGCAGGGAGAAAGGTCTGCTGAAGGATATTAAATTATCACTGGGTGATAGAGATGTAGGTGATCCTGAACAGAATCAATTCAGGGTTTGAAATGTAACAGAGGTTTGTTCCTCAGCCCCAGCTGCAAGCATTTTGCATGGTGAAAATATTTACAATGAGATCTTCATGACTGGCCCATAAAAAATGTATTCCCTTCAAGTCTTACCAGTTAAATTTACAAAATTAGTAAAATTAGGTTTCTCCATGTATTCCATAAGGCAAAAAGAGAAGCACACAGCTAAGACTTACCTAATTTCCTTTATTTAGTAATGATTAAGTGTAATTTCCCCTTGTTTTGGAGGGGAAAATTGGATTTTTTTATGACTGCAGTTTCCTGGAAATTATTTGTGTGAATTCATATACCTATGCTCTCCACTTCTCTATCTCCTCCCCACTTCATTCTAGCCTTCCCCAAAATGATGAGTGAACTGATTAGATCACCCTGAAAATGGGTATTTTTTTTTTGTGAAAAAGTGCCCAAAAATGGTTGCCCAATTCCTGCCTATAACATTAGGAAATCTACCACAGGCAGTGTAGCATGGGACACTGTCTTACCATGAATCCAACCTTCTATAGTTATATAATCTGTTTGCAAAGTGATCAAAACTCTAACTGAAAGCAACATTTTTGTATTTCTTTTGAAAGTGAACACTGATGTCAGCACAAATCACCAAGATGTTATGAAAAGTATTCATTAATCTAGAAATAAGCTTCTGGAACATTTGATTTTGCAACGAAATTGTCACACTGTGTGCCTTGTGACTTTTTAGAAGCCTGCTATCACTTGATAAAGGATTTTCAGGGTGTGAAGGAGGCATAAAGATAAACAGAGAATTAATGTTTTCAAAAATCTTTATACTAGTGTAGACCTGTATATTGATAGTAGTTCTAACTTTATTGAACTCCAGACTAGTATTACTAGCAAGAATGATGAGGAAGGAAATTATATATGATAAGGACAGTGTATGTAGCTGGACAAGTGCTCAATCAAAAAGGCCCCAGATTCCTTGCAATCCTCTGGTACTGTCTGAATCCACTAATTTTCAGCTGAAGTTTGATTACTTTTTGTGTTTGAAGTCTGTGTAGCCACTGAGAGATTTGAGCCCTGTTCTTTATGGTGGCTCTTTACTGCCACGTGAGCCTCACCTGCTGCACGAGAAAACAACAAATGTCAACAAAAAAGCTCTCTGCCTGGAAATTCTGCACTGGCCCAAATTTTCACTGCTTTAAAGTTGTGCAGTTTTGGGTTGATATTTTTCAGTGGTAGAGAGGACATACTGATTCATGCCACAAAGCTTTTCATGATCAGGGCAGTGAGTGCAAAATCAGCTGCAAACCATGAAAACAAAATTGATGCTATGTTTAACTAGTGATTAGGAATTTGGTTCAAGGTCTGTGGAAAACATACAAAATACTTCATCATTTTGGTCTGATCTTAATGCAAACATCTCCAAACTAACTTGTTTCATTTTTTAACTTTTTAATTATTGTTATTTTGCAGTCCTCTGAGTTACTTCTAACAAATTAAATGTTGTGCTCTGTTAGTCTAGAAGATAAACTTATTGTAAGCTTTTGTCTATTGAGCTTTTAATTAAAAGAAACTGAATTAAGGATTGAAATTCATCAGCTGTGACTTTGTTTTTTAAATAGCTTTACTGCTTTCACTATAAAAAATTAGCAAACAGAACTGTATGTTATCATGATCCATGAATATTCCATTGTGGTGCATACTATTTTCCAGATGTCTCCTTGAGAATGGTATCTTACTCTTATTTTGGATAACAGTTACAACAAACAAGAATCAATCCTTATTAAAGCTTCCTATTATTCTGCTATTAAATTAGAATTCATATGATTTATAACCTTTTATACAAGAACTCTTCACTCATTCATTTGTTCAGGACTTGCTGCTTTTCAGAAATTAGTGAACAAATAGACATGCTACACATAAGATTGAAACACACTTTCCCTCTCCCCCTGTTTTTAGTTAATATAAACAATTCAAGGTATTTACAATATCTTTTTATCTCACTTGCTGGATTAATAGTTTCAGGTGTTGCCTTATTTTGAGGTCACATTCAGTACTGGGTACATTCCATCAAACAATGCTCATTCACAGGGTAGCAAGCTTTTTTCTCTTTGCTTTCCTAAGCCAGACTTAATTCAAATTCTTTGAGACACTGCCTGGTTGTTTTTTCTGCACTGGAGTTCACTCACAGAAAACTGAATGGTAGAGAATGTCAGCTGGACAAAATGATCATCTAGTTAAGCTCTCTGCCTTCAGCTTGAATCAGCTCCTTCAATGTCATCATTCCCACACAGTTATTCAACAATCAATCTTAAAAGCCCTCACTAAGGGGGACTCCATCACATTCCTTGGCTGCCATGGTGCTTAAATATCCATTCAAATACTTGGCTGAATTGCTGGCATAGTCACCTTCCTTAAGACCAAATGTTTTTGCCTTTCAAATGACAACTTTAATTATTAATTATATTTGGATTATATTTCATTATCATTAATTGTATCTGGATTATATTTAATTAACAGATTATCTGCCAGCAGAAAAGAAAATGGAATATATTGTCAGATAAAATTGTCAGCAGATTAAATCCTTAAGTAGGTGAGAGGTAAATGTGGTCAGGATCTGGCGTGATCTGGCTAGGCATAAATAAATGAAAAATAGCATTAGAATTTCATTCAAGGAGTTAACTGGCACAAATTATAAACTTGAAGGTAAAACAACAAAATTTAGTGTCTTCCTTATAAATCAACCAAATTCCCTTAGAGGGATTCACAGATAAAGGATATAAGAAGATCCTGTTATTTTCTCTGAAGTATTATTATATGTTAAATAATTTTGTACAATGTAACATCTCTTGATAATTTATGCTGACAAAAAATCATGATAATGTCTTTAGCAGACCATAAGTAGGAAAATTAAGTTTCTATTGCAAATAGAATTTTCTGCTGAATTATGACAAAGGAAAAATTGCCACAATGTAATGAGATGCCTGAACGTCTAAATAATAATTGAGCATATGTTTCTTCCTTAAATGACTCCATTTAAGTTATAGTATTTCATGTTTGTGGTCAGCACTACACCTCAGATAAAGAAGGCTCAATTCATTGGAAATTTACCAGTTTATCTTTCCAGCTGGCTCATTTGATGTATTGTTCTACATTGTTCTTTATTCCTGCAATCAATTATTAATATCGAGCTTAACCTTTAGTAGAAAGAAAAAAATAACATTAAAAGCCATAGCCAAGCCTGGTCAGTCAATGTTTCTCAAGTTATATTAGTCTGAAGAACCCATTCAGCTGAATCCTTCAACAGACTCCTAATTATAACCCAGAGACCTGCACTCTTTCATTCATATGAATAAGCAGTGCTGATGAGTCTGGTCATATGGAATCTGTGAGGTCACTGAGCTGTAGGCATGCCCCCAAATAGCTCCTGAACCATGATCAAAAGGCATTGCAAAGCAGTGCTAAACAAAGCCACTGATCTTCAAAAGGCTAATAGCATTGCTAAACAAAGGTGATGTTGTTAACAAAAACAATATTATCAGGAAAAAAAAAAACAACAACATTTTGACCACATTATTTCCTGAGCTCAGTAAATTACAAAGATCCTCAAGGGACAAGTTGTGGCTCACTGCCTTGAGGACTAAAAATTGAAAGTATTAACTGAATTTAAGGAGACAATCATTATTTGGAGGAAAGCATTTGGGAGAAAAGAGAGGCAAAAGGATAAGAGTTTTCATTTTGTATGTGAGGCATGACCATGAAAACAGGCTATGACACTGTAAAAAGTCTTATTTCCTGCTCAAAATAGGGTGAATTCTTAAGAATCAGAAAGGAAAAGCCTGTGTGAAAATTTCACATATTCATAGTTTCTGCATCAATAGTTCTTGATTCATTACTAGTTATTCATTCCTCTGCTTTCGCTCAACAAAAATTTGGAAACTCTTGAGAAAAAGAAGATGGAGACAATTTTTTCTCATGAATGTATTTTGTCCTTGGGGGATGCAGTAGTCCAGAGCATTTTCTTCCCTCATTTGAACAGTCTTTTTTTACTGATCTTATTTTCTGCCCAGAAGCTACAAACAGTAGAAATCACTTTATGGGTGGGAAGATATATTTTTTGAGACTAACCCTTGGAGATGGTCATTTTGAATGGTCTAGCTGATGGCAGCAGACCTGTTGTGTGGATAATCCCTCCTCATGGGATCAAGTCTTTGTCAGAACAGGATTTTTCTCCAGATTCTGGTACCTGACAACTTCTCTCACCCAGGGGAAGGAAGAGTTTCCCATTTGCTATTACAGGAAAGACAGACACAGATCATAACTTCCATTCTCAACATACAGAATATCTTTGAGTATGAAAAATACTTGGGCCAAAAAATTACAAAGCATTATTATTATTATTATTATTATTATTATTATTATTATTATTATTATTATTATTATTATTATTATTATTATTATTATTATTATTATTAACATCATCATCATCAAGGGGCTGAAGAAATGGCCCAATCAAAAAGTTCAGTCCCTCCGGAAATTAAAAATTCCTTTTGTTCCTACTCATAGCAGAGTTTATACCCTGCTTGCATGCTGCCTGCTACAAAAAGGCTCAGATACAGTGATAATACAGAGATATATTAAACTTACCAACATAGCCTTTAACAACCAAGTAATTGTTTATTGTCCTTGCTCTGTGATAATTTCACCCAGCAATCATGTATGGTCTTTTCCTCCCATAACTTTCTTAGTGCTTTCTTAACAACAGCCTAAGTGAGTGATAACTCACTTAAAGTACATTTTGGCTGTAGTGTGGAAATTATGCTTTTACAAATGCAGTCAGATTTTAGGAGAAATATAGAAAAACTTTTAAACAGAAGTTTTATGGAGAGTTTTGGGTAAGTGAAATGTAATTAGTCATTGTATTTAATTAGACCCTGGTTAGGGAATGGCAGCTGGCAGTTTCCTGCTCCCAAAAGGTTTTGTGGGATCTTTTATGGTTATGATTAAATGGTTAAAATTAGAAGAGATCTTTCATCCTGCATGTACTGTTGTGGTCTAACCTCAGTTGGCAACTCACCCACCAGTTGCTCACTCACTCCCCCAGTGAGATGGAGAAGAGAATGATAAAAGTGAGAAAATTTGTGTGTTGAGAAAAAGACAGTTTAATAGGTAAAGCAAAAGCCACACGCCAGGAAAGCCAAACAAGGAATTCTCATGTGCAGGCAGTGTTCAGCCACCCCCAGGAAAGCAGGGTTCTATGACCCATAGAAGGCAAATATTATCACCCAAATGTCCCCCTCCTTCCTTCTTCTCCTTATTTTTTTATGCTGACCAGAACATAACTCATAAGGTCTGTGCTGTCAGGGCAGACACTGAAGGCACAAACTGAAAAACTACAATGAAAATACAACAGTAAAACTTGAAAGGAGCGTTATGAAAATTGGTGACTTTCTTACATATGTGTACTTTCATACATTCTTTTGCTGGTTTTCCTTTGTTTCAAATGGGCCTGCCATTTCTCATCCAATATATCACTGGTTAAAACCATAATATCTGGTAACAACCAGATCATAAAAAAACACCCTTGAAGGCAGCAAGGAGGTGGCAGAGATCCCAAAGGAATTATTTCAGAGGAGATGAATTTAGCTTATTTTTGAGGAAGGTATGGTCTCAAGAAGTCTAACTGCAAATTTATTTAATATTGAACATGCCACAGGTCAATATTTAAAGGAATAAGAGGAGTTAACTTTCTACTCAAGGAGGTGCCAAATGGCAAAACAGAAAAGGTTGCATGCAAATGCAGATGCATATATTTATGTCTCAAACCACTTCTGCCATGGTATTACAGATCGTCCCACTGCAAGTATGTTGCAATAAAGAGATTTTGAGGTGATTTGTCATCTGGCAAATGCTAGAAAATTCAATGTCAAAATTAATAGTATGATCCAAATATAGTTTAAAAATTAATTGATATGATAAAGGAATAATATTCTATATATTAATATATTCTCTTTTTATGGAACACATTATCCAATTATTTCTGTTATAATATTTGATCAATCTGAAGCACATAGTGTAAAGGAAGTATATGCAAAGAGAGAAGATGTACATGCATTTATTCAGCATATCCTTTCATATCTACAAAATTTACTATTCATATTGTCCCATTCCTTTAACCATGGTAGGTGATTTCCAAACACTGAGCTGAAGTGAATCTTAAGAACAAGGGCACCATCATGTTACAAAGAAAATCCTGTGAAGGGAGGGAAAGGGATATAACATCAATATAAACCAAGAACTAGAATACAATTGATTACTCAACCTTTTGAACTCTATACTGTATGTGATTGTTAGTGATGCCTATTGACATTGATATCTGCCCTGCTTGTGTTCAGACCCAGGGGCGAAAGGCAGAGTGAGGATGCTATCCCAAGGACCTAGAGACTTCAGGGTGGGGTGATCATTACTGCATTCTGAAAATTAAGGAAAAAACTGAGAATAAGAAACTTTTTTTTTCCTGAGTGGTGTTGTTCTCTCCAACTCTTTATCATCTTCCTTTTAAAGTCTGCTTCATTTTATCATTTCAGTGAAACAATTCGTTGTATTGAAGAGGTCTCAGTTTTTCTCATCCTCTTTATATGTGTTTGACTGTAGCTGTCTCATTTTCAATCCTATTGAATGTTAATAACAAGAGAATCTCAAACCCTGTCACCTACAAAAAGCAGAGCTTTAAATCTGGAATGTTGTTTTACAGCTCAGATTTCTGTTAATTGCACAATATTATGTATGCTGCCATGTCCTTATTGTTGGATAAATTCAATGGACCTGAAAGTCAGCATAGCTATTCACAGCACACCTGGCTAGTGGCATAAAATTACACAAAAATATATTATTTAATGGATACACAGCATGGAATAAATTGCAACAAAAAGCTAGGAAGAGTCTATTAAATTTATTTTTAAAAAATCTAGTTTCCAAGGAATTTCTCTTCCCATTTTGTTTCTAAATATAAGTCACTCCACTCACCAGTAGCCTTCCCATAATCTTTATTCCACTCTGTCCCTATAATGGCTGGTGGCCTTGCCTCAGTTCAAAGGCCTTTCCCCAGCTGGAAACATTTTCTAAAATGGGAAAAAAAGCTGTTTGATTTTTAGCTAGTTACTTTAGAAAGAGAGGGAAGAGGAGGAAGGTGAAGGAAGAAAGGAAAAAGAGAAAAATTCTGAAGATTTTACCCATACTGAAATAAATAATAAAAAAATAATCAGGTGATTCTAAAAAGCCAGTATTTTTAACACGCTCTCTCTGCCTCAAAAGCACTGCATGTAGTAGCTTGCCTTGAACCATAAATATTGGGTAGAAGCCAAAGAACCAGCTCAAAAAACAGGTCTGTCAATGCTCAAAGAAAAATCCCAGCCCTTTACTGAACTGATAAAACACCATCCCTTTTCTTTTCCACCACCTCTGTGGAAATTCCTTTTCTGTTCCACCATCTTCCAATTGAGCCTGGCTATTCTTCTCAGGCACTGAACTCCACTGAAGTTTGTCTGTCTTTCTCTGCCTCCCCTCCTCAGTGTGTGATTTCAGGACCTTTGTGTCTCCCATTATCAGCCCCAGCAGCACTCTGCTGTGCTTTGACTGGCAGCACAAACGGAGCTTGTTCTCTGGGATCACAATGTGCTCTGGGACCCCCCTTGCATGAGGAATTAGACTTCAGCAACATCAAAGGGGGGCAGGAATAGCTGGCAGAACCCATGGGCCCCATGATGGCACCTACAATAACTGCTCGCCACCCAGTTGCCTTTCAAGGTTTGTGGCAAAGCAAGGAGGGATAATGAGAGTTTTCTGAAGAGCCAGACAAAGGAGGCAGAAAATGGCATTTGCTGTTGCTGAAAGGAAGCATCAGGGCACTGGGGAACTGAGAAGGAGGGTGGAGTTTGCAAGGCAGAAGTTTAAAAATGCTCCCGATTACAGGGAGCCTTAACAACAAAGCTCAGAGCAGACATGGTGACTGAGGTGTTTGAAACTTTCTGCATTTTGGCACATCTCCCTTGGGGCTAACTCAGGTGTTTAGGAGTGTCTCCACCTTTAAGACATGTCATATCTTCCTGACTACCAGTTCTCAGTGTACACCCCTGATGTTAAGCAGAGAGTGAAGCCTCTCTGACAGAGGGGTTGAAGTTTGAAAGCCTATAGAGATTGTTTTACAGGGAGGTCTATTGGTTCCCTGTTCCAGACCAAATTTGAGAACTGTACTTGCCCAAGATCAAACTGATGTCACTCTTCCCTCATTCATGTTTGATTGCAATCATCTCCATTGTGCTAGGTCCCTCTCTGAAGTGGTCTTGTATCTTCTGGGCTTGTTTCTAAGACTGGGCAATAGGACAAGATGCCAGGTTCAAAAGGGAAGAAAATCAGGAGCAGGAGAGGCAGGGTTGGTGTTTGCTGATGGCAACTGCCCACAGCCCACGGTTTTCAAGGATGTTCTGAACACAACACAGGCACAGACAGAGCTCAGCAGAGCTCCCAGATGGGCCTGGACAGCTTCTGGGGTCACCTGTGCATCTGTAGCACAAACAGGGTGCACAGTGCATACTGTAAATACAGGTGGCAGATTTAGTGTCTCACTATCAGTGTAAACACAGCCAGTAGCTTAAAAGTGAGGATAAAAGAAAACTGCTTCCCACTTCCAGACTTTCCCTTGTTCTGTGTTGCAGGGGTGACACAGCTGCTTTAATAGCAGCTCCTGCATTACCACAAAATTCTAACTCAGCACATTAAGGAGAGTAAAAATTGGATTAGGGTTATTTCGACACATAGTGCAAAGTGTTTTAGTTGTGAGAGTACCTACACAGGTGAGGTTGAAACCTTTCAGAATGGATGGAAATAAACCTGGTAGGGACTGAACTGATCAAACTATTTGTGAGAGTTTGTCTGAGCAGGAAAATTGTAAATAGAACAGGCTTGCACATGTCTGTGAACCAAATGAATAAGCAAAATATAAAACTTTCCAGAAACCTCAAAGAAATAAAAAAACCCCTTCTAATGAAAACAATTGAACAAACAAAACAAAGAGAAAAAACAAACAAACAAACAAACAAAAAACAACCAAAAAATCAGCATTTTTAGAATTCTAGAGCTTCTATGCAGGAGAAACCAAACAAAAGGTGAAAGAACTGCCATTATGCAGCTTGTGGAAAAAGTGACATTTTATGTTATTTTAATTAAGGTGTTTTCACTCCCACCCAGTAGTTAAGGGGATATTATAGTATGCAGCTGAAAGAATTTTGGTAAGACTCTTCCTGGGAATAAACCAGAAAGGAAAGAGAAAAAAAGGTACTTGCTTCACTCACCTTTCTTAGGAAAGAAGAAACTTTCAACAAACATTTAATAATATTGATTTATCATAATCATTCTCTCCAAATTAGGTAATGCTTGGGATGATTTTGCTCATAAATACCTCAAGATGCCTCCAACCTCAGAGTTTAAAAGACTTACTAAATAGAAAATAATATATATTTACCTCATCTTATTTTTTAATTTTCACTGAAAACATCAAGAGTTCTTTAGAAGATATTTTAATCCAAGCTAGTCATGACAGACTACCTTCATAATCAATGGTTACTCTGAGAAAAACATTCACATAATGGCTGTTTTAGGAATAGGGGAATTTTAGGACCAGATGACCCAAGATGAGTCAGCATCTCACCTACATTTAAATCTAAAGAAGAGAATCTCAAATAACTGAGCTTGCAGCTGCATCTACACCACAGACCTTATCCTGAACAAACAGATGCAATCCAGAAAGTCTATGGATTATGGATTAGGTGAAATTACTGGCCTTGTTTCACACTGGTCTGCACAGACAAAAACATTCAGGTGGAAGCAGAAGGCATCTAGATCAGAGCTGGACCCTTCAGTCCATCCATGCACCACCCTTTACTTGAACAGGCCACAGAAGGGCCATCCCCAGGCATTACCTAATACCCACATCATGGATGTGCTCTCTTAGATCCACACAAATGAGCAATTAGGTCAAAAGACATTTTTCCTTTGCTTCTGCATAATAATGTTCAAATTTTATGGTGGTAATAACCAATGGATTTTCTGTGCTCTTCTTTTTGGGTTACAAAGTCAAGAAAAGAGACAATGGAAAAGATACCAGGGCAGAACTTGCTAAAGCATTTATAAACACAGATCATTTTATGGCCCACAGTACTGTTTTTCCTACATCTCATATCCTTCAGAGTCAGGCTGGCCAAAGAATTTACAACAAAATGCAAAGTAAGAGACCAGATTTTCCAAAGAAATCCATGAGCTGCATAGGCAGCTTTTTAGGAGGGATAGCCATAACATACCATTATCTCAGGAGGCAGAGTCACCCTTCTGAAAAATTATTGTAGATGCTGTAAAACTTGAAACTTGGCCAAAAGTAGTGAGGTTCATGACTTTTGCTTCACATGAAAGAATTTAGTGACATTAAGCAAGATGACTCACGGACTCAGAAGAAAGAGTATCACCTCCTGAAACACTGACACCACTGAGATTGTCCTTGGAGGTCTTCCCGTTCAGGCAGTGATTCCAAATAACCCTGCTCCTTTTATGCAACGTGGCATCCAGGGCTCAGGATGATAGACTGCAGGCCATATGCTAGATCTTTGAGTTTGCTAAAAATAGGACATTTTTCTATCCTGCTGGGGACAAGTCTGTATAAATGTGACCAGAAATCTGGCACAAATCCATAAGGCTGAGATGAACAACTGAGGTCCTTCCTTCAGGCTTGGCAGGCAGAACCCTAATCAAAATTTTCTAAGGACAGAAAGGGGATTGGAATGGCTAGCTAAGTCTATTTTCTTTCAAATGTGCCCCTTTACTCTATGATTGATGTTTCTTTTTATAGTTATATACACATTTCAGCAATTATTTTCTCTGCACCCTCCTTCCCTTTCTCTCCTGGACACTGCCAGCATCAGACACGGAGCCTAAAAGATTTCAAAAGGTTAGAAAATCTGGCAGAATATCTGTGCATAGAGCTGCTTCCTCCTCCCTTTGCATTAGCACCTTTTCATGTTTAATAATAGCATAGAACTGCATCTCAAATTCACTTGGAAGATATCAGAAAAACACCAATTATTTTTGAGGGACATAATTTTCCTTTTGCTGACACTCCCTAAAAGCCCCATCCTGCTGAGATTCCTGGAGGGTCCTCAGACAAGCGCTGCCATGCTGTGCTGTTTCCTGAGCCCTGTTATCACCAGTCTGTCTGCTGTCTGGCCAGATTCCTTCACAGCTGATGTCCCTGTCTCTGTACCTTTGAACATGCTATGGAAAAGCTGTAAAACAGCCTGTGGGTGGTTCACAGGTCTTGACATTACTCCCTGCTCATGCAAGCAAGACCAGTTTCATCAGCTGCTCCCTTCCAGTAATAAGAAGTAGTGCTGCTGCACGGGAAGCAAACTGTCCATCAACGTTTTAAGGACCAAGGGGGTGACGCACTTTTCTGGGTTTAAGGTGCTCCTCTTTCCACACTGGATCAGGAGATCCTTGTCCTGCTCTCCATCCAGGTTTCCACTGGCATGATTGGATGGCAGTTGCACAAAGAGCTCATTGGCATCAGCACAGAGGTGGGGGCACCAACCTTTCCAGAGGAGGGAATGGGCAGGAGCACCAAACTGGATCAGCTGCTCTCAGAAAAATTTGCATCATCAGTGACTGATCTTTAGGATGCAGCTCACACACCCACCATCACCTCAGTGCTCACTTGTCCTTGCTGGGGCTGTCCAGCCTAGGAAAAAGAAGGTTCCAGGATTCCAGGAGGCTTTATAGCATTTTCCAGTGCCTAAATGCACACCAAGATAACTGGACTTTTCACAAGAGCATGGAGTGGATAGGACAAGGAAAAATGGTTTTAAGGTGAAGGAGAGTAGGTTTAGATTAGACATTAGGAATAAATTCTCCACTGTGGGAGTGGTGAGATGCTGGAACAGGTTGTCCAGAGAAGCTGTTGCTGTCCCATCCCTGGAAATGTTCAAGGCCAGGTTGGATGTGGCTCTGAGAAATGGCTCTAATGGGGGTGTCCCTGCCCATGGCAGGGGGCTGGAGCTGGATGACCTTTAATGCTCCTTCCAACAGAAGACATTGTATTATTTTATGATTCGCTAAGATTCCTCATCACCTTGGTTGTGCCAATGCTTTGGGCTGCCATGATTGAACCTAGGACATAGTAAGGAGAAAGAAGAGAAGGTAGAAGTGATTTCTTTTTAACTTTTTTTTTTTTTTTTTGCAAACTTTCATCTTTTTTCCTCTAAAATAACTTTGATAATTCTAAGTGAAAAGCCCTCATGACCACTGCAGAAATAGACCTTTGTTTTCCATCTTGAAAAAAGATCTAACCTAAAAACCCCTGCAGATACACAAGATTAATTTTCACTACTTTGTTTCATACTATTTATAAGCAGCTCTTGCTGAGTTTTAGATTTCGTGGCTCAGGCTGCTGGCTGTAAATGCTTTCTGTCCACTCCTGAAGCCTGATTGATGAGCGCTCCCAGCCAAGTAGCAGCCTGTATCAGCAGGCCCAGGCTTGCAGGCTGGAACATGGCTCACTGCACTTGTTTTGAATTCCTGTTTTTATACAGGAGCACTCTTCAGAAAAGGCCTCAGTGCATAAGCACAGACAGCATGAAACCTTCAGCTCGGTTCCCTGTGCCCACGTTTTGCAAATCTCAGGCAGACATTAGATGACATCAGGCAATGTGCATCGAGGACAGAGGCATTGTCCAGGAGAGATGGTCCAGCTGAAATCCAGTGGGGCTGTGGGAGAGTGGCAGAATTCAGGCACATGGTCCATACACAAAGCTTGTAATGGTCTTTCTGCTCAAGGCATGATGCTCACACATCAGCTTGTGCACTGGAAGGGGTGGGAGTCAGCTGAGTGAGTTGTGTCCTGGGTGTGAAACTTGACTTGGGATAATATTTCCTCCAGTTCTGCACAGAATAGCTAATGCTGAAAGCAGACATCCCAGATTAAAAGACACAGTAGCTCAGTTAAAAATCTATATGCTCCCTCTTTCTGTCTCTACCTCCAACCTGGCTTGAATCTCAGAAATTAATAAACTGGACAGGAGTTCCCAGAAGTAACTGGAAATACAAGGTATTTTGGAAAGAAGTGTTAATTTGTAACCAGCATAAAGAAGTCTGTCAATACATTGAGTGGCCTAGAGTTAAAATTTTTATACCACAGTCTAATTTATTTCCTTAGAAACAGGGCACTAAACTTGGAAAGAATGTCAATAGGAGGCAACAAAATTACTGAACTAAAGTTTCAGCCTGAAGGAGTGGTAAATGGAAAGAGCTGCTATGCTTAAAACCTGGCTCAAATGTCACGCTTGCCCTCCTTTAGCATCCAGCTCTGAATTATCCAGATGCTTAAAATGTCCCTTCCTCATTGTCATAATCATCACTGTGTCTGAGCACTCCCAAGTGCCTTATTCCATGGCACTTTTTCCCATTTTGTGGGTGGGAACAGAGACGTAAGACTCACTCGAGATTGCAGGGACAAAGGCAAGGACTGCCCAAATCCTCACTGCATACTGGAATTAAGCAGCTCTTCCCTGAAGTGGGTACTTAAGAAGTCTCCAAGGACTCCGGTATGCAATTGTATGGAGCATTAGTTACAGCTTAACTCTAATAGAAAATGGTTTTAAAGATTCACTGGATTATTTCTTAATATTGCCTTACTTTAATGGCCCTGATCTTCGGTGATATTTATAAAACTTATTCCCACTGGTTTCACTGGGAGGCATTTATCTAAATAAAGCCAAACTGTTGAGTTCTCAAGCAGTGTCCTCTGCCTTATCTCATGTCCTGCTAGGAAGATGGACATGTTTGTTTCTAATAGGACTCAGGACACAGATGTTATGGTTAATCAAAAATCAACCTTTCTTTCCAGACTGCTTTTTAGAGTTTTTCCTCTGAGCACTGCAGTACACTTCCTCCTCTGTGAGAGCATAAATCAGTTTCAGACCCAGCAGGCAGCATCTTCACTTAAGTGGTAGCAGTAACAGAAGGGAAAAAGCAAAAGGAAGGCCAAGTGTTTCAGCTCTAAGTAGCATCATCCAGGCCAGCAGAAACAGCAGGTTTTGGCATGTCACGTGTCTCACAAAGTACTTTGTTTTGTTTCAGAGCACAAAGTCCAGATTTGTGCCAGTAAAGCAGGGCCCAGCATTTCTGATGACAGACTGTTCTCAGGGATGCAATGCAGTGTATGTCACCTTTCCTGTGTACCCACATTTTTATGGAGGATGGTGGATCTGTTCCTCACCTTGCAGGGAGTGCTTAGACAGGATCAAGGTTATGATGTCTTTTGGGGTCACAGGAAAACACTGTATGAGTCCAGCCAGCAGGATTGAACTGTGTGCCTTTTATGTTAGCCACCTTCAATCTATGTTGAGGCATTATTTAATAATGCAGGTGTCAAAACAAAAATCCAAACCCAGAAATGCCAAGTGCTGCTAAACCTGGGCTTATAGTTGTGTTAGATACCCATGTACTCATTACAAAGAAGCTTATGTGTTTCTCTCCCTCCATCCACATGTGGAGAACTGTGGGGCAGACCCACAGTGAATGTTTGCAAAGTGAATGAAACACTATTATTAATTATGGCAATTATTCCTAAGTTTCTTTCACAGCAACATATTGATGCTGAAGCTCATGGGGGAAAGCACTTCTGCTGCCTGAGGGACCAGAGGACAGGTGGGAACTGCTCCACTTGCACAGATGGCTCTATGAATGCTGGTGCACAGCTGCTTTAGTTACAATCCTTTTAAAACTTGATGATGATACCCATAAGGAAATCAAAAATTATGTACTATTAGCAGACAATGAAAAAGGACTTGATAGGAACATGGGGAGACCTTTACACACTGCCCACATCTCATCTTCATATCTGGGCAAGACTTGGGTATGAACCAAACTTTTCTTCCTTACAGCTTGTTTCCCATGACTTGATTTCAATGCACAGATGTTGTCTGGCAGATCCTCAATCTGAGTAGCCCTGGGAGCCCAGAGCTTTGTGCATGCTGGGTGATGCATGCTTAGACCCTAGACACAGTCAATGAACTTGAGATTTATTCATCAGCCACTAGGAAGGAAGGAAGGAAGGAAAGAAGGAAAGAAGGAAAGAAGGAAAGAAGGAAAAAAGGAAAGAAGGAAGGAAGGAAAGGATTATGGGATTTCAGTGGCAGGGTGGGTGGCAGCTCTTGGTCTTTCCCAAGTAAGGAACATCCAGACAGGACAAAAGGCATGAGACAGACTTCTGCCAGTGGTTTAATCAGCCAGTGGGAACAAGTTGCTCACCAATGGTATTAAAAAACAAAGGGGAAAAAGCATTAGAAAGGAAAAAAATTGATCAGGAGATATTCTGTGGCAAAACTGCAAATAGCTGCAGATGCAAAAACTGTGGGAACACATGTTTGTTCTTTGCATACTTCTACTGGTCACTCACAGTTGTGTTTTTAATAAACTATTTCCATCTTCTTTTTTCTATTGTTAAAACTTACTTTGTTTTATATACTCAGGAAAGAGATCTTAAAGTCATTGAGGACAGACTTTTAAAAAAATGTCAGTTCAATGCCCTGCAGCAGTCAAAGAGGCAAATGAAGCATTTAGAATTATTAGGAAAGACACAGGGAGAGTGTTCTTTCCTTGGGTCCCTGGATAAATTCACAGTGTGACATTTCCTGGATATGGCATGCAGCCCTGCACATCTTCAAATGTACAAAGATACAAAGAAGGGCAGCAGGGATTTTGGGGCTGAAATGTGAAAGAAGTGGTAGAAAGGAAATGGTAGAAAGCCATGAATGGTATGGGAAAGGTTGAATATTGGTTGTGTGGTAAAAGTATCTGACAACAAATTTTAACTGATAGCATGATTCAAATGTCAACTGAAGAACTTGGCTTTTCCAGTGATTTATAGGGGTCAAAACTAGGAAGGCATTTGGAGGGGAGAAGGGAAAGATCAGCAACTGGTCAAGGGGCAATATCCATCCCTGGAAGGCTTCCAAACTGGTGGGGTTTCACATGTGTAAACTCTTCCTTACATTCCTCTCAAATATATCTTATTGTCCCCTTTCTGATACATGCTAACAAAACACCTTCATCATCTCTCTTATACACCAACAGAGAAAAAAAACTGGGCCTCTTAAAAATTTCCTCCTGGCCCCTTTCTTTTCCCAGCTTTCCAGGAAATTATGAGTGTGTTGGAAGGGGTGTCCATCTGAGCAGGGTCAGAATGGCACCTGGCAGACAGCTTCACTCTGGGGATGGTTCTTGAGGACTCAGATGTAGCCATGAAACTTGTTGGCATCTGAGCAGAAAGGCTGGTGTGTTCTGCTTTACTGACAGGTGCTTCTGCAGCTGATGGCCCCACTGCCCTCTTCAGCCCTACTGCTTCCACATCTGCTGCTGGGAGAGGCACAGGGTCTGTCCAGTGCAAAACAGAAATGATGCTTCACTTATAAACCAGAAACAGAGTGTGAAGGAAGAACTAAGAACTTCATAGGTCAAGTACACAGCTTAAAGCTCCACACTGCAGCAACAACAGAGATCTGCAGAGACTCTGCCTGCAATGCTGTATATATCTATATATCAAAACCAAAAAAAAAAATAACTTGGCCTAAAAAACTACCTTAATTTTTACATTGCTTGTACCATCTGGAAACATCATGTATGCAAGATAGGTCCCCTGGCTTTGATTCCTCAGAGACAGCAAGACCTCCCCACCTTGTCCATGTTTATGGTATTTGATCCAACAGTGAGCAGACAACTGATCATGTAATCACAGAAGTTTTAGGGTTGGAAGGGACCTCTGCAGATCAACCAGCCCAACCCCCCTGCCATGGCAGGGTCACTAAGAGCAGGTGACAGAGGAATGCAACCAGGTGGGTGTGGAATGACTCCAGAGAGGGAGACTCCATGACCTCCCTGGGCAGCCTGTTCCAGGACTCTGCCACCCTCAATGTAAAGAAGATCCTCCTCATGTAGAGGTGAAACTTCTTGTGTTTTAGTTTATGGCCATATTCAAAAAGCACCTGCTTTTGAGAAATTTGTGTACATTAATGTGGTCCCCTCTCAGTCTTCTCTAAACTGAGCAGGCAGAGCTCCCACAGTCTCTCTGCATAAGAGATGAGGAACACTCTCTTTGTTAGTTAATTCCCACTGTGCACTTTCCTGCCTGGGGTGGTCAGTGTTAGTGATGCTCAGTGTGGAATAGCTTTGATACATACAAGGGTGGTGTGATTTTTGCATAGGATTCGTTATTATCCACCCAAAGGAAGATTTCTCAAGTACTGCCAGCTGGCAGGACAGTGAACTTCACTATATTTAGCTGCAAGGATGTTTTTCTGGGCTACGTGAGAATTGCATAGAAAAATCAACAGTTTGGGGCGGGGGGGCAATGGTGGTTTTCTCTCAAGGAAAATTATGGTGCTTATTACAGGTATCAGAAATATACTTAGATCTTATGGTTTATTTGCCACAGAGCAAATGAAGGGGACAAGGGGAGATAAATTTGTCCTAGCATTTATTTAGACAGTTTTCACTGATTTACAGTCCAATGACAGATGAAGAATTGACTGTGCCATAAACATGGAACCAGTTTTGGCTCACCTCAACCATCTGGCTTGTTTTTTCACAAATTTTTCTTTTCCCTTCTACTACAAGACTGTATTTTTTCCAGGATTTTATTTTGTTTTATTTGCTCAGTAAAGCAAATAAGACAATTCTGGACAATAACTAAGCAATAAAGAGAATTTTGGCAGAAACCAAACCTTTTCCAGATATGTACAAACATCTGCATTCCTGGCAGTTTGCATCTGCTCCTTGCTATTGTGGGTTTTAATTCATATTTGCCTTACCAATTTCATGGGACAACTTACTGAGAAAGAATATTTCTGCATACCCCATTTAATATCTGCTTCATCATTTGCTCCCAGAGCATTTGGAAGCACCTGTTACACTGGTGATACAAAAGTAATAAAATATAAATTAATATTTATGCAAAATATCTATGCTGTTCAAAGTGATATAGGTACCTTATCCAGCAACCTTCATGGTGAAGGTTTATCATATGCCTGCACAGGATTTTGATTTAGGGAGCCTGTAAGTTCTCCATCAATGTCGCACAACAATCTATGACTCATATTGGTCTCCAGAGTTTTTTTCAAAGGGTCACACAAAAAGGTTGTAAGGAAGGGTTTACTTTAAGTGAACAGCTGACTAATAAAATATCTCTCATGTCACTACATCTGTCCAAGCAAGGGTTATATTGTGGCCCTGATGTAAATACTGCAATTCTGGGGACAGAATGCCAGTTACTGACATTTTTAGAATCAATGCAAAACTTCAAATTATTAGCTGCTAAAAAAATTGTTGCCTGCTCCTGACAGAGAGAATCAATTTCTGGATAGTGTATTGTAATGCAAAGCTAAAATCCAGGTATTAGACATGGAACCATATATGGAATGCAAATGTTTATAATTATTTCTAATATTTACAATATTACTTTCCTAAAATAATAATATATTGCAGCTATCAGTGAAGAGAAATAGTTTTGGGGTCTTTTCTCTCATACAAAAGCTTTCCAATTATTAATCTTTAGAATAAATATTAACATTCTGTCTTTCTAGCTGAGCAATTTGTAACTCAGAATTACTGTTTTTAGAGTAGTTTCCTACTGATGGTGGTAAAATTATAGTGAAAGCTAAAGACTATCCTTAAAAAATCAGTCTAAAAGAGCCAGAAATTGGCAGGAAAAATTCAAATTCCAGTCTCTGCACTAATATTTATATTGATAGTGGTGGAAACTAATGATTTGTGTTGACCTAAAGCAAATTGGTAGTTTGTTACTTTTTCTGTTAAAAAAGTCATATTTTTCCTGCGGTATTATCAGTAACACAAGATCCAAAGAATCTAAACCCTCCATTTCACGACAAAAGAGAACAATCTTTCACCTTTCTGATTGCCAAGATAACCTTCTGAGCAGGAGGCACTGTGAACAAAGCAGCCAGGATTCCCTCAGCCAGAAGCTAAACTGTGAGCCATTATTTGCTCCTAATCATCCCTTTGGTAACTGGATCCACTCATTCCAATGTCTTCAAAGCAAATACAATGAAAATAAGTTACTGTGCAACTTAGGAGAATGCTGAAGATGAATTGTCCTAATTAAAGACAAAACATAACGAAAATATGAACTGATATTTCCTTTGCCAGTGTCACTGTTCCCAGTCACTGCCATGGCTGGGACTGACCCTGTGGAGTGCACAGACCATGGTCATTCCCCTGCTGTTCCCTTGGGGTGCCAGGTGGCTGTGGCACGAACAGCAACCATTGCAATGGCAGGGGACTTTTCATCATGTTAGAAATGAAATGCAGCACACACAATCTAAGCAGGCTGCAGGAGAGTGAAGAGCAGTGTGCTCCCATCGTGTGCCAGGTGCAGTGTGTGCTGGAAATGCACACACCCAGCAGAGCACCTGGGAATGGGGCCAGTCTTGGAGACTGGGAGTGAGAGCTCTGCTGCTGGCAGGGTGGGCTTTGAACCAGCTTCAGACAGCTGCAACCCACGGCTTCCAAGGGAGAAGGGCTGCCCGAGCTCACCTGCAGGCTCTGGCAAGGATGAGCTGTGTCCCCTGCAACATGAGGCATTAAGGGCATGGCAGAGATAAGAAACCAAGACACAAGTGCCAGCTAACCCTGCAAGACATTCCAAGTTCTGTGGGGAATTACTGCTGTGTACTAAAAAATCAGGGAGAGCAGGGAAGCTCATTGTCACTTACGAGAGCTGCCTAATTAATGCTCACTTTCCTCTGTCAGATTTTATATTCTGTTGCTCAGTTATGTAAATTGGGCAGCATTTCATGCCATGATTAATAGGTCCTTAAACAAGCAGATTTTACTGTTTGAGATAACACTGAGAGGAGCCATTCTTGGGGTTTTTCTTGTTTGGCAAGTGTTTGGTTTTTTCTAACTAGTTATTTCTGCTGCAAATGATATTTTCTTTCTTAACTCCAAAAATTATTCTGACCTTATTCACGATGGTATCTCTTTCTAAGTATGGATTGCATGGCTCTGCATTTCATTCAAAGTCATGTTTGATATTTATCACAATAATCTCTCATTATGAGCGGAAAACTCAATTTATTGCACACAGTATGAATGTGAGTAATTTGAGATTGGGAGACTCTTGATTTCAGAAGAAGTAAGACAAGAAAAAAATCTTACTCATTTTTACTTAGAACTTGACATTACTGATGAAAACATTAGTATCTTTAAAAGGAGAAGCAGAAAATTATGATTGAGAATTTAAGTGAGAGATATCAAACAAAATTGATTATAATGGAAACACGTACTTCAACATAAGCCTGATGATCAGAGGCTGAGACAGCACAAGTATTGGTCAGAGCAAAAATCTTATTGCAAACAGCCTAAGGGCTTATTTTTCACTTTGGGAACTAGACAAAACGATACAATGCTGGAATGCCTGAAGAAACAATTTTCCAGAGAAAAACAATTTAGTTTAGTGAAAACAAGTACTTTCTTTCAGCATGTATTTATTTCAACCTATATCATAATATAGTAATCAATACACTTATGTTAATTTTATCAAATTGATGTCAAGATTTTCTCTTAGCCATTCTTTGCCAGGAACAATTTTTTGAGGATATTGCAACCAGCTCATATTATACTACCAAGTAAAACATCTCCTTCTAGTTCCTTCTTCAAAGCATCTCACGTTTCTTGAAACATCATGAAACCTTCTACTGAAATAGCTCTTTGTAAAACTTTTAATATCTTAAGAAGAAAAAAAAAGGCCTTGACATGCCAGTAGATGTATAAGTTGTAGCACAAAACCTTGCTTTGATCTCTCTTCAATAAGCACAAACATTGCTCTCTGTGAAAAGTAGAATGCATTTTAAAACGAAAGCCTATTCAAAAGAACGTACTGTTAATTTTGTAATAGCATTTATTACACATAATCTACTTTATGGAATGCCAATAACACAGAATTTTAGAATAAAAACAAACTTTCACATCAAGTTTTCATCTGTGAGCTTCCAAAGGAAGACGTTTCCTGTCTGAAAGTGAAGATAATTGGCCCACAAATTGTCTCATTTACATAACCTTCCTTCCTCACTGATTTAAGTATTTCCTCTTGCCTGTTGTCTTTTTTTTCTAATTTTTTTTATTCAAGGGCAAGGTTTTTGGCATTTAGCTACATCTGAGCTCTTTGTTCTGAAGCACACACTTTGTTTTGCAGCTCCTAGAGCTGCTACTTTGCTTTCTTTTTTCTTCTAAGTAGTTCAAAACACATCTTGGGCAACCTCCCATTCTCCCCTGCTCTGGTAAGTTCTCTCCCTGGATCATCTCAAGAGTGAAAGGTCCAGCACTGACCCAGGTCTTGGTCAAGGTCCCCAAGGTCTCCACAATGCACCTTGCATATGCCTAACTTGCATAATGTTGCTGTAAAATCTGTCCTTTTTGTGAGTTCCAAGGGAGCTTCTCTTCCACCTTTCTCACATATTTCAAGGACACAATGGCAGGGAGATCAGCTTAAAAAAAACCCCAAAACAATAAAACATAAACACAACAAGAAAGACATCTGACAGTGAAGAATTCTAAAAGTACATTCCCAGTTCATTGGAATGAAAATTGGGATGGTGGGAATGCCTGAACTTGTAAAAAAATTGATGCAATTTACGTATAATATAAAATTTTCAAAATCCATGTTTGCCTTTTCCTTTCACTTACAGAACTTTCCACAAAAATTACAGTAGATTCTCAAATAATGCACCAGCACTCTGAAATTATTCATCTGACAACAATCATACTAAGTCATGTAATAAACTCAGAAAGCTCAAAACTTGCCTCATGCACATGCTCAATCATTTAGTTTTCTATGTAGACCTCTGGGGTTTCAGAATCTTGTAAGAGACTTTCAAATAAGTTTTCTGGTACCTTTTGTTTTTATTAAAGCCAGCAATACTAAATGGAGTGGTATTTTCCAGTCTGGACAAGGAAGTTCCTGGACCAAGGATGTGCCTGGACCTTTCCAGTCTGGTCCAAGAGGAAAGAAAACATAAGAAAACAAAATTAAGATGACTTTACTCCACAAAGGTGAAGGATTTGAGCATGAACTAGTTGATTTGCTAAAAATGCAATTGTCCATCACTAATTAAAACCATCATTATTACAAGCCATAAGTCTTCATTTTTATAATAGCTATTCAATTTTTAAATAGAATTGAATAATGGGAGAAGGATGAAATCTGCTCATAAAGAATAGTTTAGTCCAGGTCACGCTCATCTTAGGCGAGTTGGCTACACTGAACTCCACGCTGAGTAGAGGCTGCATGGCTTGTCTCACAAGCAGCAACTTGTTAAAGGATATCAAAACTCTTCTGAAGACTCAGGCCTAAACACTAAGAAGCTCTTAAGGGATGTTCCTAAAGATAGAAAATCCTCAAGAGGGATGCTAAAAAGATCTTGTGAGAGACATCCCTGCAACAAGAAGAACTGGGAGAAGAACCTCTCAGGAGTGGGAAGTCTTCAAAGGCGACCCCTATTAACAAGAAACTTCAAAAGTGGGATGTGACATGACGTGAAAATCCTCCCACTGATGTTGAGTGCTTTAAAGATAGAATCCCCTGAAGCAAAATGGAGCCTTTGAAGTGGCAGTATCAGCATCAGCTTTGGAATGCATAAAGGTGCAGCACAGAGCAGGACCAGTGCCTCCCTGGAACAGAGCTCCCGGTGGCAGAATCCACCTTGCTCAAGTCTGATAAGCCTAGAGGCCAAGAGGACAAGCAAAGAAAAACACCATTTAGCTGACCCTGAAATGCATCTTTGATGTCCCCCAATTAATCTCCTCAGCAGTGAAACAAAACTGGGTTCAAAACCGTGGCTAATAGATAAAAAGAGCTGTCCCATAGAGCTGCATTACAGGTACTCTGAGACCGAGGAAAGGTTCATCCTTTTGTTTTTCTTTAGTGCAAATGTGGATTGATTGAAACAATTTTTACCATTTTTCTTCTTATCCAGAGAGGTTTGGATCTGAGATTCAGAGCTCCTTGAAGTTCATTAAACAGCATACAACATGATTTTGCTAAGAAGTCTATTTCTCAAGGAGCAGTTCCACAACAAGTTAATATCCTTTCAAAATGCCAGCTGCAAAGAAAACACATGGTATTTGCTGATGTTCACACAACAGAATGCAGAATTGTGGTTTTAATTTAAAACTGTAGAAAAATGTAAAAGCAAACCCATATTCTCTCTCCCCTATTTACACAGAACTTACTAGAAAAGAATAGAATAGAATTTTCCAGTCAGATCTACCACTGGAAATAAATAAGAAAACCTTTTGTCTTGGGCACTAGAATACTATCAGAATAATTGAACTAGTCAAGACCCAAGAATGGATGAAATTGTATAGTTATAAAGGTGAACTACATTAACACAGAATGAAGGACTTGAAAATACAAACTCATAGAAGGGCTGTCTTGGGCTAATAAATCAAGTCGCTTATTACAAGCAATCATGTAACAATTCTCTGCATAATTATAAAAATTTAAACTGTAATTATTTCTATAAAAATTGGTTTTATAAACATGAAACAACTTAACTTATGACTCCATCTGAAACAGTCAAAATTTTTCTGATTTGCAACCAGAAAGTTTCCATTTACATCCATTCCCTTTTAAACATTGTTCATTCACTGCTAATACAAAAAAAAAGGTGGTGTGTGTGTGTCTATTTCTCACACACACACACACCCCACCTCTGCGAGTTTCCCTTTTACAAATAAATTACAAACATTATCATTTTGATAACAGTAACACCAGTTTTGTAAAATGGACAACACAATGAGACTAAAATCTTCAGGATACTGGCACGTAAAACACAGTCCTAAGCAAATTCTATCCAGGATTGCCTACGGATTCTTCTCTTAATTCCACTCCAAAGTTCATCTCTTTTCTAATAAATGTTTTTGCTCCTTGAACAGTAAAATTCATGTTGAACTGTTTCATTAAATAGGTTCCTTCCAATTTTCAGGGTATTCTGTTTCCCATATTTTTAACAAGTGATTATCTGAAGAGTGTAAAACAACCTGCTTTGCAATCCTTATTGAACCTAATGAAAGGTTAAGGCCAAGTTTCCCAGAGGAGAATTTTTTGAAGTGTTTCCCACTGAATTGCACAGTGTAGATATAAGAAGTAGAGTGCTCAGCAAAACACGTGTGCCTCTTAGGAGTGCCTGGGGAATCTAAACAGAGAGAAAGATGTTTATTATCCTGCTCAATCTAACCTGCTTCTGTGGAACCCTCAGCCAGGCTTTTAAGGGTAGAAAAGCCATGGGGTTCCTCCAAGCATGGGCAGAAAGGGTATTTTGCATGTGCATAGTTGAAACCTGTTCCACACAATAATTTTCTCTGAGAATTATGGAGTTCACAGCCCCCATTTACAAAACAACAAAACCCCACATAGCCTGCTCTGCAAAAGCTGCTTATTGTGCTCAGGAGGATTTAAAAAACCTGCTTTAGTTTCCTCAGTATTAGGACCTTGTCCTTCAAGAAACCTTGTGCTGACACAGCTGATTTACTTCTGCCATCCTTGCACAGAGGGTCCCACCTGAGCAGGTCAGACCATGGGGCTGGGGCAGGTACAGGGTGTCTGTGTCCAGCAACCTCACTGGTACTAAGCTCTCACAAGTTTATTTCTTCTCCCTTGTGCATTTGGTGGTAATCTTTGGTTGCACATACTGAGAGGAACATTTAAATCAAAAACTCTTTTCACTAGGGAAAAGAAACAAACAAAAGCCTTTGGAGATACTTCTAAGAGAATTATAGCAATGTTTAAATGCTGGGCTTGAACATGCCTGAATCAATCATGCCCTTCACAGCAAGTTACAAGTATTATCATATACAGTAATTTCATGATTATAAGCTGCACCATTTTGACTAAAATTTTGATCCCACACCAGAAATGCGGCTTACACTCAGGAGTGGCTAATATGTGAAAAATTTTCTGAATTTCCAACTCCAGAAGTGCAGCCGAGGTGCCGAGCCAAGCACCTGCCAGTAAAACCCGGCGCCGCGGGAGCAGGCGGGGGGGCTCTGTCCCTGCCTGCCACCACGGGGCAGCGCCGGTCTGGGGCAAGCGAGCCCAGAGGTGGCGGCCGGCCCTGAGCGGCCCCGCCGAGCGGCAGCGCCGAGCTGGGCCACCTGGCCCCGTTGGCAGCCCCGAGCAGGCCAAGCCCGCACAGCCCAAGCCGAGCCAGTAAACCCCGCAATCCCGCGATTCTGTTACTATTTGGGAACTTTGTTGCATGCGGGTCCTTGCTGCAAGCAATAGAGCGGTTTATAATCAGGTGCAGCTTATGTATGGACAAAGAACAAAATGTTGCCGACACCCAGAGATCCAGCTTACAGTCAGTGCGGCTTGTAATTGTGAAATTACTGTAATTTCGTCAAACTTAGAGTACTATAAAAGGGCTTCTACAAAACCAACTGATAGTTCCTCCAATAGTATCAAAATATCAGTCTGAAAACCAAGCTTGACAGTTGTTGCTGACATCAAAAGCAGCTGCTTTAGGCCTGTCTGCATAACTTCTAAAACACAAACCAACAAGTTATGCCTTTTAGAAAGGAATAATTTTTGCAGTTGCCTTCTTGAGCAGTCCATTATGCTAATAGAACCCTTCACGTGCCAGATAATAATGTGCTTTTTGCAGTAAGAAACTCCAAGCTGTCCCAATGAAGACTAAAATGAGAAGACAGCCTTCAGAAACTGCACTTGTGGAAATACTTCCTTCTTTCTTTACTCTGCCTCCTTCTTCTTCTTCTGCCATCAAGAACTGATAATTTGGTTCTGTTAATTTGGTTATCTTCACCTCAATATAGCCACTCCTCTATATCTTCTTCTTACCCCCCATGCCCACTCCCCCAGTTCTAAGTATTGGTCCTTTATGAACATCTTGATTATCTCTCTTCATCTGTGTCCTGATCTCTCTGCCATTTACAATCACAGAATTTCTCCATTTCTCTTTCTAGCTATTTTTGCATCTTGCCATCTTCTCCCTCTGATTCTGTTTACTAGAGTTCGAAACCTCCTCTAGTTTGAACCTTGATAATCCCCCAGCCTGGCTCCTCCAAGTCTCATCTTCTCATCATCAGAAGGTGTATTACAGTATCATTAACATGTCAGTCATAACTAAATTTCATAGTGTAAAAAATCTCCAGATTTCAGCTTTTCTTATCTGTCCAAACAGCACCGTCTTTCTTATCTTCCTGCGCTGCAATCAACAAATCAGACCTTTAAGAGGTCATGTAGTCTGCCCTGCTTTACCCAGTCTTTAATGAGGATCAAATATATCTATTTTACTCCTAGCAGATGTATTCCTAATCTGTTCTGGGTGACAGAGATCCCACAAGCTCCCTGGAAAATCTTCCAGTATTTCGCTGTCCCAACTGATAGTATGACATCCCCTTATCTAATTTTGATACACTTAGGGCTCACAACTTCTGCTCTGGTCCATCACTTTTCATTAGTCTTCACAAATGAATATTTCCTTACCTCAAAGAAACTTAGAGTGCTACCACAAAGACTGCTTTTATTAGCTAAGTGCTTTTGTATATGAACTTGTATTTTCATCCCTCCACATCAGCACCTCTACCCTCCCCAATTCCCTTGTACATCATTAAGTTTCAGGGATTTTTGTCACTTTACCTTTTATTTTTCACATCAGCTCTTGTCTGTATTCAATATATCTGTGTGATGAGAGCCCAAGTCAGTCCCAGCAATGAGACAAATAGGCTTAAATCTGTGCCTTATATTGAGATTCCACAGGAGATTAGCAGGTTTTAGAATGCAAACATACCCTTTTCTCTCCCTGATAGGTTTCATCCAAGTAAAAAATAATAAATATTGTATAATAAAAGCTAAAAAAAATATCTTTTTTTAAGTCAACAAAACTCAAAGGAGTGAAATCTAATGCAACATAAATAGAAAGGTTTGAGTTTGCACCTTCCCCACCCCATTGTAGGGTTTTGCTTTCAGTAGTTCTCTGAGTCACCAAGTGGTGGGGTCCCAAGGACATTCTTCTGTCTTCTGTGGAAGGTGTCTGGCTCATCCCTGTCCTTCCCCATGGCCTCTGCATGAGGTACAGGTTATCCATGATGACCATCTTGTCCACTGTGAGGTTAGACCTCCGGTGCTCCGGGCACCAACTTCATCGGGTTACCTTCTTAAATGAGCAGAACAGCTAGCAGTTGATAAAAAGTTGCTTATTGCAGAAGTACATCAGTCTCAAAAGGCACAGTCACAGATGTTAAAGTCCGTGCTAAGTTTTGGTATGAAGTCCCAGACAGAAGCAGAAGTTGCTCCTGGAGGTCCCGGTGGGGCTGATGTTGCTGAGGCAGCTCCTGTCATCTTCCCGGGTGTTGATGATGGCAGTGAGCAAAGCAAAGCAAAAGCAAAATAGTAAAAGCAATGGCAAAAAGCACCAGCTCTACCCAGTGCATGCTCTTATATAGGATCTTCCCAACAAGCTAAGATGCAAACTCGGACCACCGCTCCTGAACCTATTAGAATTCTGGTTTCTCAGCACACCAGGTTACTACACATAAACTATACATACAGTCTATCTTGTTCTATCTGAAAAATGTAAGCAATATTCTTACTATAGCTCTATTATGTCTAAAACATTCCTGGAGCCTCCACTGAAAACACTAGTATGTTTTTCAACCTTCACTAGAACTTGCACTTCTACTCTGGCATCTGAAACCTTTCACTGACTAAAAGCACTACAGCTCATACTAAAACTTACTTATTGACTCACTTACCTATCCTAAAACATAAACTTACACTAAAACTTAAACTTCTTTGTGTGTGAGTGGCTTAATATACTTCAATCCATCCAAAGGCTTTAATTCAATCCCTGCACTCTGATTTCTCTCTGAAGAATTCAGAGAGACTCCTGGCTCACTGACTCCAACAGTCCACCACAGTTACTGTCCCTGGAATCTCTTCCAATGCTGAATAGCTACAGGGGGCCTAAGTAATCAGCCTCCTTCCTGAGACAGCCAACCATTCTCTTGATGTAACACATTCAATAATCTCTGCTCCCACTCATCTTCACTATCCACATCCCAGTTCTGAATCCAGAGCACTTGTGTGTTGGAGAATCCTATACTTGTCCTCATTGCTGAGAGGAAATCTTCACAAACATGTCCCAAACCATTTATCACCTCACAAAGCATATCTCAGAAGACCCTCTCTGCAGCACTTGCAAAACTCTTGACAGCAAGCAGGGTCTCAGTTTTTGCAAAGGCCATGGCCAGTTTTGCTAATCAGTAGTTAAAATCAGGTCTCAGCTGGTACCCATCAATGCTCTCATTTTGGACCACCACAGTAATACTGAAAACCTAGCAGGTAGTGCAAGTTTTCACATTTGATAGTAGCAGCATTAATTTTGTTATTTATCAGTTTAATATCAATATGAAAGTAGCTGCATTATTTTCTGAAAATAAAGTGCCTATGATTGTAACTGGGGAAAACCAGTGAAATTAAAGAACAGTATTTTGTCCCAGCTTCAATGATATGTCAGCAATAGCAAGAACTTTTTCAGCAGTGCATGATCATAGACTGTGCACAAGCTGCAGATTTCCAGGGAAAATGGAGTGTTAGACATATGGTTTTCTATTTAGTGTCTCTTGTCAGGCTGTGTCATACAAAACTCCCACCATCTCAGGATGATGTTATCAGCTATAGGGTGCCTCTACTTCTCAATACATCTGTGGGCTCATGAAAACTGCTAGATTCACAAATTCTGAAAATGAAATCCAAAGTGCTGCTATGTTCATCCAGGGAAACGGCAAAATACATTGCTGAATGAAATCTTGCCTCAGCTAGGACTCAGAAAAACAGGGTTATCTTATAGCTCTGCATCTATTCGATGACATGTCCATCCAGACTCTGAAAGTGACATTAAGGCCATTTTAGGCCTGATTATGGTTGGATTAGACATTCAATGTTTCAGAGACAGGGTAATCCTCTTGCTCAGCTGAACCTGGCTCCTCTGTACAGCCCTGGCCTCTCTTGCTCACTGAATGCCCCTACACCACAACCTACCTGTACCAGTGGGGTTTTGTGATTGGAACATGTCTACAGAAAAACTGAATGCCCTGCTGTCACATGAATCACAGAAGGTATTTGGTGCAGGGGTGATAGACCCACTGGGACCATGGATTTATCATGATAGCTTGAGTTTCATGAAAATCTTTTCAAATTCAATGGTAAAAATAAAACTACTTAGGTTTGCCTTGTGATAGACTTTTTGAGACTAGAGGTTTTCTTTATTCTCTGTCTTTCTATGTTTATAGAATATTTAATAAATCAACAGGAAAATTACCTAAATGGAATTCTGCACTAGGCTTCTTTCTTGAGATCAAAAAGCCCTTAACAAATAACCCTAGTTTTTCTATTTAAGACATATTAATAAGCATTATTAACAGATTTTTTTGGTACTGTTTTGACAAATGTTTGCTATCTTCATCCTTTTCTTCTTCATGTACTGCATGTTTTACAATTTTGAAAGATGGAGGAAACTAGTATGCTAACAGACCTGGCAGAAATGCAAAGTTACAAACCAACCTCTTGTTATTTAAAGGAACTGCACTATATTTTATCTGTTTTTCAGGATGCAGCCCAAATTCCCCGGAAGGCAATAATATTCTATTGACTGAATTGGCTTCAGAGCAGACACTGATTTAAAAGCAGGATAAAAGAAAGCAGATATGTGACATGTCAAAATAGTCACCTGATAGTTTTCAGAAATGCACGTAGTCAAAAGAATCAAAAAAACCCACACATGCTGATTTTAGTAGTTTCTGCTACTATGCCTAACTAAGCCAGAGGGTACAGTATGAGCAAATAAGCAGTGAAAAAAGCCAATATGCCAACTACAGATTGGAAGTAAAGAACTGAAGCTTTCTTCTTATTAATTAGTTGGCTAACCTTTATTTTACTGGCAATTGCTTTTTAAAATTGCTGATCTTAATGAAGTGGACACACAAGTTCACCAAGCCCTCTACTTACAAACAGAATGTCTCAGCAACCTCAGGAGTTGATACTTTAAATGACAAATACAAAAATTAATTCAAAACCAAGACGCAGCAATAATTGGTGTTAGAATACTGGTTTTGATATTTCTGCTTTTCATTTTTATAATTACAGATAAAATATATATATTAGCACATTTTCAAAATAAAATAATTGTTATTAATTAGGCATGCATATCTAACTTCAGTTGACCTACAAGTCTCATTGCTTTCATGCTTAGGCACTTGAAAGAATGAGTATTTGTAAGCTGGTTGGTCTCTTAAGGAGCTAGGACAAAAATTAGCTCTTCAGGGAAGATAACACACAGCTTTCTGAAACTGACAGGTCATGATTGCCTTAAAATTTTATCAAAATCCGTGTTTCCACTGGAAGCGCTCATCCCAAATTTGCCCATCATGCACTCCAGGTGCCTGCACTGTGATGACACAAAAATTCACAGAGCCACACCACGTGCTTGGTCCCTGCACTGGGTTTGCATGGCAAGGTCTTGGCAGTGAAGGGCTACAGGTGTGGCTTCTGTGAGAAGCTGCCAGAAACTGCCCATGTCCGATGGAGCCAATGCCAGCCAGCTCCAAGATGGACCCACCGCAGGCTGAGCCCAACAGTGATGGTGGCTGCAGCCAGAGAGCAGTCAGATTAGGCATGAGAAGCAGCCCTGCAGACACCCAGATCAGTGAGGAAAAAGGAGAAGAGGGTGCTCCAGGCACCAGAGCAGAGATTCCCCTGCAGGCAGTTGTGCAGGCCAAGATGAGGCAGCTGTGCCCCTGAGCCCATGGTGTAGCAGGATGCTCTGCCTGGAATGTGGTCAAGCAACTCAGTAATGCCCTGTTTGAAAGGCTATGGGTGGTGGACTGAGAAGGGATGTCATGTAGGTTTTGTTGTTGAATTATGCTAAAACCAGTCTGACTCACCCTGATAGGAGGCAGATATGGTAAAGTACCCTTATCTAAAAATGCTGAGCTGACACAGATGACCTGGGGACATATGACTGTCAGGCAATTTATACTGTAAAAATCCAGTTTACTTTCACACAGTTAGGTTCTTCTAACATATTCTTCCTTAGAATGTGTGGTGACTGCTTCCTTGGGAGTCAGGGACACCCACCATGGATGTTCCTTGAGGTTAAGAGACCAGCCCAAGAGTGTTGATATTGGTGAGTTACATCAATCTCTAAATAATTGTTTATTTTTGATAGCTTTAATATAGTGCACTAGATTACACCAGACACTATTAGTAGTTTTAGCTTTTACTGTGTAATAAATAATTCTTATTAAGATCTTTTGTCTAGTCATTTCTCATGGTAAATAACTAATTTTATATAAATATATATGATTTGCTATCATTAAAACCTGTGGGATAAAGTTACTTAAACTACTGATAGCCTGAAACTAAGATTGGATCCAACTGCCCCAAGGCTCCTCTCTGAAATAGATTTTAGAATGCAAGGAGATCATTTCTGCACTTCATGGCTCTGTGGCAGGGCTTTTCTAAAAAACTTTGAAGCTCCCACTCCACCCTTGCCAATGGGAGATCCACCTGCAGCCCATGGAGGAGCAGAGATGCACCTGGAGCCCATGGAAGAGCCCATGCCAGAGCAGGTGGATGCCTGAAGGGGGCTGTGAACACGGGAAGGCCATGCTGGAGCTGGGTCCTGGCAGGGACCTACAAGGGACACACTGGAGCAGGACAAGAGTGTGAGGAGTTGCTCCCCTAAGGAGGAAGGAGCAGCAAAAATGACGTGTGATGAACTGGCCACAGACCCCATTCCCCTGTACCCACCTGCACTCAGTGAGAGAGGGTACAGAAATTGGCAGTGAAGTTGGGCCCAGGAAGAAGGGAGGGATGGAGTAAAGAAGTTTTGAGATTTGGATGTATTTCTTATGATCCTGCTCCGCTTTGATTAGTAATAAATTAAACTAATTTCCCTGAGTCTTTTTTTGCCTATGACAGTCATCAGTGAGTGATCTTCCGCTGCCTTTATTTCAGTCCACAAACCTTCTGTTGTGTTTTTCTGTCTTCCTGTCCAGCTGAGATTGGGAAGTGATAGAATGGTTCTGGTGGACATTTAGCATGCAGTCAAGGTCATGGCTCTGACACCACAGTCAGAGATGCAATTTGGCTGAAAACTTACCTACAAAATTTATTCTCACCAAAAGCAAACATTGGAGTGATTACTTGGTGTCTGGTAATTTCAAATCTGATGGTCTGGGTCCCAGAGCAGCTGCATTCTGGAAGCCACATACATTGACCTATGCATGCAGTTACCCTAGCCCCCTGAAATATCCCATATGGCCTCAATCAGACCTACTGTGTTGGACAGAACAGTCATTTATTATCAGATCTTCTCTTAGGCTACTTCAATACAAATAAAACAGGGCCAAGACACAGACACTGGCAATGGTCCACAATCATCTGTTCTATTTTAACTGCAAGCACAGCCTCTTGCACGGTTTTGGTTTGTGCCAAGCAGCACTGTCCAGACAACACCCAGGCACAGCTCAGGAGACACCAGATGCCAAGGATTGCTTCCAGGCAACAATTTGGACATGGACATCATGTTTTGAGGATAAAGGAAGTAAGCTTGAGCATATGGAGGTGATCCATTGCCATGCTGCTTGGACTCAAAGTCCTGGTCAGATCAATTCATCACCACAGAAGCTGCTTTCCAGTCCAGCCCCTAAAGGCTGAGCTTTACAAATGGGGGATAGAGAATGCCCCTAACAGCAGCAGTGGAAAATACTGCCTTGCTGGAGAATGCAGCACAGCAACATCTGAGATGTTTTCAGCTGCTTCTGGATTGCTCAACTAATCCAGCAGTTACAAATCAAGTCCAGAAACAGATTGGGCAGTTCTGGTTCTGATCATCTGGAAAGGTTTGTTTGATGAAAGCCTATGTCATCTGTGTTGCATGAAGAAGTAACACAGAAAGGGCTACTGGAACAATATTACAGGTGCCCTTAGCTTAAGTGCAAACTTTCTTCAGGCTTTTGCACTTCTATCCTGTAGGAGTCATGTTCCCCTTTGATCTTCATTCCCATCTGATTTCTGAGACTTTCCAGCATGACCAGAACAAGCATGTCACCTAGATTCTTCAGTGTCTGGGAAAACAAGAGAGCTGCTGGCAAACACTTCAGAGCCTTTCCTGCATAATGCAAGCACAAACCAGGCACAGCCAGGCACCAAATCCCCCCAACTCAGGCTGAGCGGATGATTTAGGCTCAGTTGGCAAGGAAAAGATAAATCTATAAGCTGTATCCAAGGTGATGCACATTTTGGTAGGAAATTAAACAATACTCTTCCCCTGAAAAAAGATTCCATATGCACAAAGTGGTAGCTTTTTTCCCCTATCAGCTTGGCAGCCTCAGGTGTGTCCACGTCTCCTTTCAGGTTGAGTCACCATTCAGAGCAGCTCACTGCAGTTCCACAGCCAGCACTGTCAGCTCAGCACTGCTCCCCTCACAGTTTTCTCTTTAAATCCATAATTCACACCGCAGTCATCCCAGTGATAAGCTCTTGAGGTGCACTAGTTGTTGTGTGGCTGAATTTTACACCAATTTACAAAGAAAGTAGCATAAAATCCTGCACAAAATAAACCTGAGTAAATCATGTCCTTGATTTCATAGTGACTTCACAGTGACTTCACATATCCTTCTTACAACAGCCTATCTATTCCAGCTCCTGCCTTTCCACAAGATCAGCAGAACCTGTGTCAAGGAAGGACTTGGAAGGCAATCCGGGCCACCCTGTGCTCCACAGAAGAGTAGTCTGTCTGTACATATCCTGCCAGATGTACTCCTCAACCATTTGTAAAGTCTTCCAGCAATGGAGATTCTCATTCCACCTCTCCCAGTGATTGCCTAATTTTACTATTGGAAAGTTTTTACCAACTTTTACAGTTTAAGCCAGGATTTCTTGCCTGTTCATCCTGGACATGGAAAATGAACTAATTTCTCCCTCTGCAATATTCCTGCATTTTCTAAGACTTGTCTTTTGTTCATTAATTTTCTCCTTGTTAATCTTCTCCACTTGTTTTTATCCTTTAATCTTAGCTTGTTCATTCCAGACCTCTGCCTGTTCTCGCTGCAATCTTCCTTTAAATTGGTCTGTATCTTTCTTGAGGCTTTCTTGAGCGTCCAAAGATGAAGACACTACCCCAGATAATCTTATCAACATGGAAAGTCCAGAAAGATCTCTTTTCAGTTCCAGCAGACTGTTAACCCTTCTGCTTGTACATCTCATCATGGTGTTCATCTTGTTTACAATAAAATGACCTTGTTCTGTGCATTCACCTTGTATTGATATGTACATTGTTACCCATATTCTACCGCCATTCTGCCCCAAGGGCTTGATTTCATGAATTGTTGCCAATCTGTGTGATTTGTATTTGTTCAGTTTGTTCTCCCTGTGTAAGTTCAATGTCTTTTTCATGAACTGTTGCATTTTACAGAGTCACAGAAGAAACTAGGTTGGAAAAAAATCTTTGAGATCATTGGTCCAAAGCCCATGGCCTAACACCACATTGAGTGACACATCCAGTCTTTTCTTAAATGCCTTCTGGAATGACGACTCCACCACCTCCTGGGCAGCCCATTCCAATGACCAATCACCATTTCTGTCAACAACTATTTCCTAATGTCCAACCTAGACCTCCCCTGGCGCAGCTGAAGATGTGTCCTCTTGCGCTGTCACTGTTACCTGGCAGAAGAGACCAACCCCACCTGGCTCCAGCCTCCTTTCAGGGAGCTGGAGGGAGGGACAGGGCTCCTCCTGAGCCTCCTTTTCTCCAGGCTAAACACCCCCAGCTCCCTCAGCTGCTCCTCATGAGACTTGTGCTCCAGACTCTTCACCAACGTTGTTGCCTCCCCTGGACATGCTCCAGCATCTCAACATCCTTCCTAAATTGAGGGGCCCCAAACTGGACACAGCAGTCAAGGTTCCAAGTCCAGGGGAACAATGACCTCCCTGCTCCTGCTGGCCACACTATTTCTGATCCAGGCCAGGGGCCATTGTCCTTCTTGGCCACCTGGGCACACTGCTGGCTCGTGTTCAGCCTCCTGTCAATCACTACCCCCAGTCCCTCTCTGCCTGGCCACTGCCCAGCCACTCTGTCCCCAGCCTGCAGCACTGCAGGGGATTGCTGTGGCCAAAGTGCGGGATCTGGCACGTGGTCTTGATAAACCTCATATCATTGGATTTGGCCCATTGGCCAGCCTGTCCAGGTCCCTCTGCAGAGCCCTCCCACCCTCCAGCAGATTGACACTCACACCAACACAGTGTCATCTGCAAAATTGCTGATGGTGGACTCAATCCCTTCATCCAGACCATCAGTAAAGACATTAAACAGGGCTGGGCCCTGTAGGACAATAGTTTGTAAGTTTAGCAGGATAGTTTGTAAGGTTAGTGCAGAAGGCAATCTTTCCCAATGGATTACAGCTGTATTGATTACTAGGAGTGGAAACATCTGTGCCTGCCCAGTGAGGATGGGTGTTAGAGAAGAGTGGGCTAGCTAGTCAGGAGTTCAGTTGCAGCTACAGCTTGAGACCCAAGGTTTGTTGTAGTTTGGGATAGAGTCTGCTGGCTGTGCTGGGAGGAGGAAGGGACGTGTGGTTGTGTGAGGGACAGACAAGGTGAGAAGATGCTGTGTGAGGGACAGGCAGGGTTAGGCAGCTGGGTAAGGGACAGGTTGGGGTTAGGCAGTCATGCAGAAGGAAGAAAGACACTTGCAGAGAGGAGAGGAGTCAGAGCTGTGTGAAGCTGCCTATGAGTGAAGGAGTCAGAGTTGTTGAGATAAGAGTCAGAGTTGTCTGAAAGAAGTACACTGAAAGAAGGTACGAAAAGTTTTTTAATGAAGGACTGATGATGATGCTAGTCCAGCCTGCCTTGACATAATTCCTACAGGGCCCAACACTGATCTCTGGGGACATCACTGGTGACTGGCTGCCAACTGGAGGCAGCACCATTCACCACTACTCTCTGGGTCCTGTTTTGGAGACCATTCCTCCTGTTTGTCAAGATTAATTTCAGTTCTGATCTGGTCCCTAATTTCCTCTATCAGCTCCATATTTCATGTAATTTTAACTGCATGTTTTAAATTCAGTTAATGTTTTAAATTCTGTTAATCAGACTGTTATGAATATATTGAAAGCACTGGCCTCTAGAAAGGTACCAATATAGTTGTTCTCAGGAAAACTACAGTTAGAAAATAACAACTGATCACTACTCTTTGAGTAATGTTTCTTCCTGTGATTTGCACTTCCTAGGTTTTCTCTATTGTTTTACATGTTTACAGAATAGTTATACAGGGCTGGATAAAATAAAGTGGCTTCTGATTTGGAATAAATCCTGATTCTTAGTTCAAAGACACATTAAGTGAATGCACATACCATAAAAGTTAGATCAAGGAGTATCAAGAGCTTCTCACTCTCTGATTTTCACTAGCCTCTCCTCTGCAGCAGATCAACCTATCACCTTGCTTATTCATAAAACATAATTATCATGCAAGAGAAGTTATCATGCATTATAAACTGTAATTTGTGTGCTATGGTTTTACAGCCTCTAGAGTGAGCAGAAAAAGATGGTGTAAAGTAGCAAAACAAAAGAGAAGCACTACAAAGCTAGAGTTTATTGCAAATGAAGGCTCCTTCAAATTTGTTTGATCAGCAGCTATACCAAACAAGAGAAAGGCTAGAAAAATAAAGGAAATTTCTCTTGTCTTAGATTATGATGAATTTGAGACAGCTTTAAGAATGAAAAAAAAAATATTATTAGAGACTGATCTTAATAGAGAAAGAAAATGTCTTGAAAATTGCCTCTGAGAATAAATTTGAAAGAGGCATGTTCATGATCTGTGGGAAATTTAGGATTAAACAGCTACCAGCTGAAACTCAGTACTGGAAAATAAAACTATATACAATCAACTACTAAAATCTATTAATATCCATTAACACATGGAAACTAGTGAAAAGGTGCAAACAAATGAAGCAAACTTTTAAATGCAATTTCTACAGCTGAAATTATTATACCATATTTTAGGCTACAGCCTCATCATGTTACAGTAGAAAACCTGGAATCCCAGATCACATAATGGGTCTTCCATCAACTATAGTTCTGCAAAATTTTATATGAAAATAAGAATTTCAGATTCAGTGCCAGCCCACATTAAGATCTGCAGGTCTCTCAATTGCTAGAAATTGCCTGAGGAATCTACTCTAAGTAGCCATAAATGCCTGTTCATAAGAATTCTCTTTCTCAGCTTATGGTCAGGGCTGATCAAGAATCACTAAAATTTCATACTGATTCAGATCCATCTCTGCATAAAAGTAATGAGACATCTGCTGTTGCTTTCAGATTTAATCACATAAATAATTTATCACCACAGAAATTCTACTAAAAATGTATTGCACGAGTAAAAGCTTCTGCTCTTGCCTCAGACTGGGTACCCCTGGGTGAGCAGTGTAAGAGTTAAATCTCTGCAATGGGACAAATCCCAAAACATCTTTCTGAGAACGCTGCATTACTAATGAGAAACTTAGTTTCTCTTTAAAAAATGTGACTTGGATGCATATCAGCACTAATTACCCCAGCAGTGCAGATGTCCTTGCTGCTTTCCTGCACCACAACTAAAACCCCAAGTTACCAAAGTCCCATCCCCTGCCATGCAGCTTCCTTCTCTTGTAGGAACTGCCTCAACTCCTCCACAAGGTCTTCTTGCCATCTTCATAATCAAATTCACTTCCAACAGCCAGGCTTGGCAAGCTGTGTGAGCAGGGTTTGTTTGCAGACATTAGAGACATCTGCCAGTTCAAGTGCCAGGCTCTTTGTGTTGGTAGCTGGAGATTTACCTAAGAGAGATGAGAAAACTGAGCAACAGTCAGTCCTGTCAGACACTTCTTGTTTTCCAGATTTCTGTATTATCATTTTTTAAGTTCAAAATTTCCAGTTGAGCAAGGAAGATAGTTGCAAACACTTAAATTTTATTTAAACCAATAATTCCAAACTTTTTTCTTTTTTTCACTTTAACGAACTTTATAGGCCCTTTTTCAAAGGGGAGAAAGAAACAAGGCATTTGTTTCTCATTTATTTTCACTACCTTCAGGGACCTAATTGTCATTTGAAAGTGCAAGTACCAGTACAGAAAACTGATGGAAAATGAGACATTCCATTAAGGAATGAAGTAAACCAAGGCAAGACAAACCTGTGTAAATTTTTTTTTTTGCTTTTAAATGCTTGTGTTCTTTCCACTGCCAAAACAGCTATTTTTATGAAGGGCCTATTATTGGGTCATTGCCCATAAAACCACAAAACCCCATTTGCTTTGTTGATGACTGTAGGGAATGCCCTCCTGTGAGCCACATTTGAGACTGGGCAAGGGAGACAATTCTAAGATATTTAAAAGAGCAAAAGCTGAGACCTCAGAGAAACAAAAGTAAGAAACAAATATTCCAAAGATGCAGTTAATCCTACAAATGACACCAAGTCATTTAAAAAATCAAGTACCAAATTTTGGTTGCAAACACAGCATCTATTCTATGTGGGCAATCAAAGTCTTTTGTTAGCTTCTTAGCTCTCTACCACTCACCAAATGGAATTTCTAAGCACATTGCATTACAGTCTCTGCCATCCTTGTGCATAATCTCCCAGGGGAAGCAAAGGCATTTTGTTCTCATTTCACAAACAATGGCAATTTTCCTTTATCCTTTAAATCTTAGCTTAAAACTCACAAGATTGCAAGTCAAAATCTCGAATACCACCTACATTTGTGTATGCAGGGTATCATTCCTCCACAGGAGATATGTTGTAAACAGAACTTTGATAAACAGAGGTGTATAATAAATAAATATGATATGTAAAGCTGTCAGGGACATGACAGAAGTGAAAGTTTTGATTAGAGGGAAATTTGATAACAAAGGCAGTACCACAAATGAAAGTCATTGGAATCTTCTTTGTACTTCTGGATATGCCTATTTATATAGAGACATCCAATATTTGATAAGTCTCTTATCAGCTGGTCGACAATGAATTTTAAATTTAAAGCTATTACCAAGTGTTTGTTATTTGTCAAGCTGGAAAAAAAGGAAATTGCTGGGGAAAGTGACTGCTAGGAGCTGACACTAGTCTTGTGTTCACTTTCAGCCACAGACCTAAATTAAAGCAATTATTTCAAAATGACTGATGCAGACAAGTTTTCATATTGCACAATTGGATGGAGAATAGTACTATCTATGTACACAGGAATAAAAATGCAAAGTTTTACCCTGGGCTTTTAATATGCATGGCAACAAAGAAGTATTTGAATGCTGACTGTATTCTCTTTCAATCTGTTCAAAATCTAGAGAGGAGAGTGTATGTTATAGCACTGCCTTTTCCACATCTAGTTTGCTACAGTTTGGAACCAAATCCCTACAGCTGACTGCAATCTGTTCTATCAGATGCCTTTGCAAGGTCAACACACAGTATTGCACTATATTTATTGCTAGCTGGTGAAAATTGAGTATCATTTAAAACTTTTATCACAACTGCAATTTGGCAAGAGATTTTACTGAAGTTCCTGTCTGTGGGAATTCAAACATTGGGGTTGTGTAGATAATTCTACAGCGATTTGACCTGAAAAAGCTCATTTTTGCTATGTGATCCTCAGCCTTCATTTTCTTTCTATAGATGCGTTTATTCAAAAATGATTTTGAGTTTACTGGGTAAGATGTTTGAGAAGGAGAAAGATGAGAAAATAGGGAATGAACATTTTAAAGTAGAAATTGAAATATGTGAAGCCTTACCCATTGCAGAGGAACATATTGTGGGAGGCATGCCATTGGCCATGGGCTATTATGTTTTCATTGCCAGTTCATTATTCAGCTCTCACATCCACAGCATCACCAGGTTTTTGCTGGGGGTAGCACTGTCTATGGCTCAGCTCACTACTGCACGGCAAAGACATTACAATCATCCCACTGAAAGTCTTTGCATGCAGAGGAAATGTTAGATTAGCTCAAAGCTTTAAAAGGTAGATTTGGCTATTTACTGATCATATTATAACTCCTAACCCTTCAACACCAAACTAAAGGACAATTTACTGATGGCTACTGTCCTACAAACCCAAGAAATAACTCAAAATATTTTTAAATTTTACCAGCCTGAGGCAATTTTTCTGCTAACATTACTCTATAAATGTTTTTGCCACAATTTTCTTCTTAACTGAATCAAATAGGTTGATATGTTTGAAAAGTAAAAATTAAAAAAAACAAAAAAAACCCCCAAAAAACAAGTTTCACAGAAACACATAAAGATTAATATCAGAGGAGATCTCTTGATCAAAGCAGTACTACTTTGAAAGCTAGGTCTGGGTCTTGCTTAGGGTCTACAATCTCTCTGGGTACCTTATCCAGTGCTGCACCATTCTTACACTCTTTTTTGTCCCCTAAACTCATGACCAATTTGAATGTAATTGGAATTATTTTCTTGTTCCTCTAATAAAAAAGCATATTTCTATCATCATCAATGCTTGAAAATATGTACAGGCTAAAGTAGGATTTATGTTAGAAGGTATTTGTAGAGTTTGGATCTATATATTAAACAGTCAGGTCTTCTAAGAGGATGTAAAATCTGGAGCTTTGTATTTACAGGCTCAAGTCTTTGGTCTTTAAATCAAACAAACTGTACACCAAAAAAATATCAACAGCAAAGTGAAATCTCTGTATGCAGTGTGGCCAGCAGTAGTTACAAGAGGGAAACAGAGGCACTCTTCTTTATTCTGTCAAGAATTCCCAGGTTATTTTCTCTGCAAGTATTCTTAGTTGTTCCTATTCCCCACTACTTTGGATCTAAATTAATGCACATTGGACAAATTAATCTTTAAATTTTCCTTATGATAGTGACCTGACAATTCTCCATCCATCTCTGCTCCCTTATTTTATAGTTTAGGAAATGCTAGATTTCAGATTTCCAAAGCATCTGCTCTAGATGTGAAGTATTTTAATAGACCAAAACAGACTTTTAGACTAAAATTATCCCAAACTGCACAACACCTTTAAAGATGCAACAGAAAAGGCTAACAAGAAGATTAGACAACCAAAAGACACTTTTTAGTAAAATAAACTCCTTTTCAAAAAGCCTGCACAAGTTTCATGGTATGCCAACGTGCTCAGAACTCTATAAGGGAAACCAAAGGAATTTTGACACTCCCAAATACTTGCTTGTATTTTGCAGCTTCTCAAAATACAAGTTCAGAAGAGAAAATAGAGTTGCTTCCTATGTCTATGTAAAAGCTATTGAACAGATTAGTGATAATTTAATTTCTTTCTTTATGATTCCTTTGAAACTTCCAAAATTTTTACTGGTTCTTAAGTAGTTCAAAAATATTGTGTCATCAGTTATATTTTTTTGCAAATTAAAGTCACAGCAGTTCTCCCAAGCTGAGTTTCATTTGGGAGACAACGCTATATGCCAAATGTGCATATTTCTCTTATCATCTTCAAGCCTGTATCATTCATTGTTCTTAAACTGATATAATTTTCTAATTAGAGTAGTGAATAGGGCATTTTATCTAGCCTTATATGACATTAATTCTCTTCCCTGCTGTGCAGTGGACCTGTGGGGCAAATTGTTTCAGTTCTCTATGAATTAGTTCCCTTAGCTGTATTGGAAGGTAATGATTTATTCTGATGAGCCTTAGATATAGTGCTTTAAAGTATTCATCTTTCTTCTGCATGCTGGACCAAGAACACCTTTTCCTAGAGAGATCTAATGAAAGAAGCAGAAATACAGCCTGCTGGCCTAAACTTTAAATGGACAGCAATACAAATGTCTTAAAATAGAGTCCTACAAGCCCACTGTGAATTGATCATTTATAACAGATTCAGCTTCCTGGTTCTCTCATATTAGTTCTTTTCACAGAATCACAGAACATGCTGAGTGAGGAGGAACCCGTGAGGACTGCAGAGTCCAACAATTAGCCCTGCACAGGACCATCCCCAAGAGTCACATCATGTGCCTGAGAGCATTGTCCAAATGCTTCTTGAACTCTGTGAGGCTCTGTGACCACTTCCCCAGGGAGCCTGTTCCAGGGCCCAACCATCCCCTGGGTGTAGGACATTTTCCTGATATCCAGCATCACCTCCCCACCTTGCCTGTCCTGCCTGTCCCTCCTGAGAAGCCTGTACCCATCCAACAGGGCACTCCACTCACAGGACTCAGCCCATCAGATGTTGCTTATGGCAGTGATGTCAAATCTCTGGGACCAGGCCAAAACTTCAAACTCCTCCTGTTTGTTCCTCATGCTGCGGGCATTGATACAGAAGCATTTCAAATGTGTTTCATTGTAGACAACTCTTCATGGAGCAGATTGTAGGATCATACTAGCACTCAGCTCCTCAAGTTTTGGTGTGCCATGTCATTGCTCATGCCTTCAAAAGCTCTACCTGTGAGCCCTGCTAGCTCCTCTGCTAAAAATGTACAAATACCAGTGTGTCTGGAACTTCTTGAGAGCCCCTTGATTTTATATTCCACCACATGGTATTAAAACAGCCCACGTCAGCTGTTTGAAATGTCTCTCTCCTGTATTACAGCACCATCTGAATTATCAATATGAGGGCACACAGCCATCCATCAAGGACCCTGTGGGCCTCTGCTTCACATGACAGTCCTGACATAAGTCCTGCTGAAGACACTAAAAGGGCTCCCATGAAAGATCCCAGCTTGGGTGAAAAATACTGCACTTTTAATTCCTCCATTTTTATCTTCTAAGCAATTCCTTACACATCTTAAGCATTCATCCCCTAATCCATATTTAGAAGGCTTTATGCAGTAATCCATCATGTGAAACCTTGTTGAGAGCTTCCTTGAAAATCCATCTGTAAAATGTCTACCAGGCTTCTTTCTATGTAAGCCAATCATAATTCCATTTAAAAATGTAATCAGAATTGTTTGTCATAATTTCTTCTTCCCAAACCCACGCTGACTCATTCTTATTGCATTTTCATTCTCCAAATGCAGCTTTAAACTCTCTGTGAACATTATCTCGAAAATGTCTTAATACTGTTGGATTTAATGAACTTAATTTTCATCATCTTTCCCAGACTCTTCCCTTATGTGACGTAAATATAATTAGTGTTTTCTAGTCTCCTGTTGCTTCTTCAGCGTTGAAGCACATTCTCAGAAAAAATAAAGAATCAGTTCTCAAACATTCTATATTTAGCCATGGAACAATAGACTCATAGAATCATTTAGTTTGGAGAAGACCTTTAGGATCAGCAATTCCAATCCTTGATACAACACTGCCAAGTTCACCACTAAACCTAAATGCCACATCTACACATCTTGCAAATACCTCCAGGAATGGTGACTCCACCACTTCCCTGGGCAGCCTGTTCCAGTGCTTGATAACACTACTGGTGAATATTTTTTTCCTAATATCCAATCTAAACCTCCCCTGGTGAAACTTGAGGCCATTTCCTCCATTTGCTGCCTGGGAGAAGAGACCAACCCTTGCCTGGCTACAACCTTCTGTCAGGTGGTTGTAGAGAGTGATGAGGTCTCTCCTGAGCCTCCTTTTCTCCAGGGTGAACACCCACAGCTCCCTCAGCTGCTCCTCATTGGGGATGTGCTCCAGACCCTTCCCCAGCTCCACTGCCCTTCTCTGGACACTCCAGGCCCACAATGTCTCTCTTGTACTGAGGAGCCCAAAAATGGGCACAGGATTTGAGGTGTGGCCTCACCAGTGCCAAGCACATGGGGACAATCCCTGCTGGCCACACTACTGCTGATACAAGGCAGGATGCCACACATCTCAGCTTTTCCTATCTTTTGATATTATGTCTCCAAGGCATCCAATAAAGGATTAAGGTTGCTCCTTAGGTCTTCTTTTCTTGTTAATGTATTTATATAAACATTTTTATTGTCTTTTACAGCAGTAGGTAGGTTAAATTCTGTGGCCCTTCTAATTTTCTCACTGCACTAACCTCACAACATCCTTGTAATCCACCTGAGTTCTGTGCCCCTTGTTCCAAAGGACAAAACTCTCCTTTCCTTCCTGAGTTCCAGCCAAAGCTCTCTGTTCAGTCAGGCTGGTCTTCTTCCCCACCATCTCATCTTTTGTCACATGAGGGCAGACTCCTCCTGCACCTTTAGGATTTCCTTCTTCAAGAATGTTCTGCCTTCCTGGACTCCTTTACACTTAGAACTGCGTCCCAGTTCTGCCTCTGTCAACCAATCTTCTAAACAGTACAAAGTCTGCCATCCAGAAATCTAAGCTTCGTTGAGAACTGAGAATCTTCTAAAGAATTGAGAGGTCTAAAATTTTGTGATCACTTTGCCCAAGATGGCCTTTGGCAACCACATCATCCAAAAGTCCTTCTCTGTTCACAGACAGCAGATCCAGTTGATGCAAGTTGACCCCCTCACAGTTGTCTCAAGAAGTTCTCTTCCACATACTCCAAGAATTTCCAGATTTCTTTCCTCTCCACTGTCTTGTATTTGCAGCAGACATCTGGTAAGTTGAGGGGAACAAGGGAAAAGAAAAGAACAAAAGAACAAAGTCAAAGACATGCAGCCAAAGGATTGCATGAGGATGGTGAAGGGGCTGGCAGGGAAGCTGTATGGGGGTGGCTGAGGTCATTTGGTCTGATGAGCCTGGAGAAGGGGAGGCTGAGGGCAGACCTCACTGTGGTCCTCCACATCTTTACAGGGGGGAGTGGAAGGCCAGATTCACATGGCATTATGTAGTTTAGCTGGAATTATTTCCTCAGTAATTTTAAATTTTTTTATTTATATTGAAATTTTAAGTATGAATCAACCAGCATGCTCAAGTTGGAACCTCATTATTTAAGTAAAAATAATATCAATAACATTCCAACCTTAACAATTTATGATTCTATGATGTAATGTTATGTCACCAAACATTTAGAATGTCTGTCTCATCTTGAGATTCTGTGCTTTAGTGATAAGCTGTAGCAGTTAAAAAGTCAGAGCAGTAGAATACACGTGAAACCCCCTGGCATTTTAGGAGGTTGGAGTTAGGTCTTAGTTCAGGACTGAACACATCTGCTCCTTTTGTGAAGAGAGGTTAACTTCATCTAATTGCATATGATTCAAGTTGATCTAGAACAGTTGCCAAATTAACAGGAGCTTTGAAGAGCAGCCCTTTCAATATTTATTCATATTCATTTGCATCTTACTGTCCTCAAAGGTGTTCTGTGCAAACAGAGAATTTAGCAGACTATTATTAACATATTGCTCAAAATATGCTGTTCTATAAACCTCATAGTTTATTCTATGAAGAAATGACACCTCCATTAGGATACATCAGTAATCTCTGTCTGTGGTGGAATGAAACTGGTTTGTTGAGAGGTCTTGGTTTTGACAAATATCTGTTCCTTTCCATGCAGGTTACCAAATTCAAAATGATGTTTCACTATATATCTTTCTATCATTTTAATTGGGAACTTCAGGTTTAGATGAGTGAATTATCCTTAAAAGGCTTATTTTCCAAGCATGGTCTCTTAGTTACCTGTGTTTCTGGGTGAAGTTCAGGTGCATTCCTGTATAACTGCAACTCTCAAATCTTAATGCAGTTTTTTCCCAGGGCTCTGTGTCATCCTGGCCATCTTCACAATAGATGGATTTTTCACTGTATGTCTCTGACAGGTTTTTAAATTTCTGACGGAAAAAAACCCCCAAAACTCTCCAGTCAGAATTTCCTTTCTAAAGCTGTGCAAAATCTGCACTCAGATGTCACAGCCTTAGGGAATCATGTGTGTTTAGACTATCACAAAAATACGAACGTCATCGTGCAGCATGGATTCCAAAGCCAGTGGCTTTTACACAGTTACACCACTACATCTGTTCATCAGAACAATAAAGATCCTTATGAATATTCAACAGCTTGGAAACTTCTCTGAGTCCCAGAGGCTACTTTATCCCACTGTTAGAAAAAAATCCAAACTCTCTTCAGTCAATTCCACAGGTAGTGTGAGTATTTCTGCAGGATATAAGACATTCCTCTGCCCAAGATTCACATGGCATTATGTAGTTTAGTTCGGAATTATTCTCTCAGTAATTTTTAAATTTTTTATTTGTATTGAAATTTTAAGTATGAGTCAACCAGCATGCTCAAGTAGGAACCTCATTATTTAAATAAAAATAATATTAAATGGAGAGAATCTATATATTTTTAACTGTACTGTATTTGGCCTACAATTATTGATACATTAACCACTAGATAACTACTAACAGAAGATGAACAGTAATTAACTATATTATGTATTTTTGAGCAAAAAGTTGAGCTTTGATTTTGTAACACCACAGATATCTGTCATAGATGACTCTCCTATTTTGCTACATTAACTTCTACAGTTATGTTTCCAATGTCCAGACTACAAATGAATCCACATAATACACAGTTCACATTGCTAGCAGTAAGCTAGCAAGCAACCTTTTGGCCCGAGACAGAAAGATAGTGTCATTTAGAAAGAAGGACTACTTTGGAGGAATATAAATTTTGGGAAAGTCTGCAGAACGAAATGTGTGTATAAAAGAAATACATTCTGAGAAAGAGGGTAACAGAAGAAAACATTTGGCTAAGTACTATGATGCCAGCTTTGCATGTTGACTTTGGTGGTGTGCATGTTGACTTTGGTGGTGTGCATGTGTCTCTCTTGTGTCTGCTGACCAATTTCTGCATTTTATCTCACTTCCACAACAGCAGCAGTAGCACCCACACAACTGCAGAAACAGACAGCTACAGTCAGGATTTCACACATTGCTTTAGTAATTGGTGTTAGCTTCCACCATCCCTCACTACCACAGCAGGACCTCCTTATGAGGAAGCAAAGGCACACCTCTACATACGTTTTAGAGCATTTCTTGAAGAATTAAACACCACCTAAAATTGGCCGAGATTCTGCCACTACACCAGCCTTTCTTTGGCATTGTTCCTGTGTTTTGTTCTTTTTCTCTACTGCAGTTTTCTGCAGACTTAGTCTGGAAAGAAGCTCCCTCTGAAAGGCATCCAACCTCATGGCAAGAACAAGCTGGCTGTGAGTGTCTTTGGGCTCCATCCACCTTTGGCCCTGCTGCTTTGGTAAAAGAGACATGTAGCTGTGCCTGGTCCTCTGATTGCCATTTCAGCAAAGGGTCAGCAATCTGCCATCCATCTCACAGGCACTGAAATGCTGGCATCACAGTGCTGGCTGCCAGCCTAACACAACATCGGGCCTAAGCTCCCTTTGATATTCTCTATTGCCCAGTTGGAAAAACATCATTCTAGAGAGAACAAACACAAGAGGAATACATGTCCCCAGCAATGCCTGGAGCTTTTACACAGGAGTCAGCAAGCATCACAAAATCTGTCCTGTTCTTGTGACTGCAGCTAAAAATCCCCTGAATCATTTATTTGAGGCATGATAGAAAGTTTGAAAGAATAATAATAGCTGAAAGCTTTAAAAGATCATCTATCCTGTCATTAACCTTTCTGTCATTTACATCTCCTGCTTTTCACATGCAAAGAATCAATCTGAACTGTCACTCACTTTTGCCTTAGAGGAAAATGAAGGTTTTAGCTCCTCAGGAGTGTTGAAGGAGCAAATCAGTGACATGTCATCATGGTTAGATTTGGTGGCCTCAACCCAGTGGATGTAAGCTCCTATCTGCAGGTATTTACCACTGCATATATCATATATGACAAGCAGGAGCAGACTAAAAATCAGTAGAATGAGCATTCTAGCACTTCATAAAATCTCAGCAGAGATTAGGTGCAGAACTGCTCACAGACTGGGATACTTGTACTAGGACATTCACTGTTCCCATTCAGGGTTTACCAGGGACAATCATAAAGCTTGGACTGCTGTTGCCTGCACTACTGCAGTACTCAGTGGTGGAGAGGTCTTCAGTCTCCTACCAAGTTCAACCTGTTTTTCAAATGCAGCTTGACACCAGCATAATAAAATCCAATGCATAAATAAAAATTAAGTAATTAAAAAAATAAAAATATTATTTTTACTGTTAGGAAAGAATTTCAAATTTTTGCCAATTTCAACAGCTATATCCATGGACAATGATCAGCTGCTTCTTCCAACAAACTATTTATGCAGATACATGACTGATGTTTAAATATCTATCACCATTTCTCCTCTCTCCTCCTCTCTTTCTTGTGTTTATTTTTGGTTGTCATTTTGCTAAATCTTGTGATGATTTTGTGTTAGTAAGAAGGTGAGCAGTCTCAGTGAACTCGGGCAGTCTCATTGAGTTCCATTTTCCAGTGTTAGTTAGGGTCACATAGCTAAATCCACAGTCAGGGGCTCACAATGCAATGTAATAAAATACCACAGCTCATACCAGGGAAGTAAGAGGTGTCCTGATATGGGAATACAGCCACGTGTCCTTGCCTGTGTGCACATACAGAGATGCAGATCACTGCAACAGTTAAGAAGGAGGGAGAAAAAGTAGCTGTGTAGCTTTCAATTAATTATATAAAAATGAATTGCAAGAATAAACAAATAAATAATGTAAATATTAGAATATTATATTATTCTAGAGATCTGGCTTAAAGAAGTCAGGTAATTTTATTATCAGCCCCAGTCATTAGGTTATTGTTGCAGAATGCAGAAAGATTCCTTTCAATTAAAGGCAATTACGTGTTCTGCAGTTGATAAATTATTTGCCAGCTTTGTCTAATACTGAAATTTTGGCTTTATGCATTCAAAATTATTTAAATTATTAACACACACATAAAGGAAGCAAAAACTTGAATGCAGAATGTGTTCCACCTCACATGGTTCTGCTTTCCCCGTGGGCCTGAAGTAGGGAAAGTGATTCTCAGTGCTTTTCTTTTTTCCTCCCCACTGCTTTTATTTGATTTAATGAGGTAGCCCCCCTGCAAGTTTATATTTATGAATTCATAATGTGAGCCAGCAATTTCTTATGCAAAGTCAAGTAATTTTGTTGCAGACTCTTTCTCTCACCCCCACCCAAAGATATTGTAAACCATCACATTTTATAATAGCACCATCTTTCTTCCATTAAAGAAATTACTTCAATAAGATCCCAGCTTTTTCAAGGCATATCACAGGTAAAATTCTGAGTCATCACTCAATAAATAAGTTTTAAATTTGGCTACCAAACAAGTAATGCACAAGTTTAACTTGTGAAGCACTATCCTTTTCTTCTGGAATTGTTTATTTCTAGCCTTCATTCTAATTTCTGCCAGGACATGATTTATAATGTAGAGCAACTCTCTTCAGATAAGAGACATACATTCCAAAGCACGTATGTTTGGTGTCCTCTTCCTGTATAATGAGATGTGCTGCTCAAAAGCTTCCTGAAGTCAGCCAAAGCTGGAACAAAACTTTGCTTCAAGAGCCTTTTGTTCTGCCTCACCTCCCTCCCTGAAAGGTTAAAGGGCCAAGCTAGCTATTCACTAGGAAAATTAGTTGCTTGCAAATCTTTATTCAAATTCAGTCAGCTAATAAATGCATCCCTTAGTGCCTACAAGCCTCGAATATTCACAGATATTTGCTCTAGTTAAGATTTTTCATGTTTTTATTTTGCACATTTATTAATTATTTTCCTACCTTTTATTTGTGTTGGTCCCTTGGTGGCTGTTGAATGAAAGGTTATAAAAAAGGTACTGTGATTCAGGCAGCATTTGCAGATGGCAAAACAAGGAGCTCATGAAAAATTTTGAAGACACTATCTACTATCAGTCTATGTGACTCTGGGATGTTGCATAAACCTTTATATGAACTAAAATCAAAAGTGGTCCACTAAGAGGAGAAAGGGAGGGTCAACTAATTTGTATGCATTCATTTGTCCAACTGTAGCTAGAACTGTATCCCTGAAGCCTACAGGAACAGGCAACAAATCCTGTAAGTCTGAAAACTCCATAGGAGCACAGCAGTTGTCATGCTGCTCATACCTGAGGTACTCAGCATCTTCTGCTGGCCAGCAGCCAGTGTTTCCAGAGCAATGTTGCAGTATCTGCCTGTTTCCAGCCTTCCTAGGCAAACTGTATTCAGAACTGTTCTTTCTACCTTGGCAAAAGATGCAAGAGAAAAATAAGTCTTTTAGAAATAAACATAGAGAGACATTTCCAAGGCCTAAGGGAAAGGTTAGGATTTCTTGGTTTAGAAAAAAACAAATATGCCAAAAGAGAAAAATATCAATTTCAATATAAAAACAAACAAAAAAATCCCCACACCACCAAAACAAACAAACAAACAAAACACCAAAAAACAAAAAACAAAACAAAACAAAACAAAACAAAAAAAAGAGGAGATGCTCAGCCAAACAGAAGGGCAACATATTTAATGGATTAAAGGCTTCAATTTTTTTTGCATATGTTGAAATTTGCCCCATGAAGAAAGTAAGCAGAAGGCCTAGGCTCTCCTTCAGCTGTCACTGCATTCCCTGAGGGCTGTCCTGAGACTTCCAACAGTTCACAGGCTCTGTGCCTGCCCTTAGGACAGGGGAATATTTCACCCACAATACACAATCACCTTATAGGAATACCAGTCCATTATATCACCAAATCTAAGAGCTTAGTAGGATTTGTTTTTAGTTCACATAGTTCACACTCAGATGTATGTGTTAAAAAGATGGTTATCCAGAGTTCCACCTTCACTTATAATTAAAAAAAATACAGACTGAAGCAGACCTGTAATCTACAAAATTTCTACAGTGACACCACCCAAGCATTCAGTGTTCTTTAAACTATCCCCTAAACACAGATCTTCCCTGCTCAATGAGTCCCAAATTCCACACTCTCAATCAACTCTCATTTCTTCTATAACTCTAATAAAGGAAATTTCCAGATGACAAAAGATGGGCAGATACAGACCTGTGTGCTAGTCCCCATGCTATTTACTGTTACTTCAACTCCCTTCTCTAGTCCCAAACATTAATCACCACCAGTCTCAGTCCTGGCATTAACTTAGACTGTGCATTCCATAGGGCAGGGACTGATGTCTTCTTATCTTAACCAGTGAAAAAATTTGTTCCAGGTAGGAACTCCCAGCTTCACTACTGGAAAGGAGAAACTGCTGTTACAAGCTGTCTCTGCATGAACAAAGACGGGAAAACTCTTCACAGACCAGGAGTGATGACTGAAAGTTGGATTGAAATGAGAAACATGACAACAAACTCATCACATTGATGATTTATGTATAGGTTTACAGTGAAAGGGAGGGATATTTACAAAGATTAAAACCAGTGAAAAAATCATAAGGCAAGGAAAACAGAGGACAATACCTGTTGCTCACCACCTGCCCACCTGCAACTGCTTTGTGGAGCAAATGAAGATGCAATGAAAGTGTCAGAAGCACAGAGGTGAGCAAAGTTGATGTGGTGCAGGAAAGACTTAGAAGCCTGGAGCATAGTCCAGGTACTACCCATTAAAATAATTCTCAGAACTGGATTTTTTACGTCACTGTATCTTTTTTGTAATCTTCTGAAAAGACACCAAAGCCTCTATGTACAAGATTTCTATGCAATGAGATGAAAACTTATCTTTTGGAAGCAGAACTTTTAATGTGGCCAGTTGTAGAAGTGGTGTAGGATGCTCTAAAATTTTTTGTCAGCTTCATTTACTAGCATGAAGGAGTTCCTGACAACTTCAAAGACAGACAATTAGTCACTACAATAAAGCAGGAATCCTTCCTTTACTGCAAACAAGGCTGTTTATCAGTTCAAGGAGACTGATAAAAGAAAATGTCATATCAAAATACTCAATAAATGTAAGAATTGGTTTGTAACTAGTTGTTAATTGGATTGGTTAAGTAGCTAGCTGTTGTCCCGCACAAAACAAATGAAAAACAAACCCACTGAGATGCTATTCCAGTACAGTACATTGAAGTCATCAGTTACCAATATCTCAGTGCTAGAGCAAGGCTTTTACATCTGCCAAGTAGGATATAATTTCAACTGTATCACCTGTATTTTAATTATTTTCATTTAAAGCAACTAAGCTGGAGGGAAAAGCCCACATATTATCATTGCATACCATAACATACCATAAAGCTCACACTACCCCAGTTCTGGCCCCTAGCCATACTCTGTTACCCACTCAAAAGGTTCAGCAAAAGTCATTCTGATTCATACATTCCCAAAGAAAAATGACTAGGCAGCAGTGATATGAAACTGCTTTACTGCATAAAAATATCAGCAATAAACACACTGAAAGAATTGCCTACACACACTTCTCCTTGCCAGAATAATTCCTTCACTCTGTTGACACACTCAGGTTCTAAAGTCGACCTTAGTTTCCAGTTTTGCCTATAAAGAAATTCAAAGTTTCACTGCTCATAGTTCTTGATAAGCTTCTCTTCTACTCTTAGTTATCCAAACCAGATTTTTATTACGCTAACAAATCAAGCTAATAATGAAACTAAGGAGAGCATCATTTTTTTCTGAGAGCAAAGATGTTATCACCTCATTTTAGCCCTTAAACCTAGTACCTTCTAAAGGCCTCCTGATCACTTTGTGGGCAGGACTAGAAGCAAGGTGACCAACCCAGAAGAGGAGATGGGTCCCTAATGAGAGCACAAGCTTTGGACAAATTGTACTCAGACAGGGGCCATTCCTCCTTTCCTGTAGGTTTCCAAGCTCCACCACAGACAGCAATTTTTTTTCATGAATGCATATCTCCTTTACAATAATTACAGTAATTTCACAATTATAAGCCACACCTGATTGTAAGGGTCGTCCGGGTGTCGGCAACATTTCGTTCTTTGTACATATATAAGCCGAACCAGATTGTAAACTGCACTTTCGTTCTCAGTAAAGTAACCAATTTGTAACAATCACACGATTGTGGGTTTTACTGGCAGGGGACAGAACCCCCGCCTCTCCCCCACCGCAGGGCCGGCAGGAGCCCGCCTTCCCCCGCCGTACAACAGAGTAACCAATTTGTAACAATTGCGTGATCGCGGGTTTTACTGGCAGGTGCTCAATTCGCGAGCTAGGCTCAGCACCACAGCTCGCACTTCCGGGCTGGGAAATTTCTGAGCTTTGTTCATATATTGGCCACATCTGAGGGTAAGCCACACTTCCGGGTTGGGACCAAAATTTTAGTCAAAATGGTACGGCTTATAATTGTGAAATTACTGTACATTAAGGAAAAAAAAACCCAGAGAAGCCAATTTAGTAGGGCTGTGTTTTGACAACTACTCCTACAGAAATGATTTCACACTTAGACGAAGATACAAGTCTTCACCTACAGAACCAATACATGGAGCACAGACCTTATGGCAGGAGCAGAAATCTTTGCATCTTAGGAGAGCAAGAAGAGAAAAATTGAAATGCTGGGGCTGAAGAGAAAAAGAGGAGGAAAATAAGATGAGAGGGGAAGAGTAGGACAGTTGAAAATCAAAAGGAAGAGCCATTTTTTTTACAAGTTCCGTTCATTAACAACTCATGCTAGCAGACCCTCAGCTCTGCAAAGGACCAAACTACCTCTGACCTATACTGCACTTTACTCCCAAGCAAACTTTTGAAAATAGTGACACTTCATATCTAGTGAAATTCCAATGTAGTATCATTTATCTTAGAAGATATGCCAGAGATGAGCTGTTATTTGTCTCTGAAATTGGAGATAACTATTAGTACACAAATGACCAAATCCTTAAGAAATGTTGCAAAGCTTTTAACTTGTAGTAGGAAGTTTCACAGTTTCTATGTAAATATTAGAAAAAGTATCCCCTTAACTTTTTTTCCTCATAGATATGTCTTTGACTGAATTATCTGAATATTTTGAGTATTCAGGTGTACTGAAAACAAGCTCTAGAGGAAAAGAAGGGAAGGGTTTCTCAATTTTTGTGTTTCTGGCAATGCCTCCCTTAAGACAAGTTCCCAGTGGCCATTGTAAAAGTTGAATTTTACTTTCTGCATTCAATACTTGGCACAAGATCAACAGCAACATAAAAGAATAAGTCACTTTAAACTAGAGGGGAATGCAATTTTGCCAAACATCTCCTGTTCTGCTCTTCACTAACATGAAAAAGGGAACAGAGCACTCTCAGACACCTAAAAGAGTTATTACAAAGCACACGGGGTGGACAGGGAGCAAAAAGGACTGACAGAAGAGCAGAGGGTGTTTGGAGGGTCACAGAAGCACATTAGCACTGCAGAGCAGCCACCTCAACATCAAACACTGCGACACTGCTCCCTCCTTCCCCTCCAGGCAGTTCCTCTCTAGGGCTTGGGTACCCATCTCCTCAGCAGGGTTTGAAAAGTTTGAATTATATTGGTCTGTCAGATACTCCTTAAGTAAAGTATATAAAGTAAAGTATATTATTTTTTTCTCAGTATAAGCAGGCATTAACTGCCTGCCAAGAGAAGGGCTTCACGACATACTAATCTCTTTTTCCTCCAAGAGATTTCAGGCATTATATAGGTAAAGCTCAGTGGAGATTCATTGTTCTTTAACCTCCTCTGATACTGCACGCTGGGAATGAGAGGGGAAGAATCAGTAGGGAGGGCTGTCCACAGGGAAAGAGTAATGCTTAAGCACAGGTGATTTCCCAAATATCTGCACAATCACCTTTTTAATGAACAATTCTCCACATCTTTGCATGTTTCTCTACACCACCAGTTGTAAGAAGCTCTCCTATCACTTCCAAATGAGACCCTTTCCTACCCAGACTGTTATATTTTTATCATGATCTACTTGTAAATATACTCAAAGTGCATGAGATCACCCAGAAGAAGCAGAATACAACTTATTTAAATTCTCTGTAGTAACTAAGGACCACACACCATAGGTGTTAAACTTCTTTCATTTTTGTTTATTTTGAAGACCTATATTGTTCATCTGAGCCGCTGGCCATTTTTATATCAAGCTTTTCAGTCCATTTTGTAGGACTGGGAACCAACATCAAATGGGTGTCAAGTGAAGGACATCTTATATCACTAATGGATGTAATTACATTAAATGGCTATTTTATGTCCTCCCTTTTTTATTAATTTAGCTTTCTGACTTTGACAGTCTACCAGTAGACATAATGAGTTCTTTTGCATATTTTGATCATTTCAATTATCATGGCATATCCAAACCTTTACTGACCTATTTTGATGCAAGCAATAAAACCTGTAGTAAAAGATGATCCATTGTAAAGACCTAATGTCATAAAATTGCTGATCCAAAACAGAAAAGTACAAGAACTGGCAGAATAAGTCAGTGAAGAATGGTTATCCTGTCCCACACAAAATAAGCTCATGGAAAGACTTTCTGTGTGGAAGCCAGGTTGCACACATTCTGTTAACAACACTCAGAAATAAAATCTGCATGATTTTCCTCAGGCATCTTGTGGAGGCATGGCCAGATTCCAAGAAATGCAAAGCACAGAGGAATTCCATGCCTTCATCTTAAGGTCAATGCAATACAAGTCTCAGCAGTTCCTCTTTAATTATAAAAATGTAGCTGTTGTGGTGATGCAAATGAAAGTGTCCAGATTTCACAGGCACACACGTGCATGTGTGCACACATGCACACTCACACACAGCACCTCTGACACTGTGCCCTTCCTTAGACAGGCTTTCCCTCCTTTCCTCAAATTTTCAGTACTCTCCTGGTTTGTAGAAGTTGCACCCAATCCTAGAAAAGGGTTCCCAGGAAAGGCTCCTGCCCATTGCCTGCCACGTTCACTCAGGCTGGCCACTGACTGCAGGGCCTTCTGAGCATCCTCTCTTGCCCCTGCTGAAGCTGCAGACTCCCTCCATACTCCATCCTCAGCACATTCTTGTTCTTCTCTGATCTCCACCATGTCTTCAAATCTGGGAGTCTATTAATTACTCATCTAAATTTAGTCAGACATTATTAGTTCTCATGACAACTCTTACCTGTAGCAGTACTTTTAATAGATATTTTTCTGATCTACACAAGACAAGTTCTTGTGATTTAAGGCTCTGTGTTCATTGTGTTCTAATTGGGTAGAAATCATGTCAGGTTTTAAAAGAGGTAAGTAGCCCTCCTCCCTTTTCAGAGAGTGCATACATTCATGTAGCCTCAATGAATCAGATTGGAGAATGATCCAGGTGAAAACTGAAACTCAAATCTATGGTCTGCAAGAGCAGAGACTTAATCCAGTTATTCATGCTAAACTCCATCTCTACAACTTTTGCAATAAAAGTTAGTATTTCTTGAAAGTAGGTGACTAAAGATCAGTGAAGGATTTCAGTTACCTCCTGGGATTCCGACAAAAAAACAGTGCTGGAAATAGCTCTTCAAAGGCTTTCCTAAGTTGAGACTTCCCAAATTTTCAAAAAACAACTTTCCACAATAATGATACCAAGACTGAAAATAATAAAGTATTTATAGCCAACATTAGACATGCAACACAAAATATCAGATTTTTAAAAAAGTTAAAAGTCATTTGATGACTCTCTCACTTTCTTGTGAAATAAAGACAAAGCAAAATCCAAATAAGGAAAAGAATGTCTACAGACTAGGTAGTCACTTCAATCACCAGGCTATTTTCTTGTCTGTGTAAGTCCCTGAATTACAACAGAAATTAAATCCTAACACGAAACCATCTTATTTTATTACCAAACAAATTTCCTCAGAACAAGCAGATCTGTGCAAACAGCTTGAAAAATCATAACTGCATACTGGCAATGTGAACTGAAATACTTTCACTGATTTTCTTCTGGCTGTACACCAGGACCAGCACCTCCTGACTCCAGTTTAATGGTTTATCAATTGAAGCTTTCCAATCTAAGTGTTTCATGTCTTGAAAATGTGCAGACTTCTCCCATCTTCTTCTGATTACCTAAAATAATTGTGCAATTGCTGTGCAGCTAATGCTCCAATTCATTCTTCCTCCAGGTCATTTGTACCCCTATTCCATAACAGACTGGTAGCTCCTAATGCTCAGCTCCAGGGCAACTCACTATTAACCTTCTTTTCTTCTGAAAAATTGGTTATTTATTTTGACTTCATTGTCTTTCAAACACTTTTAATCCATGTCAGGATCTAACCCCTGACCACCAAAGTTTCTTAATAGCATCTCTTGAAGACCTTCAGCACAGAGTTTTGTTCTCAATTTTATTATACTCATCCATTCTCCTTCACCCACCACTTCCTTCAGCATTTTCAGTGCATTCCAGCAAGTTAAAAATGCTTCCACTTACTCTTCAAAAATATCTGGTATCTTGTGCCATAGTCACCGTGGAGATTCAAAATTTGAATAGCTTCTCAATTTTTATTATTCACCAGGAGGTAATTTTTTAGCAAGAATCTTATCTTAATAAACACGTAAGGGCTGTCCTAATTCTGCGAGGCGTCTTCTTTGCAATTTAATGCAGACACACAAAAGTACTTTTAGAAAGTGATGTGCTCATAACTGCACAATGGGTATTACAGATATTATCTTGAGTAATATTTTCACCTTCTCAATCACCCAGTAGATACTCAATTTTTTTTTTTTTTAAGGCCAAAAACCCACAAAAAAAACCCCAGACTCTGTAGCATTAAATAAACTTACATAAATATTTTCAACCTCTCTTTGTTTTTCACTAAAGCAATTTTTTCTGTCCTATGTCTCTCTGTCACTGGTACTTCAGGTGCCTCAGGAGTTCCCAGACATGCAGATTTCAGCTGGCTGGGCGATGGGCTGTGCAACCATTTGTCATTGTGGTTAGACATGCACAGGTCCCACAGAAGGAGCTCCTACACAGCCTGGTCATGCAAACATGCTCTTGTCCATGCAGCAAAGAGGCAGAAGGACATTAGGGGGCAGGCTGGAAGAAAAAATTGACCAACTCATGAGCTGATCCTTGTCCTTGTCTGAAAAGCACACATGAAAGGGATTGGCAGAATGCAATCCAAAGACACATTTGATTGTTCTGTTTTCCACATATGTCATAGTGTGCGCACCCACAAATTTCAAAAAGCTCTCCAAAACATGGAGGTGTCATTTGGACTCATATAAACCCAAATGAGTACATTCTGATTGCCAAAGGCATCTTACAGTGGTAGAAATGTGGCACTGCAAACAAGCTGTCACATCTTTGTTGCATTTAACCATTGTGCTGTATTTACTTTTCTTTACCTGGTTAGTAGCAAAGAAAGGCATCTTTTCATTGCAGGGAGAGAGAGTTAGAAGAGGATTATTGTTTAAGTGGCAGCTATGGGAAGGGGAAGGAGGCAAGAACAGTGAAAATTGCTGCAAGGTCACAGTCAAGTCAAAAGGGAGAATAGCTGGATGAAAGAATATGTGTTGTCCAGGGTTTTGTACTGGGCAGTTTCTATAGCTTGACATGACTGTAGTGAGAGCTTCTAGAGAGAAAAAATACTTACAGGAGAAAATGGATATGGAAATATCTGAGATACAGAAGGATGTTTAAGTATATTCTTTCTGAAAAAAAGCTTTTCATGAAAGCCCTCTTTTTCAAACATAAGCCACAATCAAATTGTTCTCTTTTCTGCCTAACTCAAAGAGGATATTAGTTTTTTGACAGAAATCCTTGCACTGCAGCCCTAGCTGTGAGGTTAAGCACAAAATCCTGGGACACTTATTCCCACAAGAAGCTATTACTAGTAAAGGTGTTATTGGCTGTAATTTAGTGACTGCCCTGTGCTTCCCACAAAACCTGTGGATTTGTGCTGTATTGCACAATTACTTTGACTGAGTTTAATGTTGAAATCTGCCAAAAATTCCAGAAACTGTCACCACAAAAGGCTGGTGGTCACTCCAGTGTCCATACTGTTCAAGTACCCAAGTCCTTGGTGGAAGATGGATGACCTGTAAGTAAGAGAACAGGAAAAAAGTCAGTGGCAGAAGGGACCCATACAGCTCTGCTGCCAGGTGCAAGGAGCAAGTCTACTCCATGTAAACTGCCCTTTCAAAAAGAGTGAGCCCAGGGGTGGCAGAGGCCTGAGTAAGACATCTGCTTCTCCACATGCAAATACTTACAGCTGGAGGAATAGGTGTTCTAAACAGAGACCCAAAATAAAAGAGCACACCAACCAGGGCTCCCCTCAGGTAACACACAGGATGTCATTGGAACCAGAAGGACACTCAGAAGACCTGAAAGAAATCTGCAGCAAAGCCTGAAACTGCAGCTGCTTGTCTCAGGCTGGTTTTAAAATAATCACCAAGTCCATCCTGGCTCCCCAGAGGAGCCCACCCCAGATCAGTGCCTCTGGTGGAGCCTGAAGGTCAGCCCCAGACAGCCTGGGATCAGGGTTTCACCCAGGGAAGGGGCCTGACTTAGGTCAGTGTAGGGCTCCCTGGGGCAGCCAGCTAGGACCACAGCAAGCTGAGGAACATCCAGGATGTGCCATAGGTGGACAGGGGCTGCATGAGGATGCAGTGCCCCAGCAGTGTGGGGAGGAACAGAACTCAGGGACACATTTGCCAGAGAATGACCACAGAGTGTGGCTGATGCCCAAACCCTGGCCAGGCTTCTGCAGACTTTCTTTGCCTCTCAAGTATCTCTTCCACTCCTCTTTCTATGCCATGTGCTCTCCCTTCTTTGACTAGAGCAGGACTGGACACATGCCACAGCACACTTCTACCTTCTCCATCCTTGGTCATTCATCCAGAGCTCATGGAACTTTCTGTAAGATCATCAGCATTAAGGCAAGGACAGAGCACCAGCCCCAACAAGTGCCTCACAGGCAGCAGTTTGCTCTGCCAGAGCAGTGCCAAGGGGAGCTCCCCACTACTTGCACAAAACTCCTAAAAATACAGTTTTCAATTCACAATGTTGCCTGTTTTTTCTGGTTTGGGTGGCCTTTCTTGGGCATGCTTTATCTCATTGTCTTCATACACCGCATGCTTCTGAAGACATAATTTTGTTCTGATTTTCTATATTCACAGAGGCTGTTACCTCTGTATATAAATACACATAAAAGTATATATATTTATATAGGAGTTATTTGTGATCCAAAGAAAACAGGCAATCAGAGGTTACTCTGAGATCAGAACAACTTGGTCAAATGGAAGGTGTCCCTTTCCATGCAGGGATTGCGAGCTGGATAACTTTAAGGTCCTTTCCAACCCAAATTATTCTATGATGTGTTTAAATTATGTCATCCAGCCAATGTCAGAGCAGTCCAAAAACACCTGCAGGAAGACGGTGCCCAGTGGAGGAAGATGGGGCAGAGCATCTGTCACATCCTGTCTATTGTCACAGTTGTCCTCCTGTGACTAGACAAGCTTATAATGAAGATTTGCTTTATTAACAGTGTCTGGTATAGGACAAGCTTGTAATGCCATTAGCACCCTAAAAGAAACAAGGAAAGAAAGAAACATCTGCGAGGGAAAATTCCTACACAAAGTAACAGATGTGATTCCAAAAGCCCTCTCTGAAAAGCGTTTTAAGCTTTAATTATTTAGAGTTTCTCACTGTGTAGATGCAAAACTCGCACAGATTTCTGAACCATAAATAGCAGATTGAGATTGCATTTGAAGAAATTTAATGCCAGTGGAAGAGTGGATCCTTTTCTATAGAATTAAACCATACAAAATATCATTTGTTGGAGGTATATTCAAGATATCTAATTTAAATACTGTACAAAAATGCATGGCAAAATGTTGGATTCAGGCAAAGAATAAATTCTAATTCATTCTCACAAATGCAGTGATGAAATTCCCAGTTCTTACTATACTGAAAATGAAATGGGACAAAGTGATGATGATTACAGAGGGGTAAAAAACCACCTTCTGACAGGCATATGGAGTACATAACTGAAAAGGGGCTTTTATCTTACATTCAGCTCTAACCTCATACCCATCGATTAACAGATTTACTCTGTGCTTCCTATGCATTATTCAAGCAACTTCTTAAAATTTAACAAAAGCACAAGGAACAAGAGGTGAGTATCATAATAAACAGAATTTTAAATGTTGTAAACCAAAGGTATGCTTTAAAGAAAATATCTACTAAGGGTACCAACATAAACAGCCTGGTTTCCTCCCAGCATGAAGCCTGGTTTTGTCTGCCTTGTTTACCAGGGTTTTTCCATGCCAGGAGCCCTTTGTATAAACTGCAAGCAAACGAATCATTACAGAAAGGAAAACACAATTCTTATTCATTAGGCTCACAATTCTTATTCATTAGTGTATTTGTTCACCTTGATTAAGCAGTAAAAAGGAAGAGGGTTGGGGATTTTAAGAGAGGTACAGAGGGTCTTGAAATGCAGCAATTCTCAAAAAAGCTGCAGGGAGTTAAGAAGGAATGAGTGATACCTGTGTGCAGCTCCACATTTTAGTCAATTCAGGTTACATGCTTTCTCAGCAGGAAAAATTCTATATTCTGAAGAGAGATAAAGTGTGGTAATGTTGGCTGGTACAGAACCCAAAGCACTGAATGCAGGTAAATTATAATAGTTTCCATTCTCCTTTCCTGGAAATAAACTGAATAATTAAGAGATTTCCACTTGAGTGAAAACTCCTATTGTTCCATTCTTTTACTGACATTTATTTTGCCCTAAATAATCTTGTTTACCTGGTTACATTTTTTCTTGTGGTGATGTCAAGTTTTCTATTGACATGATTTTGTTAAGACAAGCAGAAAAACAAAACAAATCACAACTACAACAAAATGTGAGCTTTACTCAATCACAAGATGGTTTTTATCTGGAGAACATGATCACACCTGGCAATAGTGGTAAGCAAGAGACAGCAGACTTCATGGTAAACTGAGATTACAGAGTTCCTGAGATTTACAGACCCCACTGCAATTAAATTGTACTTGAGCTCCTGATCCCTAGGGAGGCACAGCAATTGTGACTATGCCTATCATAAGAGAATTTCATTAGACTCGATGAGTGATTAGAACTAAGTATCTCAGAGTGTGAAAGCTCAGCCAGAAAGGCCTTTTCTCTGCTTCAGAAGCCTGAGAATTTAATATTACAGAATTTAATAAACACATGTAGATGTTGTCTTTTGAGAGCCAAATTTTATCCTACATCAAGAGCTGAAGCAGGCTGGCTAGTGAAATTACAAAACAGAAATCTTTCTCTGTCTGTGGGAGAGGCAGCATGATAAATAAACACACCTACATTTGGAGTGTTTTCTCACATAAACTTTTTTAGCAGTGTGCATTGTGCTGACTGGATATGTAGATGATATGTGGATTAGGCAGCAGACAGATCATCTGTCTAAATGCCATCATGAAACAGCTGCCCTCTTCTTTTCTATCCTGTTAATGCTAATCTTCCTGATCTCAAGCAGGCACTGATATTATTCCTTGAAAGACAGTAATCAGAGCAATGGACCCAAAAAAACACTATGCAAAATGACATGTCACATTAAAGGAGCACTTTGTTTTCATCTGAGTATTCAAAGTGTTGGAGGCAGCACATTTAGAACAAAACCCCTGGACTGAAACCTTGAGAGCGTCACAAATCACATTTCCTTTGCAAGCCAACACAGCATTTTTTTTCTAATTGCCAAGCTGCTGATTTTAATGTAGAGTGGACCCTGTCGATAGTCTGGGATTAATGTTGTGGAGATGCTGTAAGTACCTAATGGGAAATAGCATTCCTTCTGAAAAAAAAATCATTTTTATTACTTGTACTTGCACTTTTGGTTCTAATCAGAAATCTCTGGCCCAGGATTGTTACTAAGTACTTGGGGAGATGTTATGCATTTACCTATGGCTTATACATTATTATAAAATTACAGTCACTGTCTGGAATGGAATCATGTGCATCAGGGGTTTTTTCCCCTCTCTTCTCTACAGCCAAATTTGCTGAACTTCTTGGACTTTGTGTGAAACTTTCTAATGCTGGTTATTGTTGGTACCCAGCTCTGAGCCACTGCATCCCTAGAGTGTGTTCGCATGTACTTTCTGTTTGTACCTTAGCATGTGCACTCTGCTGAGTTCCTTCTGTGGCTTAAAAGACATAAGGACAGGAAGGTGTTATTGAGTAGAGAGTTATGTGACATGGAATTGTCTCATGTTAAAATCTTTGATATCCAGACACTTGTTATTAAAAACACATCTCTATTTTAACAGTAGCCACAAAAAGTTCAAACAGTTCTGGTAAGAACTGTAAGTCATAAGACTGTGGACTAAGTATCATTACAATACAATTTTATTTTTACAGTAAGTATGGCATTCAAACTACCTGAAATCTAAAATTCTGTTTCTGTGAAGTTCTTAGTCAATCAGATCTCTGATGTGAGCTCCATATTTTCTTTTTGTTGGCACAACTGAATAACAGGGTACATGTTTTGCAGGCAGGCAGATAATCCAGAAACCTCCCTGCTATAAGAGGACATTTCAATTTTCAAAGACAGGTACAGACAGCCACATGGTCAAATGAATGCATATGTGTTCCTATAAACTGATGGAGTGAAATGAGGATGCAGAGGTTTCACACTTGCACACAACCAGCTCGTTACAGCTTTAATCAGAGATTGAGGCTTTCCATGTTTTATTCTCCAGGTATAACTGTACTTGTTCATATCTGTAAAAGGCTGATAACACCTATGAAACAGTTAGTAATGTAAACAATGACAAGATTAAATTTTCCTTGCATTATTTGAAACCTGGGTTTTAATATTTCCAATTTCTATATTAATACCATTTAAGCACCAAGAATGCTTTGACCTGGCACCATCACACGAGTTCATTCCTGAAAAGTGTCTTTGGTCCCCTCTGCTTGAGGATCAGCAGGGTGTCCAGTACCACTCTCCCTTTCCTGCAGCAAAAACCAGAGCTTGGAACGTGATTCTTCTAAAAAGCAATCAAGTCTCATCCCCATTTACCCGGAGTAAGCAGGTTTTGGAAGAGTACAATTATAAGCCGCACCATTTTGACTAAAATTATGGTCTGAACCCAAAGTGCGGCTCATAATCAGGTGCAGCCAATATATGGACAAAGAATGAAAAGTTGCTTTTTTAGGAGGACAAGTGTCTGCTGAGAAAGGCAGGAGAGTCTCTTTGAAATGGAGAATGTAAACCCCCTCCCTCCAAATTATTAAAATTTTGAAATCAAGGGGCTTTCAGGCAAAAATACAGGAATTAGGAATAACAGTTCCTTACTAGGAAAATTAAAATAGAAATACAGTACTACAAAGAAACAAACTCCAAACCCTGACAAAGTCAGAGTACAATCTGACACCCCGTCAGGCAGGGTGTTGGCAGCAGTCCCATTAAATGGTGGCTGCATCCTCCTGCAGTGACAGATGTGATTCAGTTGGAGCAGTGCTCCTGTACAAGGTGCAGTTTCCCTCTGGAGGTCCAGTGGTGATGTGGAGAAATCCGGTTTTCCTCTGGAGTCCAGTGGAGAAAGGGGCTCCCTTAGTGTCCCAAAACCTCTGGTTTATCTTGGTAAGAAATGATGGGCTCTTCCCCCTGTCTGGAGCAACTTCCAATGGGATGCAGTAATTTTATCAGTCCCACAGTGGGACTCAATGGGCCATTAGCAGAAAATGACTCGCTGGAGGAAGGATGGGTTGTGAAAAGATAAAGAACAATGCCCTGCCTGGTTTCAATGGATGGCCCATCAGCAGAATATCTGCCGTTGAGATAAGGATCACTGTCCCCACCCTCAACAGATGGTGATAGAATAGATACCTTTTATCACACTCTGTATTGTAACGTGTGGCTTATAATCAGGTGCGGCTTATAATCGTGAAATTACTGTACATTAAGACAGTGACATGTTTTTGTCTGTGATGTTTCCAGGTTTGGGGGCTGTACCCAGGCAGTGGGACTGTCATGGCCAGCCCTGTCACTTGCCAGGGAGATGTCAGGGGCTGGTGCCACAGGTGTGCAATGGGGAGGGAGTCTGACACTTCTTCCTTGTGCTGGGTAATATCTGCTCTCATCTGAGCTCACATCTGACCATGGCACACTGTGTGGGCAACAAAAGCAGCATGCAGGGAGTCATTACCATCATTTTCTCTGCACAGAGACTTTTGAGTGCAAACCAAGCTTGATTCTGCACTCATAATGTTTATTTAGCAGCAGGGACAGGTGAAGGTGCTGTGCAGTAGGATACCTTTTACCTGCATCATGAGTAAATTGAAAGATCACTGTGTGGTAACCAAGTTCAACAGCAAATATGACCCCAAGGGACCTTTAACACCCCAGTATAAAATCAGTATGTTCCTGCTTTGGACATGTGCTGAGCTGATCCCACTGACAGCCACCTGGAGCAACTTGAATGATTTTTATAGGAATTTAACTTTTTAATCTTCATGACAGGAACTGGGAAAAGTCACTCAAAAAAATTACTGCTGAATATTCTGGTGTCTGCTAAGACATTTTCTCATTGTACTGGCAATTTCTTCTGCCCTGGAGAAGAAATGGGTGACATTTTTCAGGGTTATACCATGCTCCATGTACTGCAGCTGAACTGCCAGCTGAGTCCCCAAGACAGGGCTGTAATTGGCTCAGTGCATATCAGGTTCCTTTCCACTCCCTTCGAACACAAAGGCTGGGATGTAGCCAAGGCAAGAAAATGTACAGCAAATCACAGCTGACATGAATGGCAAAATAAACAAAAGCAGATGTGCCTCCTCACAGGGTTGTGTGAGGGACATGGGAGCAAAGTATGTTTTGACAACAAAAGAAAAAACTGATATCTCAACACAGGAGGCTTTGCAGACAAAAGAAGGTGCTGTCAGTGATCATCAGTGAAGTAGCATTTGCAGATCACAAGATACCAAGAGTGAGAAAATGGTTGTTGTGGGTACCAAACCCACACAACAGACCAAATAAATGACAAAAGCATCATGTCCATGTTCAAGGCATCCAGTGAAATACTGTCAGCACTTGGGCTAGCAAACCCAGAGCCCTTCACAAATCTATTAGATGATCCAAATTCGCTACTACCCTGCCATATACAGCTGGTTTTATACCAGACCAAAGGGAAGCAATGTAAGAAATTAAACATGATTTAGATTTGAATGACACTGAAGTGCAGATGATGGGACTCTTGAAATTCAAGATACCTCAGAGTTCTAGATATGCCTGGCTTCTGGGTTGCTGTAAAACTGCTGTTGCTATGCTGTCACGACTGCTGGCCTCTGTATTTATTGACACACGGGGTTTTCACTGAATGTGACAGTGGCAATAAGTGGAATTACAATGGATATTTTTGATGCAACCTAAGACAGAGGTTGCACTGACCTAGGAGTTTTACCTACCAGCTTCACATATCATCCTCACCTGCTAAGAAACCAAAACCCTTCCTCTCTAAAGACAGACCTTGGATGAGAAAACTTGATAGGTAAGATGACTTTTCAAGCTTATTTCTGTGTTAGAACTGAAGTTCCTAACTTAAGTTATATCTCATATCTAAATATCTTTTGGTTTCAGTCCCTCAGTGTTGCCAGAAGCAAGAGAGCATTAGATAAATCAGATATTCAGAAGGAAGATAATTATGTCTATAAGATAAAAGGTTTTGCAATATCTGGACTGATGAGGATGATCAATAAAATAATGGTTTTCAGGTAGCATGTTTACATCTCAGAATTAACACAGGAAGACAATATAGTCACATTTTATATCAAGCTATACATGTCTTGGGAGTACATTTTCCCTTCCACAGGGAATTAGGCTAAGGCTGGGGGTGGGCTGTCCTTTGAATATAAGAGTTTTGCTATAAGATGTCTTTCTTCATTTGAACATCACAGTCAAATACTTGGTCACAACAGGGATGCCTGGGATCTACCACTAGGTGAGAAAATAAATTTTCTCTTTTCACAAATATATTTTTTCTTGGCTGATATGTAGAATTATGCACCCATATTTTAGTATTAACCATGTGTGAAACTGCACACTTGTGTTTACTGAGGTTATAGTGGATCATCAGGGATGCAAAGAAGATTCCATAAGTCAATTATTACAATATTAATAGCAAAACTCTTCATTCACATCATGAGGAGCCCTAGATCATGGTCATTATTCATAACAGATGTTTCCACTTGAGTTGTAACTAAGACAAGAGAGATTATTTTTTTCAGTGCTACATATCTAGAATTAAATAATATTTTAGTAGTCTAACATGGAGACAAGATGAAAATGAGGAGTTATACACAAACCGACTTAGGTTCTTCAAGGAACAGGAAAAATGTTTTTGCAAGTTATTTTCCAATGCTATTCTGGAAAGCTCACCTTTTTTTCATAAAAGACCATTTTATTTCTTTGTGTGGTTATTCCTTATATTCCTTTAATGTCAAATGGCAGTTTTCTTTACTAATGGCACTGTAGTCCAAAAGACCAGGAACAGCAGTAAGCTTATTAAACATTAAAAAGGGCCTCTGAGGTAAAATAGCAAGAGAGGCTTGACTATGCTATCAATGATTTTGGAGTTGTTTGGGGGAGTTTTGTTATTTTCCCTTATGCTAATTTATTTTTAGAGCACCTGCAATATTCAAACCATGGAGAAAAGGTTTTCAGGCCTGGGGGAATATATTTCATAAGAAAAAAATAGAAACTGAATGAAGAAATGAATTAAAAACAAGAAAAAAAGAAGAATTATTTTTAAAAACCCTTTTTGGGTAGTTGCTGTTGTTGCAACTAAACAAGCAACACAGCTGATCACTAATGAAAATTAAATTTCTGTGTAGCTGCTTAACTCACAAGGCTGAAATACTCAACACAGTCAAAGAACTGCAATACAATTAGAGTAAGATGTGTCAGCCTGCACATTCTTATGCTTTAAGAACAAAACAAGTTTGCATGCACAGTGTTGAGATTTATTATGCAAATGTTTATTCTTCAGTTTTACCCCTGGAAAAATGAAGCCCCGTGTATCCTAATACTGAAGTCTGAACAGCAGTCTATAAACTCACAGAATTTATTCATAATAGATAATGTTGTGGCACCAACTTAATTCCAAAACTTACTTCAAAAAAAGAATTAGCTCACTAACTAGAAATAAATATATAATATATATATATAATATATTGCAGTGCAGAAACTTATTTATGAGTCTAAACACAAAAGATTGCACCTGATGACAAAAATTTTGTTTAGCTTGTAAAACAGCAAATTGTTGTTGAAACATTGATGCAAAAACAACCAGGGAAGCACAAATTATTTGTTTAACATAATTCTAACTTACCCGTGAGCTAAACTGCAGTATTTTTTATAATATAGTCCAAATAAATGGCTTGTGTTGGTGTTCAACAGGTGAGTACTAGCTAAAAAACCCATCTTGAAGTTTACAATACAGCAAGAAGATGACAAGATTTTTGCATGCATAAAGGTGAAACATGCCAAGATTTATTAAAAATTTAGATATAATGGATGAATATGTCCTATTCTTTATGCTTCTAGATAAAAATGATTTATCTGATCATGGCAATGTTTACTGTTTATTTTAGTGAAGGCATAAATCTTTTCACCTCCTCATTAGTATATTCACACTTTTTTTCTCTTTCTACTTACAGTGTAGGTAATATTTCCCAGAAGCTGTAGCATAATGTTTAATTACTTACTTTAATTCAGAAATTGCAAAATGTCTAAATTACAACCCACTATTCTATACCTAAATTTTAAAATTAAAATTTTAAAAATTTCATTGAATAGTCATTTGATACATACCTTGTACATTAAGAATTAATTTCATCATTCCTTGGTGGTTATGAAAATCACCCCCCTGTCAAGAGCAGGGACACCTCTCACTAGCCCAGGTAGCTCACAGGCCCACCCATCCTGGCCTCAAACACTTCCAGGGATGGGGCAGCCAGATTTGATCCAGACAACTTGCTCCAGTGCCTCACCAGCCTCACAGTAAAGAATTTCTTGGCAACATCTAATCAAAACCTATTCCCTTTCAGTTTGAAGGCATTGCCTTGTCCTGTCTGTGCACATCCTGTAAGAAATCCCTCTCCTGCTCTCCCATAAGCAAGCCCTCTTTAGGGAATATGGGTTAATGCTATTAACCACAACTCAAATATCTTTAGATATTTAGATTATATCTGGCCATAGTCCATAATGCTGTTTGATTTTGTTATCATGGGAAGAGAAAACAAGGGAAAGTACATCAGTGCATTGTATCATGTATTCATGCCCATTCTCTGCCTTTTGCTCCATATAATTTTTTTCTCCTTTGAGTGACTTGTCAGGTGCTCTTTAGGCTTGATGAATTATTTCACTCTGGGGAAAATAAATAAATAAATAAATAAAAACGGTGAACCAGTCTCTATGCAGATAAGTGACATCATAAAAAGAAAAATAACAGAAAAAATAAGTCTAATTTATTTTTGAAGCTAATTCAAATTAATACAAGGGACAAAACTCCAAGTAGATTGATGTTAATGCATATTTTCTCTTATTACACTGGCACACATTGTCTGAATACCTTAACTGTGCATTTCCATACCTGTCATTTCTTTGACATTTAACTTTGACTACAGAATTTGTGGAACTTGTTTAGGGGAGAGTAGCATTAAAATTTTTTCTCATCTTAAATTGTAATTTCAAATGATGACTTCAATTGCATTCCATTATTTTTACAGTATGTAAGATATGTATTTGTGTGCCTGTGTTTGTTTCTGGAAGTCCACAGAGTGAAGAACTTATTTTCAAATGCCTTGTGAATAACTGTGCTAGTGTAGCTAGTGCTTGATTTAGAATTCTTAGTGCATTTGAAATATTTAAGCATGTTAAAAATAAATCTATGTAGTATCCCACTAAAGTAGTATCTATAAAGTATCCCATTTTAAACTATTTCTAGATCACAGTTTTGTAACTGAGAACAGAATACCAACGATAATCTGAATGAAAGAAATGCTGAGACAAAATGTGTGTAACATACCAACTGAGCACACAATGAGAATTTCCAGAAGGTGTTAGGCACACTGTGAGCTTCATGAGATCAGGATAAATACAGAGTAATGCAGGATAAATCTGTGACCTTTCCATTTATCTGCTCCTTTCCTCTTTCAAAAAACTTACTGATCTTTGGAGAATAATTAATCTTACTGTATCAGAGTATGGAGAACTTTCATTTTCCCTCTAAGAAGGAAAAATGTCTGAGTTACACAAAGCAGTTACATGTATAGAAACTATTCCTTCCCCAGGAAATAAAATAAAAAAAAAAAAAGGTGACAGAAAGAAAGAAATGGGTCAGAATGTCAACTGATGCAATTTCAGGTGATTCCAATGGAATGGCTGACAGAGACATCAGTTTTAAGGTGAAAAATCCTCTTAGACCACCCTAGTCTGTGTTCCTGCATAATGCAGGCCAGAAAATTCCACATAGCAACTCTTGCTGAGCTGATAGATCTCTTGATTCACTTGATTTGGCTCTCTACTTTTTGAAAGTTTAGTAGATATTCTCCCTAGGAGGCAGAACATGATGAGACAGCTGCAGTATTTGATGCAGTGTTTGATTTGCAAAAAACATTTGCAATTTTGGTCTGTTTTCAGAGCAAGTATCAAAAGCCCAGGCTGACCTCTAAAGAACTGGTTCACTGCAAAAGTGAGAAGGACCGTGTTCCAAAGAAAGCAAAATCCCTTCTGGAATCCCAAGCTGACAGCAACAAATGTCTAGATGACAAGGTCAAACAGCAGGTATCCTTGTTATGGAAAATAAAGAAAGGTCACACATGGTATGACTTTCTGATTTTTAAGAGAATTTAAACTGGCACCTCACAATAAGACATCAGAAAAAAAGGAACAAAGAAGCCTAGTCATATATAGAAATAGGAAGTTCACTGTACATGTGACTAGACACAAGACATGGGCACAAAAGCAGAATGAAGAGATATAGAATTTATTTCTTAAGATATCACATGAAAGAATTTTTTTCTCAGAGTTTGGATTTTCTAAGCTTGATATCAGTCTCTTTCATTTTCTAGAATTCACAATAAGGAGAAAGTGCCATTGGCTTCAGATAAATGTGTGCTTGGTGTATAAATAGACATAATAAATGTGGTTGGCTAAAAAATGGATTATTTGTATTGGTGGAAGTCAAAAGCCATCGATTCACTTCAGCGAAGTGAGTCAGAGGAAAGAGAGGTTAGTTTGCAAGTGAGAAATCTGCTTATTCAAATTATTTCAGTCCTCGTCTCTTAGTGAAGTTATTCTAAACCAACCTAAGGATTTATAGCAACTTTAAGAAAAGTAGACCTAGATTTTTACATTATGATAACCTGGAAATAATGCTACAATGGCCTTGAAGGGCACTTTGGACAGAAGAAGCCAATGGCATTAGTGGATGACCCAGATTTAACAGGAGTTGGGCATCTCTGGATAGTCCATTTGGGACTAAAGCCTGTGAGGCAGCTGCTACAAGCAGACTTGCCAAACATCCTGACAAACAAAGGGACAATTCTGATTTTTTGTAAAATGCCCCAGCATCCCCATAGAAGACTATATGTGCCATTTTTGCTGTAAGTCATCATCACCCAGCTAGAGATTTTAACACAGCACACTGAAACCAAGCCCCTGTATTACTGAGGGGCACATGGGAACCTTCCAACTGTTGGCTGTCTCACAGGGAGACTGTGACACTGTGTCACTATGGTCCCCAGTGTATTTGAAATTTAATCTACATTAACCAGCACCTAGAAAAATGCCCTGACCATGAACTTTTTGGGCTGGGGCAATGATATTGCTTCCCAGCAGAGACAGTGCTCTGGCAGACACTTCTCCCAGAAATGATGAATTCTGAGTTGTGTTCACAGAGTGAATGCAGAGAGATTTCTATTCTGTCTGATTTATTTTATGTTTGAAGTTATTTTCCAATTCCTATGAATAATTCTTGGCTAGGAGCTCTTTCATAAGCAACATATTGCAAGGCCTGAAATAGCAGTGAGACAGATTTTCCTCTGTTTCTGTCAGCTTTGGTCCATGGTCCACAGGTAACATGGAACCCTGCTGATTTAGGTTATCTCAGAATTTATCCTGACACATTTTGATAGGCCATGACAAGTCAAATATCTAATTGAAGAAGCAAGCTCTTTGGTATGAGACCCTGAATGTAAAGCATTATCTGGATTTTCATTTGTCTGCAATATCCAGGCATGTTTATTTAGGTATGATGGTAATTAAGCCTAAAAAGGATGCATACATAGGAATGTGATTTCATTTAAAATATGTGTATATCTAATCACTGAATTTTCTGCTTTCAAATTAAATCAGACTCTATTAACAAAGGTTTGGAAAACAGGTAAAGAATTTCCTTTACTTCAGTAATGCTGAGAAATAAGTAATTTCTATAATGGAGGGCATAAATAGCTCACTAACCATCATCTTGGGAAAGCAGGAGCTTTGAGAAACAAACAGCAGTAGGTGTCCTTGGGGCAGCCACAGTCTGCTGCCATGTGTCACAATCTTCTGCCTCACTTTGCATGCAGTGGGGATGTGCCAACACTTAATTATATGCCCACTGCAAAGGACCACTAAGTCACTGTAATTACATGGCTGCTTTATATGCTCTCCTTATAGCTGTGTTTATATTGTTTATAATGCTTGCAAGAGGGCAACAGGAAAAGCTGGATTGTGGTGGTCAGAACCCCTCTACTTGCACCTGTGCCAAGGGTGTAGCAGTGGAATATTACAGTAATTTCACGACTATAAGGCGCACCCTTTTGACTAAAATTTTCCTTCGAACCCGGAAGTGCTCCTTATAGTCCGGTGCGCCTTATCTGATGTACAAAGTTGCGAAATTTGTCAAACCGGAAGTGTGAGCTGTGAGCCGTGGGGGAAGCCAGAAATGCCACGGCAGCTGGCTGGAGGCGGGCCAGGGGGCCCGCGGCACCGCCCCTCTCAGGTCCAGGCAGTCCCCGGGGCCCATGGCTGCCGGATGAATGCGGGCTAGGGGGCCCGTGGCACCCCCGTTCCCGGGTCCAGGCAGTCCCAGGGGCCCATGGCTGCCGGGTCCAGGGGGCCCCGGTGGCTTGTGGCACCACCCCTGCTGGGTACAGGCGGGCCTGGGGGCCAATGGCTGCCGGGTTGAGACGGGGCCTTGGCCAGCAACCGCGCGGGGGGAGCTGGGGGCGGAGCCTCACTGCAAAAAAAAAAGTGCGCCTTATAGTCCGGTGCGCCTTATGGTCATGAAATTACTGTACCTGCTCCAGTAAATGCAGCAACCCATGGACTGCTTGGCTGGCTTAGATCAGGTGTCACAGTGAAATGGAGGTTTCATCCCAAATTCACACTTTGACAAAACCCCATTCTGACATGGTGAAACTGGCCTGGCAGCTGCCTGGCAGTGGTTCAGATGAGCCAGGGCTTTGTTCAGGCTTCCTGCTGCTCCCACACCCAGAGCAGCCCCTGGGCTGTGCCATGTCACTGGGCTGTGCCATGTCACTGGGCTGCCAGCACTGCACTGGGTAAATTCACTGCAGCTGAGGCACGGTGGAGAGATCTGACCATTGCTTTAATCTCTCTTAAACACAGCTGTCCTTACATGGCCCAGAGGAAGGAAGACTTGACAGCACAGACACTTCAGATGGTTCTGTAAACACAGGGAGAGTAATAACAACAAAGAGTACCATGGCACAAACCCTTTCATTCTTGCAAAGCCTGGCACTGGGTTTGTGGGTCCAAGTCTCTCCTCCCAGCCCCTTGCCCTGTTGCACTGCAGCTGTCTGAGCCCTGGGCTGCTCTGAGTCCTGTGGCTCTCCATTGGTCCCACTCGTACCAGCAGCTGTGGTATAGCTGCTTCTGAGTGCTGGTCCTGCTTTTTCCATTAGTAATTTCCTAATGGACATGACCACGTCTGTACTCATTTTTTACTGTTTCATGGATTTTTTCAGCAACAGTGCCTGGTGCGGTTGGGACAGATAAATGTGTAAAAAACACCTTTGCTAATTACTGCCTCTTAAAAAGAACTTCAACACCAGTAAAACACACATACTTAACCTGTTGTTTTGTGAAAGACAATCTGTCAGGTCCTTAACTGGACATCTGATGGCAGGAGGCAGAGGGATGACATTTAGTACTGTCATCTCACAAACCTAAGGACCGTGAGCGTTTTAACAGAATTTTCTTTAATGACTTCAAGAGTGCTTATTCTTTCCTCATCAGTCCATCAGACCTGAGGGCCTGCTTATAATATTCTAGAAGTACTTCTGCATTAAAGCTTTGGATTAGCTAGCTCTCAGCTTCTCTCAGCTTTCCTAAGCAGGTACAGAACAGAAACCAAATAAACCAAATAATTTTTTTTTCCATTTACATTACCTTTTTTCCTCACTAACACATAGTCTACAAGGCTATAAATCTATAAGGCTGTAAGTCTGAATTTTACTTTCCATTGCATTCATGTGGTTTCTTCCTTTTTACTGACCTGTAAAAAGGAGTGTACTAGGAGTGGGTCAGCCTACTACAGTGAAAACCAGTCCTCATAACTGATAAAGATTACAGAACTTTTCTGGGAAAGTGTTAACAAATGTCCTCATTGCATCTAAAAGAATACATCTCATACATATTCCTTGTTGTCATAAGAACAGGCATTCTGTACTGCCTACCAAGTCTCAGGACAAACAAAATTCATCTAAAAAAACCCTTCACATTTATTCTTAGTTCACTGATTTAAGAACATGACACTACATATTGGAAATCTGTCTTTTCTTTAAAAAAAGAAATTCTCCCAGCACTACTCTGAAACATATTGTTCAGAAAAGTATTTTCTCACTTGATAATGAATCTTATCACTTAAAAATCAGGTCTTGAATTTTTGGCTTAAGTGCCTGCCTTCAGACAACTAAATAAAAGTTTTTTGGTTTTCAGGGATGCTTGCCAACAATAAATACACCCACTGATTCAATAAAGCATTATGGTACTTAACAACTCTACCTTAATTTGGGCATGTAATGTAGCTCTAGGCATCCACAGAATAAAAAATTTATGTTAGCTTTAAAAACGGTAAAAAAAGCCAGGGTAACAGTTTTGGCCAATCCCCCTGATCCACATTTCTAGTGAGCATTTAACAAGGTCTGAAAGTTAACCACTATTAGGAAGAAGGAGACCTAGGGGAGCAGTACTGCACTGGTGAGGTGATAAACTGCTGGCAGTATAATCAGGCAGTTACAGCACAAAATTGAGAATGTGGAAATACAGGTTCTAATCTTGACTTGATGTGTGGCTTCGGCAAAGTAATTTCAGTCCCTCCTTTCCATTTACTAGCTAATAAACAGTTATTCTGTAAGTTATCCTGAGGATGCTGTGATATCTAATTAATTTTAGTCAAGCAAGCATTTTGAAAACTGACCATACTAAGCACTATTTTCTATTATTTTCTACTATTACTAGCAGAAGTAAGAGAAATCAATTACTTCTGAGTGTCTCTTGGGACACCTATATTGGAGCACCTATATTATTTTGCAGGCATCTGGGACACAAGTTTTTACATACCAAGATTTCAAATATATTCAGGCTCTTGTTGTATCCAGGTTCATCTGGAATTCACCAATTGACACCTTTGTAGTCTAGCTATCCTCTTTGAAGTCCCAGAGCCGTGGAATATGCTGAGCTGGAAGGCACCCATCAGGATCATCAAGTGCACAAGACACACCAAGACTCACACCACAAGTCAGAGAGCTTTGTCCAAATGCTTCTTGAACTCTGTCAGGTTTGGTGCTGGGACCACTTCCCTGGGGAGTCCTTTCCACAGAGCTGCTCTCCAGCCTCTCATTCCTTGATCTGTAAACACCACCAGAGCTGCCCTGTCCCAAATGAACAATCTGGCACTTGGCCTAGTTAAAATTCATACAGTTCATGATTGATCATCTCTCTAATTTTTCTAGGTCTTTCAGCCCTCAAGGGAATCAACAGCTCCTCCCAATTTAGCATCATCATCAAACTTGGCATTTCTTCAAGAGTTGCATCCAAGTTTTGAAGATGTTGAGGAAGCACTGGGCCAAGGATGGAGCCCTGTGGAACCCCACTAGTGACAGGTCCCCAGTCTAATGTCACCCCATTGACTACAACCCTTCCTGTCCGACCCATGACAGAGCTCACCCATCTCAGGATGTGTTTATCCAGGTAAGTGCTGGACATTTTGTCCAGAGGATCCTGTGAGAGACACTATCAAAAGCATTACAGAAATGAAAAAAGGATAGATCAGCTGGCTTCCCTTGATCAGCTAGGTGAGTTATCTTGTCACAAAAGGAAATTACAGTAATTTCACGACTATAAGGCGCACCCTTTTGACTAAAATTTTCCCCCGAACCCGGAAGTGCGCCTTATAGTCCGGTGCGCCTTATCTGATGGACTAAGTTCAGAAATTTGCAAACCCGGAAGTGAGAGCTGCGAGCCGCGGGGCGAGCCGGCAGGGCCACGGCTGCTGGGTGGAGGCGGGGACAGGGGGCTGCAGCTGCCAGGAGGAGGTGGGGCCGAAGGGCCGGGACTGCCGGGTGCCCATGGGGCCAGGACTGCCGGCTGCCTGCGGGGCCGGGGCTGTTGACTGGGGGTGGGGCCGCGGGACCGAGGCCGCTAGGTGGAGGCGAGGCTGGGGCTGCTGGGTGCCTTCGGGACCGGGGCTTCCGGGTGCCTGCGGGGCCGCGGGACTGGGGCTGCTGGGTGTCTGCCCGACTGGGGCTGCTGGGTGCCCGCGGGACGGGGGCTTCCAGGTGCCCGCGGGGCCATGGGACCGGGACTGCTGGGTGCCTGCAGGACTGGGGCTGCTGGGTGCCTGGGGGACCGGGGCTGCTGGGTTCCCGCGGGGCCACACACCGGGGCTGCTGGGTGCCCACGGGGCCGCACACCGGGGCTGCTGGGTGCCTGCGGGACCGGGGCTGCTGGGTGCCCGCGGGGCTGCACACCAGGGCTTCCAGGTGCCCGCGGGGCCGCGGGACCGGGGCTCCTGGGTGCCTGCCCGACTGGGGCTGCTGGGTGCCTGTGGGGCCACGGGACAGGGGCTGCTGGGTGCCTGCCCGACCGGGGCTTCTGGGTGCCCGTGGGGCCACGGGACAGGGGCTTCCGGGTGCCTGTGGAACCGGGGCTTCCAGATGCCTGTGGGGCCACGGGACCGGGGTGGCTGGGTGCCTGCAGGACTGGGGCTGCTGGGTGCCCGCGGGACAGAGGCTTCCAGGTGCCTGCGGGGCCGGGGCTTCCAGGTGCCCACAGGGCCATGGGACCGGGACTGCTGCGTGCCTGCAGGACTGGGGCTGCTGGGTGCCTGGAGGACCGGGGCTGCTGGGTGCCCGTGGGACCAGGGCTTCCAGATGCCTGCGGGGCCACGGGACCGAGGCTGCTGGGTGCCCGCAGGGCCGCGGGACCAGGGCTTCCAGGTGCCCGCGGTGCCACGGGACACGGGCTGCTGGGTGGAGGCAAGGCCGGGGCTTCTGGGTGCCGGCGGGGCTGGGGCCACTGGTTGTTCGCAGAACTGGGGCTGCTGGCCGGAGGCGGGGCTGGGCCTTCCGGGTGCCCGCGGGAACGGGGCTGCTGGGTGCCCGCGGGGCTGCGGCCGCTGGGTGCCTGCAGGACCCGGGCCGCTGGGTGCCTGCGGGGCTGCGAGGCTGGGGCTCCTGGCTGGAGGCGGGGTCGGGGCTGCCGGGTGGAGGCGGGGCCACGGTGCCGCGGCAGCCGGATGGAGGCGGGGCCTCGGCCAGCAAACACGCGGGGGGAGCTGGGGGCGGAGCCTCGCTGCAAAAAAAAAGTGCGCCTTATAGTCCGGTGCGCCTTATCTGATCTACAAAGTTGCAAATTTTGCCGACTCCTGGGGGTGCGCCTTATAGTCCGGTGCGCCTTATGGTTGTGAAATTACTGTCGGTTCAAAAAGTAGGACTTTCCCCTCATGAAGCTGTGCTGGCTAAGATCAATGACGGCATGTGTCCTTCAGGTGTTTTTCTATAACTTCCAGAATAATCATCTTTTCCATAATTTTACCAATCACTGAAGTGAGACTGACAACTCTATAGTTCCTGGGATAAACCTTTTTACCCTTCTTGAAAACAGAGACAATGTTCACCAGTTTCCAGTCAGCTTGAACCTCTCAGGATTCCCAAGATCATTCAAAAATCCTTGAAAGTGGCTTTGCAATGACATCAGCCCACTCTTTAAGGATTCTTCGATGAATCCCATCAGGCCTCATAGATAAGTAGGATTGCAAGTGAAGCAAGAGATCCTGCACAAGTTCAGGATTGCCTGGGAGCTGATCAATCCCACAGTCATAGTCCTCAGGCTCAGGGCTCTGTGACCCCCTTAGTCCATCACCCTTGTTGAAGACAAGTCAAAGAATGCATTAAAGATCTCTGCCCTGTCCATGTCCCTGTTTGTGAGGTGACCATCCTCATCCTGTAATGGGCCAATGTTATTTCTGCACTGCCTTTTGCCAATAATGTATTTGAAAAAAATCCCCCACATTTCTGACAGCTTCATCTCCAGTTGAGCTACGCGATTTTTCTCCCTCCAGTGGCAATCAGCATCTCTGTACTCTTCCCACGTCACCTAACCTGGCTTGCACTGGGCATTCACCTTCCTTTTTTTGCCTTGTTCCAAAGGCAAAAGCCAAGCCACTCTCCTGCTTCACCTTGATTTCTGATATTTGGGAATTGCTGCTCCTGTGCCCTTAGGATGGTTAAAAAGTGACCAGCACTGATGGACTCCAGCACCTACAAAAACGATTTCCAAGGGTACTTTATCTACCAGTTTCCTGAGCAGCCTGAAGTCTGTTCTCCTCATGCCCAGAGTTGAGGTTTTGCTGGCACTTTTTCTCCTGCCAACAGAGATTTTAAAGTTTTTCCATACATTCCTCATAATGTTCCTGTGACACATCAAAACCTGAGAAGTTCTCTAACACAAGAAACCATGTCTCTATACTCATCACTCCTTATATATGTTTTTGAATATTCTAAATATTTGGGGTAAGGTTTTTGCAAACTTTTTAGCCTCTATGTAACAGCAGAGCAAGCCTGTTACCAATAACATGCAAAACAATTGGACAATAACCATTGGGATTGTAAATTAAATGTTAGAATTAGATACCTGGGCTTTAGAATCAGTGATGAGAAAAGGAGACATTCTCACTTACTATTCTTGCAGCATGTCTGTTTGAAGGTTTGCATTTTGGAGTCTATCAGGACATCACAAAGGTCATCAGCTTCATTATAATTAAAGCTGAGTTTCTGTAAGAAGAGCAAGAAATCTGCTCAAACTGTTAATTTTCTCAATCTGTAGAATACAGATTTTAACATTTTCTGCTGAGATAGTGTCTTCACAGTTTTTAATGAAAATGTTCTGTATTCATTGTAATATCCTCATTATTACCTGTTTTTGCCTAATCTGCCTGTTAAATTATATATCCTGCTCAAGATCTCTAGGCCTTGTGTTTCTGAAAACACATAATGGTATTTTTGTTTTGTGACTCAGTTTCATTGGAATAATTTTTTTTCTAGGGATTATTACTGTGATGTAATAGTCTTCAAGCAATTTATGAACTTGAAATATGGGAAATAAATTCTGTCAGTCTCATACGCAAGGCACAAGCTTATATAAACGATCATCATATTCTGTGGGGTGGAGGTGCTGAATATAAAAGTGTGTTATTTGGCTAAACTCAAACCTGTTGTTGTGGATACACTCATGGCTTACGTCCAACAGTATCTGCTCACTTTTAGAAAGCTAAAACCTATTTTGAGCATGACATTTGAGAAGCACAAGACAGATAGAAGCCTGTCTTCTATGACAATGAAACCCTGGGGTGCGAAAATCACCAGCTGTAGAATGAGATGCAAATGAGTAGGTGGACCTGTCTATTGAAGGTGCTATGAAGATTTTAGGATCCACCAAGCAAAAAGAACCAACTTAAGGACATGAAGCTGTTTAACTAGTTTTGATGGGATATAGAGAGGGAGTCTGTATAAAAGTCAGTGTCATAGGAGTTTTGCTGTCAAACTGAGATTAGTATCACCAGAGCTTTTTCTAAAGTGCAATGCTTCTGCAGTTCACTGCAAAAATAAGTAATTGAATGAATCAGATTGGGGGTGCCCTGAAGGGTGCCTGGGTGCATCCCATATTCAGAGAAACCTCCATTAAAAAACTTTCTCCAAGTGAGAGGCACTAAATCTTCAATGTGAGATTCCTCCTCTTCAAGCTGCAGAAAACCAGCCTATAGGGATAGAGCATTTACAGTGAATTATCAAACTAGAATAAGAACTGAAACCTGTGGCTGCAGTATAGAAAACAGTATAATGAAAGTAATTTTAGGTATACAGCATCTTAAGTGTACAAGAGCACTTTTATATATTTACAAGCTTAATACAAATGTAAATGGCATAATTTTTTCTTATCAAATTAATTTTGATGGGCAGCTTAATTTTCCTAATGCTAATTCTATTAGTACTAATATTTATGTAGTACTTTGAGATTGATGGCAAGAACCAAAAATTATTATTGTGGTCTTAAAATCCAATTTTCAGAAAAGCCTATTCCTATAAAATCAGAAGTATTAGATCTGTGAAATAAGCAGAAATAATTTTCATCTTGATTTCCTGAGTAGTTCCATTGAAATCAATCTCTGTAACTACGTGCATGCTTAAGAAAAGAAACACCCTAGTGCTCTGCTGAAGAGAAGCTAAATTACCAATAAGCACAGTTCAGATGCTCAGCCTAAATCCAGTACTAATGCAGCACTAAATCCAGTGGAGTTCACTCCAGGGGAAGACAGTCTTTTCTGGTTATCACAAAAATTACACATATTCCTTGGGAGATAAGTTCTGGTCCTGACCTGACTTAAAGCAAATATTCATTATTTTCTATTAGGTCTTATAATAAATGAGCCTTCAGTGGAAATGTATCTTCAGATAATATTACCCAGAACTATAGATTTCCTCAGGCATTGCACTCTAGTTCAGCTATAGAAGTAGCTATGCTAAAAAAACATTTTTCTGTTGAATTTGTGTGTATGTGTACGTGTCTTTACCCTCACATTTTATGTCTTTTAAAACATAATATTAAGGGAACATTTTAAGTCCAACTTAGGCTTTAAACTCAACAACTTTTTGGATAATAAACTTTCCAAAATAAGGTATTAATATCAGTGATTTAAAACTCAAAGCACTAACAGTACTGTATTCAGACTAGGATTATAGCTGGTCCACCTGCACAGTGGAGACCTCCACTCTGGCCAGGGAAATGTATACAGCCTCCCCGGGAAATACACACTGTGTTAGCTCCTGCTGCAAGACTTGTGAAAACCTCCCTGCACTCTGCTCCATCAAATCTGAGGCATGAATCTACATCTGGAGTTCTGCCAGGGCCAGATAAGAAAAAAAAAAACTGTGTTCACTGCAGTGCTGGAAGACTCCTTCAGCAATACCCATTTCTTCTGCTTTTAGAGTACCTTGCCATCTAACCTCTTCCTAAAGTCAGTGGGAGAAAAAGGCACCTGCAAGATGCAATTAAGTCTTTTCTACATATTTATCTTGGGATAAGATGGATCATGCAGTAGAGGAACCCATTTCTCTGCATTGATTTTAAAAGCTACCCAGTGATTAGCTCTAACACAAACACCTACACCTCTCATCCAACATTAATTGAAATGGATTTTACCCTGTCTATCTTTGAGCCTTACAGAGAAATAGGCTAAAGGAAAGTTCCTAAAAGTCAAGGCCAGTTCATGAAACCTGGGCCTAACAGAGCTCAGCTCTGTGTGGAGAATCAAAGGAATCAAGGCTACAGCCCAACATTCCTGAAAAGGTACTTCTGTACAAATATCTTAGCTTGGTTTTTCCTTGGGGTTTGATTCTTGGCATCTCACAAGATGTACTAAGAGTACATTGAGTAAAAGGATCCATAGCTTCTACAGTTTCCTGTTTTAGCATCACTGGCAAGCCAATATTTATCTTACTATGACTTGAAAGCAGCTGAGCAATGTTTGGGCAATCTGGACTTGCACCATGCACACTCCAGCTGACTGTCATGAAACAAAGCCTGTATTAAAACTGAGTTTGACACTGGCAGACAATTTCCTGGTTGATGTGATCATACTGAATTTGAAGAAACATACTAGCAAATCAGCTAAAAGGGTCACAAAGACTAAATGTAAATAAGAAGACAATGAGAAATGCATCCCAGTTGTGTACCATTCGCATTGTAATCAGAATGGCTTTAGGAGAAAATGAAAAATGAAAATCTATGCAACAGATATTCAGAAACATTCATTTAGACAAAAAAAAAACCCCCACACTCTTCCTGTGTTTCAAGTTCTTTTTTACATGCTAATCTCTGCAAATTACTACACAGATCAAAGTTTAAGATAAACTAAACTCCTATTTTTTCCAAAATATTTTTGTTGAGTTTAGTTCAAACATTTGCTTTCACCATAACTACTCCTTGTTGATGTAGCTAATTATTACAATTAATTTAATTTTTGAAAGAAGGTATTTACATTATTCAAATTGGAACATCATACAGAAAAACAAATTAAGAGTGAAATCTGGGAGAACTTTTCAAAAATTGTTCTGACCTTTCCTTGACTAGACAGTTTTGGTTTTAACAGAATGGCTAGAAGAAGTTGTTTTATCAGAGCATTCCTCCAATTCTGCCAATTTTGATCCATTTTGAGTTAAAAAAAAAGGCACTTAGATTTCCCAGCACTTCCACTCTCTTGTTCAGGAATAGCTGCAAGATCACAAAGGGGACAGGCCTGTACACCAGAGCCCTAGGTGAGGAATATTTCTTTTGATATCGTTTCTACAATACACAAGAGGATGTTCAGCAGCTGGTGGTTATGTGGAAAGCATTGAACATTCTGTGCACGTTCCAGTCCCTGGCTCTCAGCTGTGCACTCATCCACACTCCCAGACCCTGCCTTGACTCACAGACCTAATGATCTGTTCCCTGTAAAGCCAGATGCAGGTTGCTCCTTGGCCACCAGCAACAGTTAAAGCATCTCCCTTTTCCTTGGTGCCTTGGGACTGCCCTCTAATGCAGACAGTCTGAAAGAGGTAATTTCTCATATAATGCTTTCAAAAAAGCTGTTGTTTCTCTATCAGATGAAAAACCACTCAAATAAATAAAGACTAAAAAATAAAGATTATTATGATACACCTTTTACGGAAAGTCTAGAATGATTCAGTGAGGACTGTAAATTTAGAATGATTCTTTCAATTAACATAAAATATTTCAGCAGGCCTTCATCTCAGATTCTCTTTCTAAAGCTTCAGAACTGCCTTAAAAATGTAAAAATTCAAAGCAATTTTATTATATTCCTGATAAAGAAAAGTAATGCAATTAAGTCTTTCATGTTTAATCTTATGCTGTCGTTCCACCTGCCTGTGGGCACAGTCCTGTGAGCCATCAGGAGCCTCACAAATTTCCTGCAGCACTTAACAGTTTATCCCTCCCCTTACTGAAGTAAAAGCATGGGAGTCCTCTTCTTCATCATTTTTGTGGCGCAGCTGACAGACAAGCACTCCAAAGACCTGAAGTCATGTCCTGTGGATATCTAGGACATCTACGACAATTGTCAATCCCTGTGCTCCTCCCCTTACATGCTAGAGGCAGGATTTAATTACAGTAATTTCACGATTATAAGCCGCACTGAGTATAAACCGCATTTCCGAGTGCCAGCAACTTTTCATTCTTTGTCCATACATAAGCCGCACCTGATTATAAGCCGCATGTTACAATACAGGATGTGATAAAAGGTATCTATTCTATCACCATCTGTTGAGGGTGGGGGCAGTGATCCTTATCTCAACGACAGATATTCTGCTAATGGGCCATCCATTGAAACCAGGCAGGGCATTGTTCTTTATCTTTTCACAACCCATCCTTCCTCCAGCGAGTCATTTTCTGCTTATGGCCATTGAGTCCCACTGTGTGACTGATAAAATTACTGCATCCATTGGAAGTTGCTCCAGCCAGGGGGAAGAGCCCAACATTTCTTACCAAGATAAAAACAGAGGTTTTGGGACACTAAGGGAGCCCCTTTCTCCACTGGACTCCAGAGGAAAACCGGATTTCTCCACATCACCACTCGACATCCGGAGGGAAACTGCACCTCCTGCCAGAGCACTGCTTCAACTGAGCCACATCTGTCACTGCAGGAGGATGCAGCCACCATTTAATGGGACTGCTACCAACACCCTGCCTGACAGGGTGTCAGGTTGTACTCTGACTTTGTCAGGGTTTGGAGTTTGTTTCTTTGTAGTACTGTATTTCTATTTTAATTTTCCTAGTAAAGAACTGTTATTCCTAATTCCCATATTTTTGCCTGAAAGCCCCTTGATTTCAAAATTATAATAATTTGGAGGGAGGGGGTTTACATTCTCCATTTCAAAGAGAAGTTCCTGCCCTCCAAACTAAAACAGCAACTTTTTGTTCTTTGTCCATATATAAGCTGCACCTGATTATAAGCCGCACTTTGGGTTCAGATCAAAATTTTAGTCAAAATGGTGCGGCTTATAATCGTGAAATTACTGTACTCCATTATTTAAGGTACAAAATCTTCAAGGCACAGACCACACTGCACAGGAACATCTCTGCTGGTCTAATCCAGTCTCCTCTTGCTCTCCCTATTTCAACATCTGCAATTCTTGCAAATAACCCTTTTACCTTTCCTCACCATTATGAACATAGAGATTAAAGGCACACAAGTTGCCCTTTCCTTCTGTATGTCTGACCCATGCTACTCCAAATCAAAGAGACACAAAATAATTCTTAAGGCCCAACCTAAACACATAGACTTTCAGAGTGCATATATGCCTTCATGCTTGTATATATAAAATTCCAATAAATACACACTGAACAACAGTAGAATTTGATCTCATCTCCTGACTGGCAATACCCTGTCAGACAAGGACATATGTATGGGGTAGTAATTTGATTTCACTTTCCTACGTACTTTTACCTGTTAGAAAACCAGGCTCCTATAATATATAACACATCAAAATGCAGTTGATTTTTTCATGATTCTGCTCTTGCACTCATGGAAAATTACCTTTGGTTACCATATTGACTTAAGGCAACTTGTAAGAAATTGAGGAGTTTTTTCTGAATTACTCTCCCCAGAGATATTGCTTTTACCCAGAGAGGACCCAGCATTTTCAATATCTACCTCAAATTTCCCTCTCTCCATTACAGGTAATGATGAAGGAAATGATGCCAAAAAACATTCACTGTCATAAAAGCAGGATCCTGTTGAAGAAATGGACAAATCACTCTTATTCATTTGCAACAGATTGTCTCTTTTCTGCAACAAAAGGTGTTATTCCTCATAAGACAAAGTAAATTCATTTAGTTCTGTGGAATATTAACTAAAAAGTTCAGACAAAAAAACCCAGAGGGAAAAAAAAACAGAAAAAAATTTGTTTCTCAAAATGATGGGTTTGCTAAGGACTGGTCCCATTTGCCTAACATCACCATAGATGTGGGTTTTTTTCCCACTAGAAAAATAACCTTTGCCACTGTGGTTCATATCTCTGTGCCATATGCAATGATGATTAACTAGTCAGATGGGAAATACTTTTGAGATGAGACACTGCAAGAGAATCACCTGAGAATACCTCACCTGGCTGGGACACTCAGCTGAAAGGTTGTCATAAGAGTTACATAGAAAGATTTTGTTTGGAGGCTGAATTTAAATCAAAGCTTTTCAACACCTTAATGGTTGCATGACTATTCAGTGTTCCTCTGCTGTTATCCTTTGTTTAAAGCCTAAACCAGAAATGAGACTATTGTGTCTCTGTTCAGGTCCTATATTCAAAAATCTTAGTGGAAAATAATCTCAACTGTAAATCTGTGTAGGACTGCGTTAGGAAAAACAAACAAAAAAAAAGCATGATTTCAGCTCTTTCATGCCTTAGATGTCACACAAGAAATTTGAAGAAGTAGATATCAGACTTGGATGCAGAATGACATCCAGAACCAAAAACAATTATAGACGTACTCACAGCTGTTTTCATTTTGCTATATTTTTCTACAGCACTACAGAACTTGATTAAATATTTGATTTCACATGGAGTAAAATCTGGGCTGCATTAAAAAATCAGTGGAGGTTTTTCTTTGACTGCATGAGGTTTCATAAATTGCCAGATTTAATGATTTCCTCATTAAGAACACACTGGGTTTGGTAACTTGAGAGTTTTGGCTCTCAGGAGCCAGAGGGCCATGAGAGTTTCTCCTTCTGCAATGCACATGGGTGCAAGTAGAGCTTAGAATTGTGAATACTAGAGAGCTCTGAAACCAGACAAATGAACCCTAAAGAACAGTGACTCTCTGATCTCTCAAACAAAATATCACCACAGCCTTAAGATAGGTAAGCCAGTCTCATGACAGCTCAGGGCCTGGAAATGGAGAATGCATTCAATATGTAAAAAATATTCCATTTTATATGAAAGAACTTGTAGGTATGGATGATTTGTTTTCTTCATAAATAACCATGTTTTGATATGTCATTTGCATGAAGATTTGTAAACAAGACCAGTAGGTGATTAAAAAAAATACAACAAAAGGCAGTTTGGGGAATTTAATTTGAAGACTATTTTGCAAGTAATATTCCACACATTTTCTCCAGCTCTGCCCAGCAATCTCTAAGCAGATTACAAAGTTCCCACAAATCTGATGGTAGGCAGTAACTCAAGTGAACAGAACTGATGCTAATCTTAAACTTGGTGCTTTTACTCTACTTCCAGAAAGAGAATAAAAATCCTTTGGAGATGTTTTCCTCCAGTTCTCTGAAAGCAGAACTTCTGCAGCACAAGAACACAGAGATTAAAGGCACACAAGTTGTGCTTTCCTCTTGGTAACATGTTTATTCATTTAGGGGAGAGGTCTGCTGTCTGTAGGAACAAAGCCATCATTCTCATGCATATTGACAGAGTGTAGGCACAGCCATGGCTGGAGGTGGCTGTTCTGCTTCCCATGGTCGTGTGCTGCACCACACATCTGAAATGATGCTGAAAATCTTTTTTGTTGATAATAAAAAAAAAAAAAAACCAAACAAACTGTGAACTGTAGGATTTCTGAAATACTTATTTATGTGTTAGTGAGATTACGGCAGAAAGAGCAGCTCTTCATGAATATAACAATGTTCTTTCAATAACTTCAATAACAGTAATTTAATTTAATAGGATTCTGAGCCCCCCTCTGTATCAAACTTCAGGAAAAAAAAAACAGGTAAGATAGTCAAAGCAGAATCCATTATTACATTTAAATTGCTTTCTCAGTAGATTAATGATTCCATAACTGAAAAGGTCACATTCAGCAAAGTATTCCTAACCCTATTAGTCCAGGAAAGATCCCTGATATCTTACCAGGTAAAAAAAAAATCTGAAGTAGACTGGCCTTTGCAGCTTTTGGATTCTTGGAAATGTGAAGAAGGGAACTGGTACACTGAGCCTTTCTCATGTGCAGTCCTACAAGCAAACGAGGAAAGTTATAGAATGGCCTAAATAAAATGCATGAGCACTGCTGGTGCCTAATAAAATACAAAACATGCAAATACTATTGATACATGGCAGCATTAAATTGCAAACACATGCCACAGTAAAGGGCAAGCAGCCACTAATAAATGTAAACTATTAACCAGCTCTTCAATAATAAAAGCCACGAATCATGCCAGGACTCACTGTGAGTGCTGCAGAGCATATCAGCAACTGCTCTATTTCTGTTCAGGAAAATAATCACCACAATTTAAAAAAAAAAAAAAAGAGCAAAAGTCATTGAGATGACATAATAATAATACAAATATTACTTTTGCTTCCTTATTAACAAAAGTCATAAGATCTTTGTTTCAGCTGAGGGAGATATTTTTACAGGCTTCTACCTTAAGCCTGATTTTCTTTCTTTTCATGGTTCTTTTGCATTGTCATGCCTACATGTAGGGCCTTGAAATAGGAACCAGGAGTTGCTTTAACAGCATATATATTTTCATAAAACTATTTTAATCACTCAGTATCCAAATACTTTGAAAATCTTTTATCTCCTAAATGCAGCAGCAAACTGCATGAAGAAAGCAGTTCCCCAGTCACTGCAGAGACCCCAAAGGAGATCAGCAGCAGAGCAGTTTGCAGAATGCCAGCACACTTCACTCCCCAGAACAGCCCTGTTCACAATCCTGCCAACTGTGGAGCTGGTGATGGGAACTGAGGGTTTGTTCCTGACGTTATTGAAGTCAAAGGCACCTCCTTCTTGTGAGCAGTGGTGCTCACAACATGTTGGCATGGGACAAACCCAGATGCTCTTTAGACAGGGGGCTGAGGCAACTGGGAAGGAAAGCTGGGGTGAAAACAAAGAACTGCAGTCAAAAAATACTTCTGAACAATGGGGCTACATTTTCACACAGAGCTCAGCAGTGAGTTTAATTAAATACTACACATATTTACTTACTGAAAAACCCTGTTTCATTAACATAAACAGATAGGGGATCATCAGTGCATGACAACCCATAGGGCACCAGGGGAAATCTGTTTTGAATTTTGTACATCAATCAAGTGATTCATATACATGGCATTTGCAACTGATGACTGCCTGAATGGAGTCTAGTGATTTTTACACCAGGGTACACCACTAAAAACCTCTCATTAATAGATAATCAGCTTCTACTGATCAACTCCTTGGCTGCATTCCAAAGCATCTGTTTCGCCTGTTTTGTGATTTAGTGATGCTAAGTACGATAAAAGCAGTTCTGTGTTATTTCTTTACTCATTAACCTTATTATACTATTTCACCCTCAGCAGTGATTTTTTTTAAAGAAAGTTGATAAAAAGCAAGTGAAAAATACATTAGCCCGCTAAATGGCCCATTATTTCATTATGTTTGTGCTAACAATGTAAGAGCCGTTCTAAGTAAATAGTATATTTTAAAGAAAAAACTTCTGAGACTAATTACTTTTTTAGCTGAACTGTTTATCAATAGACTTTTAGACTTCAAGATTTTCCCAACTAATGTTACGCAGCAAAATGAATGCAAAATTAGTATGTGAAAAATGGCTTAGAGGAACAACATTTTTTATGCAAGCTATGTAAAATGTGTATAATTTGCTCTTCAGATTGATACTCCAAAGGTTGCTTCAAGCCTTTTTTTCCCACTGCATAGTAATACAAAATGCAGGGATTTTTCAAACAGTGCTATCTGTGTCTGTGACCATATGGTGGTTTCCACCTCTGTTTTACATTACTGCACCTGAAGCTATTTATGGTCAGAACACTCATGTAACAGCTATATGTTGTTTATATATTTCAATTTGCAGGTAATGTAGCCAAAGGCTAATCACACATAGATCAGATTTGCCACTAGTGTTTTCTGATGTCTTATTTTCAGGCCCTATTAAACCTGACAAAATGATAGGTAGAAAGAGAGAGAAGACTTAATAAATAAAGCAACAGTAAGGTTTGAGGGAAAACAAGGCTCTCAGACCAGTTTGCTGTAGCTTTAATTTGTTTCTTTGAAAATTGTAGCTGCTAAAATCCTAAGATACAGCTGGCATCCAAATTAAATCCCTAAAGGTATCACATGCAAGGCTCAGAAAAGCACACACTTCTATCTGCCTACATTTTTTCCTAGATTGTTTTAGCTCTTTAGATTAGGCAACAAGCCCCCAAAAGTTTTTTGCTCCAGATCTGCAGAGCTGAGCAGCCCTGCAGGATGTGCAGGGTATACAGATGCCACGGTGCTGTCAGTGGTCTGGTTTGCTGGTACCCACAGCCCTGTTCTGACCCAGCTGTGGTCCCTGGCCCATTTCCCAAGATGTTGGCCCAAAAGGCAGCGTGCCTCTCAGTGATCTGCTCTATTCTAAATATGACCTTGCTCTGAGGGAAGGTATCCAGAGCCAGCTCCTGCTCATAGGAGCTCAGACTGGCTTCACTCCATCCTCACATAATTCTGCTCACATAGATGAGAAGATACATGGGAACTGGATCCCTCTCCAATAATACCTTCTGGAGTCATAAACTTGTTCCTCACTATTTCCTAGTGTATCAGAGCATATCTTATGTCTACTTTATTACCACCATCATCCTGAAACATTTCTATTTCAAGCTGCTGAAACTTCTCTCCTAAGAATCTCACAAATTCCATTTAGTAAAACACTGCCCATGCTCAGTAAAGCCACCTTAATGGCAGGGCAGTTCTGCAAGCACAAAAGGTTTAGCACAAGCTTTCAAACAGACAAATGTGGACAAATGACAAATTTAAATAAACCCATTTCAGCAACACACACAGAACAAATTACACAGCAGTATCACGGGCTCAGAACATCCATAACTATGGGACTTTCAGGAGATGTAGCTGGAACGTGACTCTCTTTTCCATCACTTATGCTTTTTGTGAAGGGGGTGTAACATCAGCAATTCCACTTGGGTTTTCTTTGTCACTAGTGGTTATGGACAAACACATGCAAATTAAAACAGTCCTGGATTTTGATACAGCTTTATTTTCCTGTGGTTGGGCTATGTTGAGTAAAAGTGTTCTGTAGCCTGGGGCTGGGACCACGATTTTCAGCCTTCCTCAAGGTCCTCAAAGTGGAACCCTGAAAGTTTCTGTTTTCCAGCTGCTGTGATCTTGGAGATGCTTCTGGACTGCAGCTTCTCGGGGTTTTTTTATGGCTTTGGCCTGAGTTATTTTTAATTCCAAGAGAGAAATCTTCTGAAAATGAAATTATCTTTAGTGAGATTTGTCAGAAGTCAAGCGAAAGACTTTCTGTTTATTAGTTTAAATAGTAATCTGAAGGCGCAGTTAAAACACCTCTCACCTGTGAGTCAAGTTCAGGTACAAACCAGTCATCAAAACATCCTCTAGTGGCTCTGTGCATCATTTCACACTATGGGTCTAGTCTTCACAACATGAACTATCTCTATGTAAGTGAATTAATTTACTGCTTTTTGCAACTGAATCTCTTCCCAGGCAGAAAATTACATTTTTAAAAATTTATTTACCTAGTTATCAATGAAAAAAATAATTTTTGTCAGCATAAACAGAGGCTTTGTATGCAAAAAAAATTGTAACTGCTACCCAATTTCTTCTCTTCACAGAGGAAGAGAGATATCTGTACATTTGTAATGTCACAGACTGCTTTTTGGTTCAAGCTGTGACTTTTGTTACAGAGTCTGGGCAGAGAAAACTACAAAATTTTATTACAAAATATAACCCAAGTATCCAAAAGCAAGCTCCACTGCTTTGATCGCTGTCAATGAGCTAAAAATCATGGAGCATTTTTCTGGCTTAGCTTCAAGGGATTCCATGGAGTTAGGACAGAATGAAAACTAGATATCCCCCACCTGCAGGAGCATGGTACTCAGCAGGTGTGTGTGATTTTCTCCATGCATGGGATATCAGCAACATCATTCACTGTGGGATTTCCAATGATAAGCAGCATATGCAAAATACAGGATAAAATATGTCAGTAACCAGTGGAATAAGGTGTCAAAGAAGATGGAATTTGATCCAGGGAGGTCTTTTTAAAACAACAAAGTTAACTTGGTTTCATCCCTACCTATCTTCCCATTAAAAAAAAGCAGACTTTGTCTGCTGACTTTCTGGTAGAATGCATAAACTGACCCATAAAGTCATATACTCAGAAGCTGAGAACTTGAGTCCAAATTCATGGCAATCACACTTAGTCAGACTTGCAAGGTCCTGAATACAGTCTCAAAGCACTGGGGGAAGGGGAATTTTCAAAAATACCTTGTTGGGACTTTGACAGAGAACTTCAGACTTGCAAAGATTAATATCTTTGTCTAAGACAGACTCATATGAACCCAAAGTTTCACTAAAAGTCATTTCCAGGCTCACTCTAGTGCATCAAAACTCAATTTTATCAGGCGAGCAAAGGGCCCTGCCAGGGCCATTGGCAGGAGATTTAAACAGCTCCATGAGGGCAGGAACATGAGCAGGCAAACAGGTCCATGCCAGGGGCAGTTTCCACACCCAAAGGACACAGCCACAGCCCTGGCTGCTCGTGGTGTGCCAAGTGTTAGGTGGGTGTGGTGTTTTGATTGGGGTTTTTTGTTGGTTTGGGGCTTTTTCCCCTCAGCTTGAATCAAAAACCAGCTGTGTTTTCCAAACAGTCAAAAGCCATTGCTGCTGCATGCAGCAAGAGTGTGCTAACCCAAAGAGAACCCCCCAAAAGGATGCAGCTGTCCAGGTTGGTGGGTGCAGGGAGTGTCTGAGCCTGGTGCTGGTGCTGGAGAACAGGGCTGTGTGTGCTGTGAGGAGCTGAATGATCTGCTGCATCTCGTGGCAGAGCTTAAGGAAGAAATGGAAAGGCTAGGGAGGATTAGGGAGAGTGAAGGAGAAATAGAGTGGTGGAGTTACACAAATGAACACAGCATGGGTGGCAAACAAGAGGAGCTGGGAGCCGTGGTGCAGCAGGAAGGCTGTGACATGGCAGCCCCATGGAAGGTGGGGGATGACTCACTTGACTGCAGTCTGCAGTGGGTGGCTTCATGCTCTGCAGAGGGGATAGGTGAGGCAGGACAGGTGGAGAGGTGGCTCTGTACATGAGGAAGCTTCTTGAGCTGCTGGAGTGTCCAGAGAAGGGCAACAAGGCTGGGGAAGGGTCTGGAGCACAAGTCCTGTGAGGGGCAGCTGGGGGAGCTGGGGGTGTTTAGACTGGAGAAAAGGAGGCTCAGGGGGAGCCATGTCCCTCTCTCCAGCTCCCTGAAAGGGAGCCAAGTGGGGTTGGTCTCTTCTGCCAGGTAACAGTGACAGCACAAGAGGACATGCACCAGGGGAGGTCTAGGTTGGACATCAGGAAGAAGTTGTTGACAGAAATGGTGATTGGTCATTGGAATGGGCTGCCCAGGAGGTCGTTGTGCCTGGAGGGTTAAAGGGAAGACTGGATGTGACACTCAGTGTCCTGGTCTCGTTGATAAGGTTGTGTTAGATTGCACTCAATGATCTGAAAGTCTTATCCAACCAAGTTGATTCTGTGACTCTGAAAGGTAAGTTCTTAAATTACATACACAATTCCAATTATTTAATTGCAATGGAACAAAACAAAAAAAAAATCCCAAACAAACAAACAAACAAACAAAAAATCAACCAGGAGTCAAGAAAACTGAATTCTTTTAAAGTCTCACTCTATTAAATTCTCATTTCATTTCTGACTCTGACTAGGAAGACTTTACACTCTGCATCTTTTCCAAAACACTGAAACACATGCAAACTCTCCCTGAGACATTCTTTGATTCTACTGATTTTTAGAGTGAGAGTAAAAAGCCCTCTTAACTTCTCTGACATCTGATAGGCTAACTGAAATTAATATAAGCACGATTACAATTAACTAATTGGTCTGTACCTGATCTTTAAAGGCATGGCACAGTAGGCAGCCAGGCAATGCAGTCAGTGTTCCAACAGTGTCAGCCTTAATCACTATCCAGGCAGCTCAAATCTCTGGAGGACTTACTAGACACCTAGACACTCATTATCCCTTTCCTAAGGAAAATACCACATTCTCAGATCAATAAGAATATTTGATTGAACTATAAATACACCAAATGGAAAAACCAGCTTCAAAGAATTGTGTCTCCACATCAGTAATATCTCTCCAGAAAGTCATCTTCGTTTCAGCCAGATTTCTTGGTGTGGTTTGAAATGTCACATTTTCTTCCTATTCATGTGTTTCATGCCCATCAGACTGATATGATACTAATTGCAATGGTTTCTGTCACGTTTTCTACCCTGTTTTTTCTAGGACTGTGCTTCTTTTGTTTCAAATGGCTGCAGGAAGTCAGTGGCACACTGACTCTCTGTAGTGTTGCTCTTGCATCCATTATTTACTGCCTTAATTTTTAAAACATTATTTATTTTGTCAGGCCTGTTTTTAATCAACAATGTAGAAAAAATTCGCAATACAGTTAAGAGGAAGGCCCATGGGTGGAAGCTCTGCAGTCTTACTGTGCATTTCTCTTCCTTTTCCTGACAGTTTTACCCGACAGTGGGAGCTTCCAGCACAGCTGGAGTGGGGGTCTAGACCTCGCCTTGGCCCCATATTATTATGCTTCACATTTTCAGGAGTAATGTTCATTATAGGAGTGAACTATGCCTTAACATATATCATTTTGTATGACAACACCCTAAGCTTACTTAAGCTTTGAAGATATAAAGAATTTTTAAAATATATAAATAAATAATGCATAATGCATTAAAAATACAGTAATTTCACGATTACAAGCCGCACCGATTATAAGCCGCACTTCCAGGGTGTCAACAACATTTCGTTTTTCCTCCATAAATAAGCCACACCGGACTGTAAGCTGCACTTTCGTTCGCAGTGAGGATCCGCGTGCAACTTTCACAAAGTTGCCAAATAGTAACAGAATCGTGGGATCACAGGATTTTACTGGCTTGGCCCTGCTCAGGGCGGCCGCCAGGGAGCAGCCCCAGCCCCGCTCGCTGCTGCTGCCAGGAGGCAGGGGAGTGGTGTGCCCGCCAGTACCGCTGGGAAGAGGGAGAGGGGCGTGCCTGGCCAGTGCTGCCCCACATCCCCAGGGCCAGGCAGCACTGCCGCTGTGCTGCCACTGCCCCACCGCCACCCGAGGCCGGGCGGGCTCCACCTTGGCTCGGGGCTGCTGCTGGCTCAGATTTCCTGGTTGGGAAATTTCCAAAATTTGTTCATATATAATCTGCTCCTGAATGTAAGCCGCACTTCCGGTTTGGGAGCAAAATTTTAGTCAAAATGGTGTGGCTTATAATCGTGAAATTACTGTAATCCCTGCTTAATTCATGTGTTGGGAATCAATATTGTTTAAATATCACCCCAGGAAATCAGAGATCATAACTTTATTTTTGTAGAAGAGATGTACAATAAATGAGAGCCCATTTTGATCATTAGCTCCCCTCATCTGATACCATACTTTGCTTTGCTTTCTTTCAGGAATGTCACAACCTGACCTCCTTTTCCTTCACCCCCAGCATGCCTGTGTAAACCACATGTCAGGAAGGAGAAATCCAGTGATTGTCAGTGATGCCACTGGGCAGCTCATCTGCCACTGAGTGATCAGGAGCTGAGAAACACGAGGTGAGATGCAGATGAAAGTAAGAAATACTGATGTTCAGTTCAGCTGGCCAGGCACAGAGGTATAAAGCTATAAGGTTATGGTTAGGCTGCCTGAGGTACCTGCATGGGGCTGGCAGATGGGGCAGGAGACCCATGGGAGACCTGTCCTCTTTCTTTGAGAGTCATGAATGAAGACCAGGCTGAGCAATACAGGATGCCTCAAACTGCAAGAAATACTTACTGATGGAGAACAAAATTAAAGTCCTCCTCAAAAAACAACATGCAGCGGTTTAACTGAGGCTCAGCCTGGTTGCCCAGCCTAGGTGTCCAGAGCTCTTTGACATAATTTTGGTTATGTAAGGAAGTCCTAAAGGGCTAACAAATGTGGCTTGAGCTGGCCCTTCAACACCTATTTCTATTTCACCCACTGGACTGATCTCCTGCTGTCTCTGTTAACAGTGCACTGAATGCTCTGTTAACTGTATTGATTAGATTGTCATGAGGTTTTGTCTTTATCACTTGTTTTTAAAGCCCTCTCTACATACTCGGTAACATTCACATTCAAGTTGACCTTTTGATCCTCCTCATATTGTTAGAGAAAGTTCATAATTAGACAAAATAAAAATCTCTTCTTTTCTTTATCCTGATCAGTCCATATATTATGCAGTGTGAATAAGACCCAGTCAGTATTGTTTAAGTGTCACTGGAGTAAATCAAATAGGATAGTTTTCTTTTTAGAGAATCACTGCACAATTAAATAAGAGGCATGTGATTACTTAAAAGTGGTATCCATGTAAAAAGAAGTGATTTAAGGTAAGCCTTATTGCAGATCCTTTGTGCTCATTGCCAAGTATTTTAGACATTCCACAAAAGCTTGAAATATGGAAAAGTGTTACCTGCAGGAACTGCTCTTTTAAAACACCCCCATGAGCTCCCAACCCTCATTTATCAGAAGCTGGCAACTAAACAATTGTAGTGGTAGTGCTCATTGCAATAAAATTACCAACACACATACAAGAGGAAGCTGCTGGGCAGTATCAAAAGAGTCTCCCCCAGGTCACTTTGGCACTTTTCCTTAAGGTTTAAATATTGTTAGCACTTTGGCCAAAGCAGTCAGTAAGTAAATAGGAACTTGTGGAAATATTTCCTTTTAAAGGGAAGTCTGGTATTAAATAAGTTATAGTTTTTGATGTAACCTTGTTTCTTTGCAAGGGACCAACAAAGCTCTGTCTTCTGAATAGGCAAAACCAAATGACAGCACACAAGTCTCTCACTCACAATTTCCAAACCTACTTTTCAGTGTGTTACATTCCCTAAAAGCTCTTCCTGCTGTTTTTCCTCAGGGATACAGTCACAGCTGTTTCTCTAGTTTTCTGCTGGTTTTCTCCTGTCTTCTTCCCACACATTCAATTTGTCAAACAATTTCTTATCCTCTGAATTCATACTCAGTGTCAGGAACCCTTTTCCCATTCTCACTATTGCTTTACTATCACTGGATGCCACCATTCCTGCAGCAGTGACTTTTTAACTTATTATTACCATTACAGTGCTTGGCCTTCTCATGGCTCCCTTCACTCACCTTCACTGAAGGCTGAATAGACTTGACAGCTTTAAATACGTCTATATTGGTCTTGTGATGCAGGTGCCAACTTCTTCCAATACGGCACAATTTAGAATTGTATCGCTAGGAAAGTTTATGGGTGTTGGTTATACCCATTTTCCCGCTTGAGCTACAACATTAATACTCAAAGTTGTATTAATTATAATCATGCAAGCAATCATAGACATACGCACACACAAATGATATTGCAGAGTAGGATCAAAAATCAGATAGTCACAAAAATATTTTTAAGTAATGCATATCCAAGGAACTATTTATTGAAGACACAAGGAAAGGTGATGATTCCTAGGCCAAACCCTGAGGTTTTATCTTGGGTTGCAATATAGGATGTGATCAAAAGTATCTATTCTATCACCATCTGTTGAGGGTGGGGGCAGTGATCCTTATCTCTATGGGAGATGATCTGCTAATGGGCCATCCATTGAAACCAGGCAGGGCATTGTTCTTTATCTTTTCACAACCCATCCTCCCTCCAGCCAGTCATTTTCTGCTCATGGCCATTGAGTCCCACTGTGTGACTGATAAAATTACTGCATTCCAGTGGAAGTTGCTCCAGCCAGTAAGGAGAGCCAAGCCTTTCCTACCAAGATAAAAACTTAGATTTTGGGACACCAAGGGAACCCTTTTATCCACTGGACTCCAGAGGAAAACCGGATTTCTCCACATCACCACTGGACCTCCGGAGGGAAACTGCACCTTCTGCAGGAGCACTGCTCCAACTGAACCACATCTGTCACTGCAGGAGGATGCAGCCACCATTTAATGGGACTGCTACCAACACCCTGCCTGATGGGGTGTCAGGTTGTACTCTGACTTTGTCAGAGTTTGGAGTTTCTTTCTTTGTAGCACTGTATTTCTATTTTAATTTTCCTAGTAAAGAACTGTTATTCCTAATTCCCATATCTTTGCCTGAGAACCCCTTAATTTCAAAATTATAATAATTTGAAGGGAGAGGCTTTAATTCTCCATTTCAAACAGAGGCTTCTGCCTTTCTTAGCAGATACCTGTCCTCCAAACTAGGACAGGTTTTTACTCTATTTTGAGGCAATACTGCTCTAAACTGACGAAGACAGAAAATTGCAGCAGGATTCATTAATTATTTTGGATATACTGTAACCACTACAAATATGCACTTCTGGATTAAATCAGATTTACAATAGTGCTGAAAAATGTGCATGATTTGAAAAGGTAGGAATAGATGTTTGAAAAAATGAGCTTATTTTTATTCCTGACAGAGTTTTAGACCCATCCCAGGATATTGCCATATAATGGTGTTTAAAACTGGATAACGAATAGCTATTAGAGAGCAGACCAGGCTGAAGCTAGAACAGATCCATGGAGTTTAGGCCAATGTAGGATTCTTCTTTCCAGATTTTCATTTGCATCTAAAAACTTACTTATTTCAGCAACAAACCACTTCATAACACCCTTTCCCAGCCTCACAGTATGCAGGTAAGGAAGACATCTCTTGTTCTTGCATCTGTTTCACACATCTTCCTATCAGGCACTGTCTCAGACAGTAAAAACCTTCTGCAGGCAATAAGCTCAGATCACAGTTTTTGTATATCTAAAGTGAACAAATTCCACTGAACCTTTACAGCCTTAAGGACATTCCAGTAACAAGTGTTTCAGATATCATAGCAATAATATATGATGGCTTTGTAGCAAACAAGAGGACAGCTGTGGCTCGGCTCCCAATGACTGGAGTGCACATTTGTCATTAGAAAGATGCAGAACTCCACCCGAGTTCTACTCCAACTGAAATATGTCATCTCTCGGCTAAATGTTAAAGAAGTGAAACAGAAATTGTCATTAAGTACAAGTGGTCATTTAGGAAAGCTCAGGAGCCCATAAGGTTGGAAATATTAGTCATTATAGATCCCATTTTATGAATAAAGGGAAGCTGGGGATCCCCAGAGTGTCACTAAGATGCCTTCAGGGAAAGAAAAAAACTCTGTGTACTTAATAATTTTGAAAGCAAAAAGGAAACCTGTAGCTATGGTAGAGCACTAGCCATCTATTCTGGTGCTATATTAATGTTGCCTCATTGAACACTTGGCAAGATAAAAGCATAGAGTGGTCCTGCAGAAAAAATCCCCAAAGGAATCACAGAAAATTCCCCACAGGTCTATCACAGCCATCAGGAGGAGTGATTTTCAGATCCACCCATTAGAAAGAATGTTTATAACACCCTTTTCTTCAGAGAGTTGAATACTAATTTAGATCTCAACTATGTGGAAAAAAATAATTACTGAGAGAGTAGTAAAAGGCTTTTATAAAGCTAATGAATTAGCTCAAATTGGAAGAGAAGGTCAGTAAATTCAAGACTTTCTGAAAGCTCACTTATCTTCCTCTGTTAAAGTAGAAGCAACACTTTAATACACTTTGGGCTGTCCATTTCCTGCAAGCTTCTGAACTGATGGAGCAGGCATGAAGAATTTGGTGTCTTTTTGTTAATTTTTATTATGCCTTGGGATTTGTACAAGGAGATTTTTGCACTTGATATTTTTCCCAAGACCATTCATTTTCTAAGATCCTCTACAGCATTAAAATATAATAACATTTTTTTAGACATAGCTAGGCACAACTGGTGATAAAAGGAGAGTTAGTACTGATTTACATCACAGCTAAAAAAATAAAATTCTTTGCAAGAATACCTTTGCAAGAATCAAATAAAAATCCCACACTACTTCTTTATTTACAAAGGAAGATTCAGTGTGCTCTTGATCTCTGGTGATTTGAGCAGACTCTGGTATTTTACTACATTCCTCATTTTGTAGTACTAATAACAAGAATTTTTAACGTATTTTAGTGTATTTCACCCTAGGGACTGTGACTTAGTTTTGAAAAAAACATGGTGTGACAGAATTCTGTGTTTGCTTTTTCTCATGATTTCCAGATCAAACACACTGACTTTATAAATATTGTAGAACTCTCCATGCAAACTCTACTTGGAATCTCAGAGCTCTCACTAAGATCTCCCTTTCTTGTGCATCTTTGTCAGTGGTAATGATTCAAAAGGACCCATTGCATCCTCAGCAGTAAGTTTTGCCTGAAAAAGGCAAAATGGTACAGAAATTCTCAAACAAGTGTATTCCTAAGGGGTATGTCATTTCACATGGCTCTACAAAACAGCCTGGGTGGGGAAATATCTTTTTGTACTGACACAGTACTAGGCAGGTAGAGCACCATGGCAACATGGTTAAGATGCACCCAGACCCATGCTGAGAAAACTCTTCTTATCTTGTGACATGCAAAGGTCTCCACAAACTCAAACTTACCCAGTACTCCTGAATTACTCTTGCTCTGTTTCTAGGTTCCCTCTGCTTTAGAGAGGGAGGTAAAATGAAAGACTAGAAAAAAACTTGAGAAATTCTGGAGAAATGCCAAGTAAGGGAAGAAAATCTAGCACGGTGAAAAGGGAAGGAATTAACACTTTAAAAGCTTCCTGTTATTAACAGTACAGTTTGTCTTTAAGTAAAGCTTGCTAATATTTCAGCAGTTGGGCACTTTTTATTATTTTTGAAATGAATAAATTGCGCCCAAAAATATACAGTAAATTCACGAATACAAGCCGCACTGATTATAAGCCGCATCTCTGGGTCTTGGCAAACATTTCGGTTTTTGTCCATAGATAAGCCGCACCCGAATATAAGCCGCTTTGTCGTTCGCAGCGAGGACCTGCGTGCAATTAGTAACAGAACCGCGGGAGGGCGGGGTTTACTGGCTGAGCTAAGGCTGTGCAGGCTCGGCCCACTAGGGGCCGCTGACAGGGCCAGATGGCCCAGCCCGGTGCTGCCGCTCGGGGCCGGCCGCCGCTGCCCCTGGGCTCGGTCACCCCGGGTCGGCGCTGCCCCGCGGTGGGAGGCAGGGACGGAGCTTCCCCCGCTCCTATGGCAGCGGCGGCGGGCGGGGACGGAGCTTTCCCGCGCCCGTGGCGCCGGCGGCGGGCAGGGACGGCGTTTCCCCGCTCCTGCCGCGGCGGCGGCGGGCGGGGACAAAGCACCCCGTCGGCTCCCCGAGCCGCGGCAATGGCGGCGCGCGCTTCCCCCCCCTCCCCGGGCCACGGCAATGGCTGCGCGGGGCTCCCGTCGGCTCCCCGGGCCACAGCAATGGCTTCCGAGGGGCTCCCGTCGGCTCCCCGAGCCGCAGCAATGGCGGCGCCGGCTTCCCCCCCCCTCCCCGGGCCACGGCAATGGCGGCGCGCGCTTCCCCCCCCTCCCCGGGCCGCAGCAATGGCGGCGCCGGCTTCCTCCCCCCTCCCCGGGCCGCGGCAATGGCGGCCCGGGTCTCCCCCCTCCTCCCTGGGCCGCAGCAATGGCGGCGCCGGCTTCCCCCCACCTCCCCGGGCCGCGGTAGGGGCGGCCCGGGTCCCCCCTCTCCTCCCCGGGCCGCGGTAGGGGCGGCCCGGGTCCCCCCTCTCCTCCCCGGGCCGCAGCAATGGCGGCGCCGGGCCCCCCCCGTCTCTCCCCTGGGCTGTGGCAGAGGAGGAAAGAGAGCTCTCCCGCCTCTCTCCCCGCCCCCCGTGCTGCCTGCAGGGAGCCAGGCTCCACCCGCGGTGCAACAAAGTAGCGATTTGTAACAATCGCAAAATGCCGACTTTGCAGCTGCTCAGCTCAGCACTCTGGCAGGCATTTCTGAGGTTGTATTAGCCGCTCCTGATTATTAGCCGCATTTCCGGTTTAGGAGCAAAATCTTAGTCAAATTGGTGCGGCTTGTATTCGTGAAATTACTGTAATTGCATTTTAAAATCACAGAGGGGCGAGGGGACATAGAAGAGGTCAGGGGCCAAGGATTGTGTAGGGTGAACGCAGTCAGGGTGCTCTGAAATTTGCTCACAGCAATGCAGCCAAAACCAGTTCACACCCCCCAGCCTGGGAGCCAGGTTTTACTCCCAGGAGAATATGCACTTAACAGTGTAGATGTAATTTTTGGGTTGTAGGATATTCAGTCAAGTCAAGCAGATGTGATTAGAGAGGGACCAGGCAATTTAAAGGCACTTGCCTGATCCTGAGCATCACATGCTTTTAAGGAGATAGTTCATGTCTGAGAGAAAAACTACAGTTTAGATGAAAGAGTCATCCTCATGTAAGTCTTTACTGCCTTTACTCTTTGTGCTCTGTATGACACCTTTCTGACAAACAAAGACTGCTTTGCTTCCAAGAGATTGTTCCTGTGACATGCTATTTCCTGCCCTCAGAGGGAAAGGGCCTTTGAATGCTGGTAAACCAAGATGAAAAGTGTGAAAGTGTCATGTAATGTCATTCAATTTTGGTTTAACAGGTGAAATCTCTCCCTGGTAGGTTTAAATTGAAGAGGCACTGAAATGAGTCTAAAGCACAGCTTCTCTTTAAAACTCATCTTTAACCTACACATACTATACATAGATGAATAGGTTAGAGAGACCATTTGCAGCTTCTGGATTATCTTTATGCAGAGCTCGGAACACATATTTTTACACAGCAGTTCCAGAAAGCAGAGATGAATGGGGGAAACTCTTTACAGACATGAAAATTCAGTTGAAAATTTGAGTATAGAAGAGAATAAAGAACATGAAGAACAAAATATTTTTTTGGTCTCTGCCATAGCACTAAAGTAATAAAGGAGTAAAGCAGTTAGCCCTCAGACCATGTCTCTTCACTGCAGCTTGTGGAAAGGAAGAGCATGACCTTAATCAATAGTAAGGTAAAATCCATTCCTAACCTAGCAGCTATCAGGAACAACCTTGTATTTGACAGATAACTCTATACCTTCGAAGGTCATCAGTCAGAAGGAAATAACACTGCTAGTGTTGCAGAATAAGAGCTGCAATGTGAGCTCTGCATGGTGGGAGCCCAAGGCAAGAGACCATGAATTGCTGACCCTTTGCACAGCAAAGGGACCAGTGGCTCTGGCCAGGTGAGCAGACACTCAGAGTCACAGCAGGCTCAGGAGGAAGGGTGAGACTTACACAAGCTTGAACTGTGAGGGGATAAAAGCCCAGAGATTCTTGTGTTCAGGGTCCCTCCTTGGAGGCCCCAGATGGAGCTGCTTCTGTGTTCCTGTGCTGTCAGTAAATTGCTCTCTGGAATGAGACATCTGAGACTCTGCTGTGGAAAACCCAGGGTGGAACTGATGAGAACACTGATGTGACTCTGCATGGGTGGGGTGTGTGTGGAGCCAAGTGGGGTCTCGTGTAAAGGGGCTTTGATCCCAGCAGTGGAAGGCTCCAGGGGTGGGTGTGTGACTGCCAGAGTGACTCCTGGCTGGTCCCATTACTGTGGGATGACCTCAAGAGGAATTTGGGGGACAGTGTCTGGAGAAATCAGTGGTTAATATCACTAACCTTTGACAGTCTCAGAGCTAATGACATTACCCAGTTTACTTCATCCTTTTGGACAGATCAATCTGTATTTCATAAGAGAAGCCATACCAATACTGGAAAAATTCAACACTAAGAATGAATTACCCAAGAACCCTTTCTCACAGTTTCTTCCTTTCTCAGGGGGTTGCAGATAGCTGCTGATGCAAATATTGCATTGGCACATACTGAAGTCTGAGAAACAGAAATGTTCTTCCTTAATATGCAAGTGATGTGATCAGTCCAATAAAGAGCACAGTCTTTGTTACACTTGTCACAACTTACTGAAACTACCAGAGAAGTAAAATAAAATCTGAGGCTCTTAAAGCTTTGAGGGGCATTGAAATTCAAGATGAGTAATAAATACAGAAGAGCTGTTCCTAGAGAAGCTTAGGGATTTATCGACGCAGCTTCCATTAATATATATCTGATGGGAGTTGAGTAAGTAAATCCCTCTCCACTGTGGTGAACATTAACAAGAGGGTGCTGAAACAAATATTTATGTTTGGAGAAGTTTTTCCTCCTCCAGATGCTAACTACTATGTTTATTTTCCCATGCCTTTCCAAGTCCCACAATGTCCCCAATGTCTTCACCTCAAAGAATCCCAATAGAACTGGGAGAGTCATTTCACTGACGCAATGCTGCCCACTCTGAAGAGGTGGGTAACAACTTTTCTGTGTTGATCAAGCTGAGTGGGGCAATTCACACTTTTAAAAGGTCCTGTTATCCTTGTGAAATTAATGGAAAACTAAATTAGATAGGGATGAAACTTCAGCCAAATAAAAAGAGCTCAGCTCAGTTTTTCAAGGAATTGCCTTGAATTCCACCTTCGTAGGGCAAATGTCCAGGCAGTATAAACCACTCTGACTCAAAGAACAATTAATTATGCTGATCTGTACTAGTTTTAACAGAGCAGGAGGCAGATGTCAGGTAAAATTGCTGCATTTAAACCTCTGGTACCAGTGTATAAAGATTGGAAGAATCAAAAGCCAAAATCAGACATCCACACAGATCTTCCCAAAGAGTGCTGGGAGCACTCTCAGCAAAGCTCATATCATCCATCTCTGCTGTTACACACAGGACATAAAATTTGTCTAGTCAGAATGACAGTGTCTATGGCTTCAAGGAGATAGGCTTTTGAATTATCTGGGAAAGCCTCTGTACAGCAGCATTAAACTTAAATTTATGGATATGCCACTTAAAATCTGAATGTAGCAAGCTCATTTTTACAAACAGTGAAGGGGAGAAGATAATTCCTTTGCATAACTAAACAGCCAGCAGTGTCATTAAGCAAGCTAACTTCCTTTGCTGCTTTATGGAAAGTTGTCCATCTTCAGCCCACTTTAGGGTTTGGGCTCCAAAGACAAATTCTAAGGTTCATAAATTAATGAATATGCATACAGGACTACATGCATACATTTTTTCAGACATACAAATGTCTGTAGTTATTTTTCTTCATATCAGTATGGGAATACAGAAATCCATGTGCTCCAGTCCATCAGTTCAGTTTCTATTAGGAGATGGTGTCCCGTGTTTCAGAAGGCAAAAGACATCCCAGACTTGGCAGATGGTTTTTAATACACCTCCCGCCTCTGGTGTCTTCTAATCTTGAATAATATTTAATTGATTCAAATCCAGGAGGAAAAAATAAAGCTAAATGTGTTCCAAAATGTTAGCTTTTACAATTTCATATCACTGTATTTTATTATCCCTATATAGTTTTAATCTTTATTGGGACAAATCTGTATAGTTCTGGCCTCTGTGCCATGGTGAAGCTGTGAGTTCAAGCATAAATTAAAAGCTGCATGAAGAAATATGTTCTTTATGCAGTTTTGATTTTGCTATCTCCTTCTGTCATTGAAAGTGTCCTTGAGCTGGGTTTGGCAGAAAACCAGAAAGGAAACTCCCAGTCTTTGTCCTTTGCACTGTAATTGCATAAATAAGCATAAGACAGAGATGCACTTTAAAAAAGAACTTCCAAAAATATACTGTGATTTATGTGAAAACATAAAAATGCAAGGGAGAGAGGTTTTTTGAAAGCGGAAATGAACTGGATTTTGTATCACTTCCTCACATCCCTTCACAAAAAACTACTTTTACAAATATCAGAACAAGTAGAGCAATGACGTCTTGTCCAAGAGAGGCAGCAGAATCTGGAATGCTCAAACCAGGCTCAAGTGAAAAAAAAATCCACATTGAATTCTACTGTGATTCATCCAGAAGTTCTGTAGTGCCAGAGTTTTATTCAAAGAGCCATGTTTCTATTCATTCTTCTCCATTGATTACTGATTTGCTCATTAATGTCCTGCCAGATCCATCTGAGCTTATCTATGGAAGGAAAAATAGCTGGACAGGTGTCACTGAACTCATAATTTGTCATGCAGGTGTCAGTGTCCAGTGTAGTCCTGGCACTGCACCTTGAGGTTTTTATGGATCAATATTTAAAGCCTCAAATGAAGAAAATAAACTTAGGTGGGCAACTGATGTAGCCCAGCTACATCTGTGAACTTAATTTGTTTTGGGTGCCACTGATTTCCCAGTATAGTCCTATACAAAAGGGTTCTTTCAAATCAGCAGAATTATATCTGCTGTATTTGGATATTTAACATTGTGGTCAAGAATCTCTCCTTGATTACTAGGGCCTGGTAATCATTCTATTTGGCACTGAAAAATTAATTTTCCTTTATATGAAAAACCACTTGGAAATAACCTATGACCTCATGTTTCATGTACCATTTCCACTGACACTAATTAGGAATTATAATGTGAGTCCCAGAGGATTCTAATTATCCTAGTGAGGACTTGCTTTTGCTGAGGTCACACGACAGTTTCCAGAATGGATCCCAAAGCCCCAAAATGTCCTATCAAAGACCATATTAGAGCTCACAATCAAGTGTAAAACAGAGTTCAGGTGTTTTAACTCTTCTATTCTTTTACTAAGCCTTACACTGCATTGGCACCCTTCCCACTGGTATTTCACATGCTGCTCTTGCTTTCTTGTGGACTTTGGCAGAGTATGGCATTAATGGGCAGCTTGAGACCTCTTTCATTTCAGTGATGAGGGAGCAAGGGGGAGAAGCCTGGGGCTGGGAGAAGCAGCCTCTGCTTCTAGAACACAATTCACAAAAGCTCTTACCCTTGGTGTAACAAATGCCATGGAAGGCAGTGGCAGCAGCAGTGTGAGCAGTCAGGTCAGTGCTGCAGCACCCACAGGTGCTCACCTGTCTCTCAGGAAGGATGCCCTTGTTTAAATGTGCCACTTCATCATCCCTGCTTGTTTGCTTGAAAGCCTGTGCATCTCTATCCTGTATTTGCATTAAGCTGTGGCTTCAAACAGAGGAAAAAATTTGTTCTTTTTTCTTTTTATAAGAAAGCAATAATCTCCCTAGCATTAGGAAATATAAAGGAAGAATTCTATAAATTTCAGCTGGCCAAGGTCAGCATTAACTTAAGTACTGGAGCTGATTGTTGGCATTTGCTCTTATCCAAAGGAGGAGCAGTTTCAGAGTCTTTTGGAGTTCTTTTATAAATCCATCTTTCCACTCTCTAAAAGCAAACAGCCAGGACTACATTTGTAGTGAGTCTCTAAATACATTTTCTCAGCCTGACAATTCCTCTGCCCACATTTCCACTATTGAAATTAGAGGGCAAGGGAGGAAGAAAATGGTGAAATTTTTTATCTTGCCAATTTTAAAATGAAAATTTGTCCCCATTTTGCAGCCAGCTTCAGTTTGACATTCCAGGGAGCTCAGTCCAGATTAAAGCCAAGACAAATTCTCCTTTTCTGCCTGTATGAGCTTGGCTGGAGCCTCTCTGGTACCTCTCTGCAGACAGGCAGCTCAGCCAGTGAGCCTGTGAGCCTCACCTGTCTGTTAGCTGAGCCTAAAAATAATATAAAAAATATAACCAGAAGTCAAATAAATACAAGAAAATTCTAAAGATTAGATAGGCATTGATTATTTGGTATTTTAGGGTAGGGCTCTAAACAACAGATTTTTGGAAACTTTTATTTATATTTTACATATTTTGACAGCATTCTTTTTATTCCAAGATAGCTTGAAAAGTGTAAATCACAAAACAGAAAGCTTATATTCTGTTATAAAAATATTTTGAACAACTACACCTGGCAAGATTTTTGACAATAGCTTTTCATCTCCCACTTTCTTTTTTCCTGCCAACTTCGCATATAGCATTCTCTTATTTACATTTCCAAGCATAAATATAGACATAGATTGTAACTTATGTACTTGCACATGTAGATTTCAGAAATGTTAGCAAAATTTAAAAATTAAATTACACAACATTAATTTCTCATTGCTTCTCTTTTTTTTTTGTTTTTTTTTTGTTTTTTTTTTTTTTTGGTTTTTTTGTTTTGTTTTTGTTGGTTTTTTTTGTTTGTTGGTTTTTTTGGTTTTTTTCTCAAGGTAGTTTCACATATTGGCTTGAAAAAGAAAGGTTTCAATATTTTTAAAGTCCCTCTAGTATCCTAATTTCCAGAATATTCTGTGAAAGCAATAGAGAAAATTCTGAAAATTATTTTTTGCTACAAGAAAGATAACACAGCTGTCAAAATTATGATAACTTTGCATTTATTCTTGTACTTTTGACCTTAGAATAGATACATTCATATTCTGCTTTTCCTTTTCTGAAGAAAGAAACATCCTTGCCTTCATTTTTGACAGAAATCTTCCCATGGTTTTGGACTGATAAAGACAAATGTAGAAGAGAAATAGGATTTATTCCAGCTAGATGAACAGATTTGACACCCATGTCAAACATTATTATAACCTATACGCTTCAAATGTAGACTGTAAGTTAAATGCTGCACAGACTCAAGCCAAGCATTACAAAAACAAAATGTTTCTCAGCCCACATACTTACTGCATGTTCTTCATGATTCAGTAATGAACAACATGCTGATACAACATTTGAAGCACTGCAATGATGCTCAAAGTGCACAACCAAAAAATTAATATATTTATAAGCTGAAATTTGCTGCAGCAGATGAGCCTTTCAAAAAACAGGTTCTGTGTGAGAGGAGGGGATGCTTGCAGGGGCGAAACAAATTCACAAGCCAGACTACAGATCTGCTTGCTCTCTCACTCTCTCCCTCAGCAGGCAGCAAATGCATTCCTATATCAGCTTTTTAAATCCCTGAGATTATTGGATCTTTGCAAAAATAAATCCATGGCTTTATGTGCCCTTGCCTTACTCCAGCAAGAAATTTAAGGAGGAAACCCTTCTGCTTGGTGTTCTTGAAGTATTTCAGTTGTGTTTTCCAACCTATTTTCCCCAGGGAGATAATAAAGGGATACAAAGTTTTAGGTGAGCTCCTTGACACCAGCAAATATTTTCCCACACTTAGTCTCCACTGCAGATTTCTTGTGGTTTCCACTCTCTGCAGCTGTCCTTCCCAAAGAGAGATTATCCATTGGGCAAAGTATAAAATGAGGCTACTTTGAGGAGCCACCAGGATTGCACAGCTGACACTTCATTGAGCAGGATGTGGCAGGACTCCTCTCCACAGCAAAGAGCCCCATCAGCACTGAAGAAAAAAGACACAGGTCTGTAGAACTCGATGTGGTACAAGTTTCTGAGTCCATGTTCAGCCTCGGGCAGTGCCTGCTGTGGTTCCCCAGTCAGAAGAGCCAACATTTCCCTGGACACCAGGGCTTCAGGTCAATAACACCCACATTAAGAATGGAACATTTGGGGCCCAACATAGCAGAGCAAGAAGATGAATGTTTAAAATTAATAAAGTTTTCTTTTTCCCCAGTAGATCAGGGTTTGCAATATGTTACTCCCTCCTTCTCTGTGTGTGTGTGTGTGTGCAACTCTTTCCCCCTCTTGTAAAGTATACACACACACATTTGCTTCAATATCACACCTACACAAACAAAGCATCAGCGCTCCATGGATGTGTTACAGGGATAAACTCAGCAGCATTGAAAAAAGGTTGTCAGGACCTGTTAGTGCAAGCACTGACGGGGGGCTGCATGACATGGCAACACAGAGCTTTTGGAGTCACATCTCAGCTCTATTCCAGCTTTTTTTCCCACCTGTAAAAGTGTGTATAATCTCACTGCTCCCATCTCAGGACTGCTTTGATGCAACTCACTGTATGAGACATTACAGAGAGTTTATAATGAGACATTATAAAGAGTAGATGCACAGTTTCTGCTCCTTTTCCCCATATTTACACAGAGGAAATCAGGAATTCTGTTTAAATTTTTCAAAAGAGCAGATGCTTACAGGTCTGGTGTTGATAAAATATGGCCTGCTAGCTTAGCAAAACCACAGGAACAAAATGAAAAATCTGCTCATTTTGTTTCCTGAGAACAAACACACAAAATGAATGTCATGCATTTCAATAACAATTGGCATCTATGTAGTTCACAGAAAAACTTCTTGTCCAAGGAGACAACAGATTTTATTATACAAATTAGGAATAGCAACCGCCTGCCAAGACAAAGCAGCGTTCATCAGAACATGACACACAAAGAGGGAAGAAAGGAACTCTGATTTAACCTGCAGAATACTAAAATTATTTCTGGTCGATTTGCGTGTTGGGAACTTAAGCTGAAATCCTCTCTGCCTGCCTGGCTCAATCCCTGTGGGAAGATCCCACCAGCTGTGCAGTGGCAGTGCTGGGGAAGCCATGCCCACCTGTCCTGAAGGAGTGGGCACCACACCTCAGCAGCAGCAGCCCCAGAGCTGCCCCGGTCCTGTTTTCATGGGATACCTCTAAACCATCAGTAAAAACTGTTCCTTGTCCAATCTATCATTTTTTTTCTAAATGCTATCAGTACTGGAGAAAGAAAAGGTCAGATTATCTGTAGGAAGGTGACTAGCAGCAGGAGAAGCTGCCCTGTGTGGGGCCTTGGCTCCAGAGAAAATAAATCAGTTGGGAATGAGGTCAACAGAGGGGAAACTTGCTAAATCTCCTTCCTTGCCAAATCCCTCATCAGCTAAATCTTCTATCAAGCCTGCTTCATCTAATCATTGCCTAGGCCTCTGTGCTTGACTGGGAAAGGCAATTTCTTGAGGGAACTGGAATGAATGGAAGACAGGAAGCACAGAATGTATTTGTGATGGCATGGGAAAATACTGGGGGAGCTCTAAGAGAGCATGCCCCACTGCAGTATCATGGGCTGTTTAAACCTGCTGAGTTCTCCCATCCCTGTCCTGATTTGTACCCAAATCAGCAAAACCTGAAAACAAAAAAGGGTTTAATGAGTATACATGGCCCAGATACCTCCATAATCTTCTCCCTTCTCCTCAGGTATATGGACAAAGTAATGTTCACACTGAGTCTTTGCTTAACAGGTCTGAACACTCAGCACTATCCAGGCCCAAAGACAGGTAAAAAGTGGTTATAATTCTGCTTTGTCACACTCTACTGCAAACCTACAGTAGAGCCATTTGTCTAGTTCAGCTTAAATAAAGCACATTTTTTTACATCAAAATATTAGCATCTCTTTATGAATATCAGGGAGAATTCATTAGGCCCATTTGTCTTTCAGATGTTTTCTCTGCTAATTTGTCCAAACCTGATCCATGAAGACCAGATGAAAATGGTGTTTGGGAACTCAGTTCTCCCAATGTAGGTGGATCCTTTTTTACAGACCACTCAGCAGCTGTCCACACACCATCCAGCTCCTGTCACAGCATGCCAGGTCTTGCATGGGTATAGTATAGAGTAACAGAATATAGATAATAGTGTCACCATAGCACACATAGTTCTGGTTTTAAAGGCAAGAGCAAATTTTCCACTTCTTTGCAGGAAATAGGCAGGGAGCAAGACAGGATGCTAAAGAGCCAGCATGAAATCCCTTTCTCCCTGGAATATATAGAAAAATGTTACTTTTTAAATACAACATGTTTTCACCATCTTGCAGCCTTTGCCAGCAAATAAGATTCCTCTTCTCTTGTGGTCATACAGGTATGCCATTTGCCTCTTTTTCCTAAAGGCTTGATACCTTATGAAAATTTAGCCCACCATTTTGGTGAAACACATTTGGAAGGAATTTTCTTCTTTTTCCTAACACTGAGCAATAGAGCCTCTAAAATGCTGATAGAGAGCACATTTTCCTGGGGCTGCAGGGATGAGTCACACCAGATACAAGCCAGATCAAATTCAGCACTGGCAGGCCTAAAACAACATTTCCTTTGTCAGTCTTGCTGTACCTACCTAGTGCAATAATTTTCAGGGTGCTATTCAGCAAGGGGATAGACTGCCCTATGTGATTTTCCTGCTTCAAAGTCGCACAAATGAGCACGAAATACATAGCTGTGCACTGGAAGAGGCCAGCCTGGGATCATGGCACTCAACTCAGGCTCAAGGCTGTGGCTTAAGCACCAAGTGCTCCACTGGGCTCCATGGGGACCAGTGGGAGTCAGTGCCTTGGAATGCAGGGCCTCAAGGATTCATCTTTTAAATACCATTTTAAGAGGCATTTAGGTACCTAATGATATTCTGCAGATTTAATTACTGCATAAATCACATCAGTGCAGTAACCTCAGAGTGCTGGGATCAGAAAGAAAGTCCCTCAGCTCCAAAACAGAAAAAAGCCTTTTACTTCTGTTTCGTTTGCAGTTGCTGGGAGGGGTGAGACATGAACTCTCAGAAACAGTGATCACTTGGTGCTCAGCTCTGCCATCCACACAGGTCACCCTAAGTTTTAGGGAAGCAGTTTAATGACTCTGTCCCTATGTCCCCATCTGCAAAAGTTCCAAAGTTGCACCATCCTTCTGCTGGAAAGCAGTCCATTAAAAGTGTTTGTGGCTTTGAATGCAGAAAGTGATGATGAAGAGCAAAATGACATAGCTTTGTTTTTTTGTAGAAGTTTGTTTTTCACTCGTTTTTTTGATTGAAGTTTTGAGCTTTTTTTCTGTACTTGGAACAGAATTGGTTTTTGTAATTTATTTTCCCAATTCTGCACAACCCAAATGTGCTGGCCACTCTTGGCTAAACACTGCTTGGGAAGAGAAGAGGACAAAGAGGGAAGTTGGTTATGCTTTTTTCTCAGTACATGAAAGAGCAGTGTAACTCAAAAAAGATTTTCACCAGGCAACAAAATCCTTTCTCCCAAACTTCTCTGTCAGCCATGCTGAAGCATGGCAATTCTTCCTTTTCTCTTCTGGTCAATAGTTATGGAACTTTCATGTGTTTTGTTTCATATTTATCATCTGAAATAGGGAAAGGATATAAATATAAAAATAATTCTGTTCTAATAAAAAAGATTCCAGAAATATTTTTTTTTTATCTTTAAATTACCTGCATTAAAGTTGCCTCAAGGTCCATTGCAAAGGTGTAGTAATTATTAGCTTAATTATTAACAATTCTCAGTGAGCTAATTAGTTGGGCACCAAATTAAAACCATTTTTGCCTGAGGTCTAAAGGGGCTAAACCAGATGATTATTTTAATATTTCAAGTTAAATATTCAAAATGGCAGAATTTCTGTCCCTTGGAACCATGAACTAAAAAAAAATCAAACAAAAACGATGAAAATTGGCCCACATCCTAACTTTAGGCATTGCTAAAAGCAGGATGTATATCCTTTTCCTCTGCCATTCATGATGATGGCAATGCTTGTTTAGCAGGCTGCAGCCTGATTTTTCCACCTAGAGGCCCCACAAACACAACCTGTTGTGTCACTGTCCAAATGGATAGATCATCACAAGAGGGGACAAATCTTTCAGATTTCTTATCATTGCACCTTCACTGGAGACGTTCTGAGCCCTGTGACTCCCTCTGCAGCAGAGGACACGATCTCTACAGCTGAAACTACTGGGGATCCGTGTGCACTCATCAGATGGATGATCCCATCAGATGGATGATCCCATCAGATGGACTGGGCTGTGCTGAAGCAGCCCTTGGAGCAGGTGAGCTGCTCTGCCCTGGGTAGGAAGGTGATGTCACAGCAAACCTCCTGTGTCTGTGTAAAAGAGACCAGGAGTAACTCCCCAGACCAGCCTGGGCAGCGAGGGACAGAAGTGCCCCTGTTCCCAGGCGCCACCTCACCCTCCTCAGCAGTGCTGCCTCTCCCACACCAGGACCCCAAATGTCACACACTGCCCTGCTCTCTCACTTTGGGCCCCTCAGCCATGTCCTGCACGAGGGTTCAAAGCTGCAGTGCAGCAAGACTGCCACCCACCCTCACTATTGCTGAGGGGCCAGGGAAACAGCCACAACAGAACCACAGAATCACTGGGTTGGAAGAGACCTCCAAGATCATCAAGTCCAACCCATGCCCTACCACCTCAACTAAACCATAGCACCGAGTGCCACATCCAGATTTTTTTAAAATACATCCAGGGAAGGTGACTCCACCATCTCCCCAGGCAAAGCATTCCAATACTTTATTATTCTTGCCATAAATAACTTCTTCCTAATATCCAACCCTTATCTCAGTTGGCACAGCTTGAGACTGTGTCCTCTGGTTCTGTCAGTGCTGCCTGCAGAAAGAGACCAACCCCACCTGACCACAGCCACATTTCAGGGAGCTGTAAAATGTGATAAGGTCACCCCTGAATCTCCTTTTCTCCAGGCTGAACAGCCCCAGCTCCCTCAGCCGTTCCTCACAGGGTTTGTGTTCCAAGCCCCTCACCCACACGCATCCAGCACATCCAGTTCATCCTGGAATTAGGGTATGAGGAGATTTGCTCACTGGTTCTGGAAGAAAAACCCTATCATGATTGCAGGAATAGCCTTGGGAAAGGCACAAAGAGGCAAAGGGTTTTATCAGGCAAACACCTACATGTTACCCCTTTTGCTAAAGGAAATTTATACCCATAGCTCTGGCATTCTCATTTTGTTAAAATGAGGAAAGCTTGTGTTATTTAATTCTTGTTTCACATACCTGTCTGAGCTGCTCAGAAAGGCTCTGCCTCGCTGCCACAGCAGCCAGCCTTGAGGGGTGGTGGCAGTCCTGCCACAGCAGGGACATCACGGGGCAAGCTGGGCCATGTAGCCTCATCCATCACTATCTCAGGTACCAGTCACAGCTGTTTGTCTCAGGAAGGAATCTGGGACCATCCCTCAAACCCCACATCACAGCCACTGCTCCCCACATGCTCAGTGGGAGGCTGACAGAGAACCCTCTCATGTTTATCCAGCACAAAATTCTTTTCGAGGCTGTTCTTTTCCTTGTTGTGCTATGAAAGATAACAGCCTCATACAAAAATAAACAGGTTTGCAAACTCTTCCTGGGCAGTAACATCATGCTGGTAATATACCTGGGGTCTGATGCAAAACAGTTTTTTAGCAAACAGACACACTCTGCTCATGCCTTCTCCTGATAAAATGGTTTTTTCATGGAGAAAGCTAAACTGATTTTCCCCTTTTTAACAACTCATAATAACCAAGTTTAAAAATGAACCTCTAATCAAAAGCTAAACCATCCAAATATTTAGCTGAAATACAGCAAGAAATAACTTTCTTACCAGCTGTTGATGACAGAAATGAATCAAAAGCTACAAATGGATTTAAGAAAAGAACCTGATAATTTCAAAAACCAGCACATACTGAGGTAATAGGACCTGCATGAAGCATAAGTTGAAGCAGTCAAAGAGAATTCTCCCCATTCTCCTCTCCAGTGTCAAATGTGGACAGACACAAACTTTTGGGGCCAAGGAATGAGGAAATGAGGAGATTTGCACAGCAGCTCCCCATCCCCTCTGCCCTCCTGCAGTCCTGAACCCCAATGCCCACTCCCTGCAGGGTGCTCAAGCTCCCAGCACAGCTCCTGCTGGGTACAGCTCCTGCTGGGTACCAGATGCCAGAGCTGCCCTGGAGAACGGCAGGCAGGAGTGCTTTAGTGCAGTTTGTGTTGGGGCTGCTCTTGCTCATGCTGGGACAACACAGGCATTTTGTTAAGGGGGTGTTTCCCCTCCCTTTGGGGCTCTGACCATGTACCAAGATATCAGGAATTGAAAAGTCATTAGTGAGATACACTGAGGATGATTAATCAGAATGATCAAAGCAAAGTAGTAGAAAAATGGCCACAGTAAAAATTAGGATGCAGGAGAGAATCTGTGCACAGACCAAATCTCTGGCCTCTTTTAATTCAGAGAGTTCTTTCTGCTCAAAACAGTCCTGAAATCTGTCCCCAAGGTGAGTCTCACAGTCTGATTATTGCCCATTCCAACTGAAAGGACTGACTGAGGACTCTGGATATCCAGTGTCACTTGCAGGATGATAATGCTTTATCCACAGAGATCACCTATCCTGTTTCCAAGTATCTCTTGCAGACTTATAATGGTATTCAAACAAGTATATGCAATTGTTATGTGTTTACAATTTTTTTCAAACTGAAGCAGGATTAGTCCCTTATTTCTTGAAGAGACAAAACATAATTATGATCAGATGTAACAAATGTCCACATTAAATTCTGAATAAAACTTGGGCTATCATTTGGTCAATTAATGTTCCTTATAAATAAGTTCATAAATAAAAAACAATTAAGGTCAGCTTTAGCCAAACATGAAAATAACAGAAAGAAAATGATGTGGCTACTTACACAGCTTTTACTGACAGCATGTAAGCCTTTTTTTCCAAACTGCTTTAAAGGAGAAACAAAGTACATCTTAAATGGAAGGAAAGATTATTTTTTAGTTGGATTGGTGACATGGAAGGGAGACTACCATATGAATAACAAGTTTGGGGGACATAAATGACATCTGAAATTCTTCAGGATCCTTTGTGATCTAACAGTAATGACCAAATCAAACCATATGAAGTGAAGAGAGAAACTGCATGCAGCTCACAAGCATTATGCCCACAACTGGGTGTTTGGATTCCTTTTGAGCTATGTGTGTTTCAGCAAGACCATCTGGACATTGCCAAATTGAATAGAAATACATACCCATAAAGCAGAAACTTATAAATAGCAACTTGCTTTCTATCCAAGGCTGCATGTCAGGGCTTCCTTGTTTGCTGCACACCTGTTTCAGACCATACAAGGTAAGAGTTAGCCAGGCTGCATCTGCACACCCAGCAAAATAAGGGTTAATAGGTGTGGGACCAGAGTTGGGAGTGGGGTGGTTGAGGAGCAGGGATAATGACCTGAGCATTTTGCTTTGGGAGCAGAAGGAAGGGTTGTGGACAGTGTTATCCGAGAGCTGGGGAGGAGGGAGGGAAAAAGCCAACATTGCCCAGCTTCCTCACACATCTGGTGCCTCTCGTCACATGCACATTTTTATAGGTGGCAAGGTAATGCAACAGCACTTGGCCATGTCTAAAACCCCAGAGGATTAGCAGTGTAAAAGGAATTTAATCTCCCAACATGTCTGAGCAACATTTCAGTTTATGCCATTTGCTGTTGGCAGCCCAGCAGCAGGGAGAGGCTCTGGGTGAGCTTCCCAGATGGGAAGGGTCTCTGATATACCAGAGGGATTAACTTTGGCTCCAAAGACATTGCAGGCTAATGGATAGAGGAGTCATGCAGCAGAGCATTGACTAGCACAAAACAAGGTTGTTCAACCCTGAAACAGTCCCTACTTGACTACTCATTTCTCTTATAAATATTCACACCTGTTTGAGCAGGATCTCTCTTCAATAATTTTAACAGTATCAGTCTCCACCATTCACACAGGCTTAGAAAGAGAAGAGCATTAAATCTCAATCATCTTCTTTATGCAGAGATAATGTACAAAGCTTTGCTAGTTAAATATCTTTGATCTGTCTGTGACATCTGCCTTCTATTTCATAAGCCTTAGGTATGCAAGCAGATAGACTAGTAATTGTATATATTTGTGTATATGTGGACATTTATACATAGACATCCATGCACACATTAAATCTTTGTCTTTCAGCATCTAACAGGCAAGATAAAGCACCTAAGCACTTGTCTGGCACACTGCTTATCCATTCCCAAAGCCAAAATCAATGAGGAAACACTTTATTGCTGTTACTGGTCACCGAGTTGACAAATCTGAATTCAGACAGCCAGGTTCTCTTTCTCACTAAGTGCAAAGCAGGAGTGAGTGGATACTAAGTAGAATTTGCTTTCCTCAGGGGTCCTATGGGCCCATTTCACCCTCTGGACCACAGTTCCTACAGCACTCTTGGATCACTTTGCCTGTTACCGTGTGACAGTGTACTGAGAAACCACAGGGTAAAGATTGTAAGACAGCTATCGAGTGAAAAGCTATCTTAATTTCCAGGTGAATAAGGGGATTTCTGCTCAGATCATATCCCACTCCTATTTTTTTTTTTTTTCTGTTGAGTTTAATCTGTAGGCATCAGTAGCAATAGGAAATTTTCAGCAAAGCAATTTGAAGTTTCTCACAAAGTGATGGAGGAAAGGAGAAGCATTAAGTTTCTTTCTCCTGACTTAAGGTCTAAAGCTGTGCCAAATGAAGTTAATAACTATTCCACTTATTTCAGGAGCAGAAACATCCTCATGCATTTAAATCACTAAAAACCTGAAGTATCAAGCACATTTCCACCATGCAGACCATTCTAGCAGCGTAACAGACTCTTTCAGGTGGGTCGAAGTGCAATTTATTTTGTTCACATGCACAAATAACTCTTCATCAGAGATGTGTAACCTTTAACAGAAACCCAAACCACCCAAAAAAAGTAATTTCACGATTATAAGCCGCACCATTTTGACTAAAATTTTGGTCTGAACCTGGAAGCGCAGCTTTTACTCCGGAGCGGCCAATATATGGATGAAGTTCAGAAATTTGTCAACCCAGAAGTGTGAGCCCGCAGCAGCCCCGAGCTGAGCCAGAGCCTGCCTGGCCTCGAGCCAAGCCAGTAAACCCCACGATCCTGCGATTCTGTTACTAACTGGCAACTTTGTGAAAGTTGCACGCGGATCCTCACTGCGAACGAAAGTGCAGTTTATATATGGACAAAGAACAAAACGTTGCCGCCACCCGGAAGTGCAGCTTATAATCGTGAGATTACTGCAGTTGCCTCTCTGAATATTTGAGAGTAGGAAGAGAATAAAAAGGATGACAAAGCAAACTCCTTAGCATTATTTCAATAAATATTGCACAAGTTAATTAGAAACTCCAAGTGTTTGTATAAGAAAAAAATTATTCCCCCCTGATTAAGCATGCTGGAGGTGTCTGAGGGGTCTTCCTGTCATTGCACTGGAATTCAGTGTTTGATCTTCCTACCTGAGCTTGAACTCGAATGCTGGCAATTCCTTGTCTTTTCAGTCTATAAGTGTGTCTGCTGTTCTCGTTTTTAAAGAAAAGGTCAGTGCTCTTCACTTAAGTAATGGCATTAAGAAAGCAACGCTCATTTTTTTCAGCTTGTGCAACTGAGCAATTGAAAGGCACAACCTCCATTTACCTCGCTTCCACATTTTGAATGCAAGGGAAAAAATGTGACTGCAGATAATCACGGGCAATGAAGAGTAATTTCTAGTAGTCTGTCTCCTGGATTGTTCCCTACAGCATATTTTCCAACTTTTTTTCCAATCATATTAAATGACTCATTTAATAAGCTAACTGTTCCTTCTTATCCTAGGGGAGACTATTTTGCAGTGCAAGATGTTCATGTTATGAGGGTCTCTCTATTTAACTTATAACATTATTCCTAGTTATATATTCCAATATCAGTCAACTGCCTACCTTTTCACCACTCTGCAGCCTGCTTCTTTATGTGTCTGTCAATACAATAAGCTGATTTTGCACCAAACAAAGAACTTAAATTGTTATTCATTTCTCCACCTCCCTAACTGTTCCATCCAGGAAGTGTTATTTAATGTCGTGTATAGCACCAGCTTATTCTCATGATAAAAACGTGATTGCTTTTTTAACTACAGTAGTTTCACGAATACAAGCCGCACGGATTATAAGCCGCACCCCCGGTGCCTCGACAATGTTGCTGTCTTTGTCAATAGATAAGCCGCACCCCGAATATTAGCCGCACTTTCGTTCGTCGCGAGAATCCGTGCGCAGCTTTCACAAATTGGCCAATTAGTAAGAGGATCGCGGCATAGCGGGCTTTACTGGCTCGGGGCGGGGCCAGGCAGGCTCGGCCCGCTCATGGTTGCCGACGGGGCCGGGTGGCCCAGCTCAGCGCCACGGCTCGGCGGGGCTGGCCGGGTGGTGCTGCCGCCGCCGCCGGGCTCGCTGGCCCCCCTCTCCCGTCAGCACCGCCCCGCTGCCGCGTTCGCTCGCCCGGCTGGCAGGGCTGCCGCCGCCGGGCTCGCCGTCCGCCCCGCTGCCGCTTTCGCTCGCCCCGCGCCGCGCCTCGCGAGCGCCGCGCCCGCCCCGCGCCGCGTCCGCCCCGCGGCGCTTTCGCGGCTCGCGGCTCGCGGTTCGCGGCTCCGCTTTCGCGGCTCGCGGCTCGCGGTTCGCGGCTCCGCTTTCGCGGCTCGCGGCTCGCGGCTCGCGGCTCGCGGTTCGCGGCTCGCGGTTCGCGGCTCGCGGTTCGCGGCTCGCGGCTCCGCTTTCGCGGCTCGCGGTTCGCGGCTCGCGGCTCCGCTTTCGCGGCTCGCGGTTCGCGGTTCGCGGTTCGCGGTTCGCGGCTCGCGGCGGCGCTTTCGCGGCTCGCGGCTCGCGGTTCGCGGCTCCGCTTTCGCGGCTCGCGGCTCGCGGTTCGCGGCTCACGGCTCGCGGTTCGCGGCTCGCGGCTCCGCTTTCGCGGCTCGCGGTTCGCGGCTCGCGGTTCGCGGCTCCGCTTTCGCGGCTCGCGGTTCGCGGCTCGCGGTTCGCGGCTCCGCTTTCGCGGCTCGCGGCTCGCGGTTCGCGGCTCCGCTTTCGCGGCTCGCGGTTCGCGGCTCGCGGCTCCGCGTTCGCGGCTCGCGGTTCGCGGCTCCGCTTTCGCGGCTCGCGGTTCGCGGCTCGCGGTTCGCGGCTCCGCTTTCGCGGCTCGCGGTTCGCGGCTCCGCTTTCGCGGCTCGCGGCTCGCGGTTCGCGGCTCGCGGCTCGCGGTTCGCGGCTCGCGGTTCGCGGCTCGCGGCGGCGCTTTCGCGAGCGCCGCTTTCGCTCGCCCCGCCGGCAGGGCTGCCGCCGCCGCCACCAGGCTCGCCGGCCGCCCCCTCCCGTCTGCACCGCCGCCGCGTTTCCTCGCCCTGGCCGGCACTGCAGGCCCCCGCACCGCCGGGCTCCCCCACGCTGCTGGCCCCGATTATGCTGGGCTTCCCCCGCTGCCAGGCAGCCCCACCCGCCGGCCTTCCTGCTTCTGCCATGCTCCCCTGCGCTGCTAGCCCCAGTTCTCCCGGGCTCCCCCGCCCTGCTGGCTCAGGCTCTGCCGCCCGCCCCCACACTGCTGGCCCCGCCTCTGCCAGGCTTTCCCACCTCTGCCGGGGCCGGCCGGGCTCCAGCTTGGCTTGGGGCTGCCGCGGGCTCTCACTTCCGTGTTGGCAGCTTTTAGAATTTTGTTAATAGATTAGCCGCCCCGGAATATTAGCCGCACTTCCGGGTTTCCACCAAAATTTTGGTCAAATTGGTGCGGCTTGTATTCGTGAAATTACTGTACATGAAGGCAATACTGTCTGCAAAATCAATGTCAATTTAATTTATTGTGCTGCTCTCTTGTTAGCAGGTGGCTCCATCCCTTTAAAAAGAGAGACAGCTTTTTCCTCCAGTCATGAAATTAGAAAATTTTGCACCAATACATAATATTCAAATTGAGCAATGATTCTGAAAGAGGGAGGGCTGCTTCAGTTAATCCTTATAGCTCTTTGTTCACCTCAGATGTGTAGTCAAAAGCCAAGACTAAGTTAAGATGCAATGACTTTTTGGAGTGAAAGTCCCACAGATAATTTAAAAATGGGATAAGACTTCAGAGTACAGTTTGGGGTTAATAGTTTTTAGTTACACCTTTAGCCTGTGGTTAATCCAAGATCCCCAAAATCTGTCCATAATGTTTGCACTGATGTTCCCTCTCATGAGCAGAGCCAGATTTGGAGCTAGGTTATAAACTACACAGAGCTATGCCATATTCCAGCTGCTTTGCACATCCTTAACTCATGTTTTATGTGAGTTTATACGATGCTGAGGGCATTATTTTAGCTATGGCCAGTTGCCTGTTGATAGCATGACCACAGCCAAGTGAAAAATTGTCGCCTTCTGGGAAATATCTCAGGATGTTTCTGTTTAGTTCAGCAAATAGCATCGAAATGTACAGGAGCTGAAATTCTGCTCACTTCACTAATGTGATATTCTACTGCTGAAAGCCTCCCTGGATGGCTTGTAGTCAACTTTCCAACCCAATAAACCCACGATATGGGCATAAAAATGAAGCAGAGTCAGATAACCATAAATGAGAGAGCTCTGCCAAGGAAACTGATAAAGCACTGTGCAGGACCTAACAGCATAAAACAGAGAGGCCAAAGAGAAATTAAATAGGCTTGGGTTATAAAAATTTTCCTAATCAATACCACTACAACATTTCCCCTCCCTGAAAGCACTACTTACATCTTTTTGGTTCCTCCAGGCTTAGAAAAATCTAGAATATGAAGCAAATTTCTCTGTGAAATTTAATGGTTCTAATCTCATCATCTGATTTATCTAAAGTTGTACCTGTTTCTTGAATCAGTCAAGGGCAGATTTGGAGGGCAGAACTCTGTCATCATACAAAATGTTGAAGATGTTCATGATAACCAGCAAAATATTTCCCCTCTCTTTGTGAGTGCTGGCCCCACCTATGCTTCCTTGTGCTGCCGTCTGTAATTCCTATTTTGGTGAAGAGCTGGAAGAGCTGACTGGTGCCCTTCCATGTCTTCACCAAAAGATTTGCACAAGTCTCTGCCTGATCAGAAAGTGCTTGTAGCACAGAAACCTCCGCAAGACCAGCACACAGAAAGCCCACAGGCATGTGCAGAGAAAGGCTCCTGCCCTCATCAGAGAGCAGAAATAAGAAAAAACTAAGGGTAACTTCAAAGAAAAATTAGCCCTCATATTTTCTTAGCACAGGTTCTGCATTTGAGGTCTCCTGAGATACCACTGCTGTGCACTGATGATATATATAATGCAGATAAACTATGGCAATGGAATGATTTTTTTTCCCAATTGAATTATTTTCCTGGGCTGAAAAGAAATATATTGCTTTCTGACAAATACTGATTAGCACAAATCCGTGAAGACTTGATAAACCAGCACTGAAATGGCTATTATTTGACAAAGTAGCACTCGGAAAGCAAGAAAGTATGGCATAAACACAAAAAACTCCACCAATTTCTGAAACAGAAATGCCATGTTTCTGCAAGGTGTGTCACCCAGTCTGATTTCAGCTGGTATAAATGCCATGCTGCCAACAAGGAATGGAAACAATCTCAGTTTCTCCATTTCTACAGAACTGTGCCCCTACTTCACAGCACATTGGATTACTTGTAGTGGAAAGGCTAGCATTGATTTATCTTGAATTTTAATATAGCCTGAGATCAGGCTTTGAAGATCAGCTAGAACATGGTGGCCCTGATGTGATTCTATAATCTCACACACCAATTCACAAGTATGATGAGACCCAGATCCCTCCCCTCCACAAACACAGACAGACATTACATTTATTTATTGTGCAAGCCACATTCACACAGGAATTAGGACTGCAGGAAAACTAAACATAGTGACAAGCTGTGGTGTAAAAGCTGCTATGAGGAGTCTCTGCCTAAAAGGTTGCTTTAGGATCCAGGTTCCTTCCTGAACAGTTGAGGCAGTCAGATCTTTTCAGATGCATAAACAGTTGAGCATTGAGTTTATAAAGGCCACACTATATGAATTTAAGTTTCCATCAGGTTTAAAGGTTGGCTTTTATCTATACCCACAGCTTGCTCCATCCACTCTAGATTTCCTGTAGCTCTTCACAAGGAGAAGTGGCAAGAAAGGAGAGTAAAATCCTTCACTTAATGTTGAGCTTGAACTTTTCCTTCTCTCACTAGACCTTTCCAACTCCAATGCTGCTGATCAGGAGTTAAACAAAAACAAAATAAATCCACACTTTCTATGTAGTCTCTGCTGCAAACCTACCTCATCTCCTACAAAAACATAATTCTTCAGAAAGGCTCTGAGTGAAAGTATAAATTGATGTCAAATTTAAGTGTCCTTAGAGTCTTTGAACGTGGACAGGTCAGAGACCAGCCACAAGGAGCAGCAGGGAAGTAGCTCATGCTCCCCAGCCAGCACACAGCACTTCTGTGCCCCATTCTCACCTTGCACAGGGCAAACAGGAACAGTTCCAGGAGACTCAGTGGAAGGACTCTGACAGCATAAAACACTCTCACAGAGTTAAACATGCCAGCATTTTCATGATCATTCACATTACAGATAAGAAACCCCAGCAAAGCAGGAAGCAGAGGCCTGAAACCAGACATGGCCATCAGAATATTCCAGGCACCTCAGGTCTTTGGTGGATCAGAAGACCTTGAACCTTGGTATCCACTCTAAGTGACATCATTAACTCATTTCATTCCCAGAGGTGTTAATTTTGCTTGGGTTTTTTTGTTTTCTACTCACATTTGGTCAAAGACCTCAGAATATGTTAATAGTGGTCAGTTCCCCTAGACTTTGATGCATATCTTTCTTTTGCAAATAGCTGATGTTCACAGTGAACTGAGTGCTGTATAAAAGCTGTGCAAAGACCAGCCTGCTTTGAAGAACTTGCACTCCAAGGACCCAAGAGCTAAAAAGAGGACAGGGATAACAGTGAACAACAAACCACTGTGGCCTAAAACTTGCAACTAACCAGACAAAGATAACACAAACACTTAGAAACACAATAGACTTGCTGAGACTGGAAGGTGACATATTTTGTGCTGATACAAGGACACAATGCTTCACACCAGTTTCAATTCACCTGTCTTTGGCACACTATACCTTCACAGCCAAGAGCTTCACAGCAATCAAAAAGCTCCAAGATTTCATACAAGTATCAAGAATGGACAGATTTATAGCAGCAAACCCTAAAGAAAGAGGGGGGAAAAAAGAAAATCAAGACCTGCAAACCTTCTTGCCTCCAGGCATAAATGAATTTTCCACCCATGGAAGCTGGGAGAAAATTTCTCAAAGGTTAATTTTCAAATCACCACTAGCTGTGAAAGTTCTTGTCTGCTCTTTTGAAGCAGCTGGTGCTGTCTGCTGCCAGCTGCAGAAGACTGGCCTTCATCAACCTTGGGTCGGACCTGCTCTGGCGATTCTCCTTGTCCTATATATATCAAAATGGAAAAAGAGTCTGCTGTCACACAAGAAACCACAGACAAATATGTTTTAAAAGACAAGGTTATCCTTTTCTCCTTCCTTGGTGAAGGCTTGGAAAAATTGCTGCTGATATCTGGGATTTTCAAACATCCCAAATGTTTAGAAGGTAATGTATGACACTGAGAAGCCTTATAAAAAAAGTTCTATTAATCTTGTACATAACAGCACAACAAGGGGATATTTAATAAAAAAATATGAGTGCAATTTGAAATTGCCTTAAAATCTCATCTCCACTTCAATGATTAATCAATTCCAACAGCCGCTTATTGCTTAATACACAACATATCAACAGAGATTATTGCTGAAACAACAATTCCTCTTAGTCAATCCTAGCAGGGGTTGAAATTTTCCAGAGCAAAACAAATTATTCACACTGACGGGCCAATGATTGTCTGCAGAGAAGGACAGGTAATGGAATATTTTCCAAAGACAAGCACAACACACATGTTGGACTACTAAATGTGTCAAATGTGTTATCCTTTTCAACTTTATAAAACACCAATGCAGCAGTTTATAAATGCACTGGTACTTGCTAATTCTTCTGAAACAGAATAATTTTATTAAACAAGCAACAGAACAGATATTATTTCCCTATCTATGAGAAATGTGGCTCTAAGGCTCATAAATCCCCTTCTGAAATCTCTAGCTGAAATCCTTGCCTCATTACCCACAGCTACTTTCTTTACAGGACCCTTTCATTCTGAATATGCATTTTAAATCCCAGATCTGCATCATTTGGTGGAAATTGGGATAGTTCCTCTGATTTCAATAGAGCTATGACAACCTGTATTGCCTATAAATCCAGCCAGAAAAGCAAAAACAAAAAAAAGCAAAAAAAAGAGGTGAGACACAACCACTCTTTTAAGCATTCAGAACAAAGTTTAAGGAACACTTCTTATTAGAAATAGAAAATAGGCAGAAGGAAGGATCTGTATACAAAGCTGATTTTTCTCAGTCAAGATCTTATTTTATACAGTGGCAAATGGACAGCCCCAGGTCTGTATGTACCCATCTGCCTCAGCCTTTCCTAGGTGGAGCATTTGCAGAAGGATGCCAGGGTCCTGCGGATGTGGAGGTCTGTCTTACATGCCCAGTCCAGGAATAAAGCGGATGAGTCAGAGTGCAGATGGAGACTTTGAGCAAATCAGAAGAAACTTCATTACAGAAAATGTCAGCAGCAATTTTGTTCCATAGCACAGAAATTAGGCTCCTTGACAAATGTTTGTTGAGACAAATTTATTTTCATTTATTCTCATCACTGTCTTTTTCTACCTTCTGTACTAAACAGATTCTTCTCTGCAACTTTCACAACATCTGCTTCTGGCACCTCCCTTACTACCTGACTGGTAAGAGAAATCTTGCTGTGAGAGCCCTTGAAGGGTTTAATCATTCTGGAGCTGTTTACTATAGGAAAGACTTTTAAATACCATATAAGTTGTCTATGCTCTTTAGAGAGAAAGGTATAGCAATCCCTGATTGTGTCTATAAGGGAAACACTTTTCCTCCAAGAAAAGCTATGAATACAATGTCTATCTTTATTTGAGAGCATCCTTGAAGAGACTGTTTCTGTGAGTGTCCCTAGCTGTGAGTTTGTAGTCTATAAAGAATGGGGCAGAGCACAGATGTGTGTAAATGCAGTCAGTGCAGCCTCTGACACTTAACGGGAATTCAGTCTCCTAATTGGGTTTGCTCCTTTTGAGAACACTCTCTAAAACACAGGCTTCTCTGTGGTATAATTGCTATTTTTATCTGTGCTTATTGTTATCAAAGGGAGTGAGATCCATAAAATGCCCAGAAAAATGTCTGTAGCATCTTCATCATGGACTCAGAGCCCTGCAGGGTAATTGGTCAAAGGGCTGTTAGCCAAGGGTCTCTCAAAGATAAAGGCTGGAAGCAGATCACTGCATGTACCAGGAAGAAGGTTCCTCCTCAGAATCTGACAAGTAGGACTGGTACCTTCTGCAGCAGGTGTGAGGCTCTGGAACCAGAAGGCCAGACAGCTGATGAGATGGGTGAAGGTCCTTCTGGGACACCACCTGGACCTCACATCAAAACCTCCTTTGTTAAGAGGAGAAGAAGGGTGGTTGTAACAGGAGACTCCCTTCTAAGGGGACCAGAGGATCCAGTACACAGACTGGACCACACTCACAGAGAATCTTCTGTCTCCCAGGGGCATGGATCAGGGAGATAGTGGAAAGCTCTCCAGACTACTTAGGCTCTCTGATTACTATTTGCTATTGGTTGCTCCAACTGGCAGCAATGAAACAATAAAGGTAAGTCCAAGGACAATCAAAAGAGACTTCAGGGCCCTGGGATGATTATTAGAGGGATCAGGAGCACAGGTGGTGATTTCCTTAATTCTTCTGGTAACAAAAAGCAATGTTTATAGAAATAATCCATTAAGTCAACACATGGCTACAAAGTGCCACACCTGAAATGTTTCTACACTGTGCAAGGAACAAACAACAGGAGCTTGAGGTTTTGTCCCAGTGGCAGCAATTTGACATCACTGGCATAAGTGAAAACTGGAGGAGTGAGTCCTGTGACTGGGAATGCTCTGAAGTTGTGTCAGGGGAGGTTTGGGATGAGTATTAGAAAAAGTTTCTTCACCCAGAGGTTGGTTGGGCACCCAGGCTCCCCAGGGCAGTGATGACAGCACCAAGCCTGACAGTTCAAGAAGCACTTGGACAATGCTCTCAGGCACAGGGTGTGTGACTCCTGGTGATCCTGTGCTGGGCCAGGAGTTGGACTCAGTGATCCTTGTGGGTCCCTTCCAGCTTGGCATGTTCTGTGACTCTGTGATCATGGGTCATCAGTTTGTGTAGGGTCAGTGGTGAGTATTGCCCCCACATCATGCAATGATCCTACACACGTACATGTGTTCAGCACACATTTATGAAATCCAAAACACTGTTCACATATCTCCTCCCCGCACCTCTGTCCTTCAAAATTGTTCAATAAAAGCTTAAAAAATTATCCTGGGAGCTGACTTCCTGAAAAAGACCCCACACAACTAAAATAGGACCAACAAAGGGCCCACCTGCTCCCAAATGAGGCAGCCTTGTCTTGAGTAAAGATCAAGGTAAGACTCTACAAATGCAATGCTCACTTTGGCAATTAATGGGAAACACAGGTGTCCCTTTGAATTCAAGCATTGCTGCTAAAGCCTCTGGATTTCCAGGGAAATATGACCCAATGCCACCACAAACAACAGCACCAGCTCATGTTTAATGATGGCTGCAAGGAGAGCAAGGAGTGACACGTGCACTTCCTCAGCCTCCCTGCAAGTGTTCATGGAGTGATGGATTGCACTGAGCACCCTCTGGCTCATCGTGCCCAGCACATCAGTGACTGATATTCCTGGATTGCTTTCTCCTGACACATTTTCTGTTGAATAACATTAAGTACATTCGTGGTTCATCATACTCGGTACTCTAGCTGTTCCTGATATTCTTGCTTTGAAGTAACATTGTAGAAAGCCAGCAGGAACATTTTGTCCCAGGAGGATGAGGGTTTACTTTGCCTTTTCTTTTATTCAAATCCTTTCCTGCAGCTCAGAGGAGCTATACAAATGAAAAAGAATAAGGAGCAGTTACTAAATTCAATTGAAATCATTGCTAGCATTTCCTAACAGCAGCCCTGAATTAATCTTTTCTTTTCAAATACAGGGGATTATACTAGTCCTAACTAGGTTGGAGTCAATTTTCATCATAGAAGCTTTTATGGAGCTGTGATTTAGATTTATGACCAAAACAACATAAAACACAGACCAGTGTTTTACCTGTTACTGAACAGGGCTTCTCTGCTTCTTATTCTGCTCCCTACCCCTGGTGAATAGATTGGGGCTGCACAATAGGTTGGGAGGTGACATAACCAGGCAGATTCCATGAGGTTTAGGGAGATTGCTTATATTTTCTCAGGTTTCTAGGCATTTTGTATCACTTGTTTTGTTTGCTTTCATCTTCCATTTCTTCTTTTTAAATTAGTTTGCTTTGCTTGTTCATTTGGGGTTCGTTTTTTTAAATTTTTACCCACAAGTTTTCTTGCTTTTCTTTTTCTCTCATCCTTCCTGGTGGGACTTTGGAAGCAGGGAATAAACAGCTCTGTGGTGCTCAGGGTTAACCCACAACAAGGTTTGTAATTAAAATTTTCTTGTTTCATAGCATACAACTTCTGCCATTGGGTAATGCCTCTGAGCAGTGGACCACACTGTCACTGGCCCCCAGCGGCTGTGCAGATGAATGTGGAAAGGGTACAGCAGTGGTGTCTTTCTCTCCAGGTAGGTGCCATCCCACAGCTCATGCTTTCCCTAATTGCAACTGCAAGTTAAAGGGCGAGGCTGACCCCTGGGCTCCAGCCCTTGAGCAGCAGACAGCTGAAGAAAGCCCCAGGACTGGTTTCAGGCTCAGAACAGTTGAGTATTCATGCCCAGATCTGAGGAAAGCTGAGAGAAATTCTACACTGCTGGAAGCTCTGTTGAATTTTCTGATTATGTCACCAGTGTGATAGTATTTTCCCACAAACTCCAGATCTCAGCATCCTGTGACTAAATAAGAATATTTTTTGTTTTAAAAAGAGAAAGTTTCTAGACCTCAGGGTCAGGCAAGCAAGACAGAAAATGCAAGGCTCAAAAAACCCTGAAGTCAATCAAGATCAGCCTTTCATTTATTAAATACATATTAAGATGTGGGGTTATCAATGTTAGAAAACACCAAAGCAGCTGAGAACAGTAACATACAAATTATGGCCTGTCCCCCAAAAAAGGTGCAGGGCTCGATAGCCCAACTGCACCTACACCAATGCCTGCAGCACAGGCAACAAGCTGGAGGAGCTGGAAGCCATGTGCAGCAGGAAAACTGACACAGCTACCTTCATGGAAACCTGTTGGGATGGCACACAGCTGGAGTGCTGCAATGGATGGCTAAAAACTCCTCAGACTGGACAGGCAAGGAAGGAGAGTGATGGGTCAGCCCTGTGTGTCAGGGACTGTTTTGGCTGTCTGGAGTTTGATGGTGATGATCACAAGGCAGATGTCACAGTGGGATTCTGCCATAGACCACCTAACCAGAATGAAGGGGCAGATGAAATATTCTATAAGCAGCTGGGAGAAGCCTCACAGTCTCTGGCCCTTATTCTCATGGGGATATTCAGTTTGCCAGAGGTCTGCTGGAAATACAACATAGGAGGGAGCAAAGCTCCAGGAGGTTCCTGGAGAACTTCCTGACACAGCTGGCAAGGGAGGCAACTCGTGGATATGCCCCTCTGGACTTGCTGTTTGTGAACACAAGGAGTGGTGGATGATGCAGTGGGTGGACTCTGTCTTGCGCAAAGACATCATGAAATGATTGAATTTTCAGTTTTTGGAGAAGTAAGAAGGGGTATCAGCAGAAGTGCAGATTGCAGTGGATATTAAGGAAAAGATCTTCACCACAAGGGTTTTCAAGCACTGGAACAGACTGCTCTAAGGACCATCCCTGGAAGCATTTGAAAGATGTGTAGCTGTGTGCAGGTGTACATGTGGCTCCAGGGGACATGGTTTAGTGGTGGACTTGGCAGTGCTGAGTTAATATCAGGACTTGGAAATCTTAAAGGTGTTTTGTAACTTAAACAACTCTATGATTAACAACCTGATATACAAAAGGTCAGTCTTGTGATGTGTTGGAGGAGAAGTGAGGAGAGCAGATTCACAGCTCCCAAATGCTTTGAACTGGGAATAAAGTTGGACATTTTGCTTCTTACTCCCATGCTGTGCCTTTGCTGGAGGACAGTGGTACTATTGATCATCTGGCATTGTGTATAATGCAGAGCAAATATCTCCCAGTCACTCCCACAGACTTAATGAGGGGAGTAATTCACACTTCCCCTTGCAGACCTGTGAAAGTGTCTAATGCCACTGTGACCAAAGGTAGCAATGCAAATTCTTTGTAAAGCACATGGAACAAGGTAGGTCCCTAAGCAGAGGAAATAACATGTAAATAACATATAAATTGTCTATTTAACATGTGTCCTACAAGTGACTTACACACACACATATACACAGTGAGTATATAAGATGTGACAATTTACCAGCTGGGATTTCCACCATCAGGAACAGAGCAAGAAGAGAGTGTCCCTGCCTATAGCTCCTTGCATTTCCTTAAGGTGAGGTATTTATAGATCAACTTGTATTGATGTTCATGGATCACTTTCTGCATTTTATTGCTTCAGAGTAAAGTGGAGTAACTGAAACAAATATATATTATATTATATTATATTATATTATATTATATTATATTATATTATATTATATTATATGTCATATCATATCATATCATATCATATATATATATAATTACAAATACTACAGATCCATACAATTGTGAGAGCTGAGTCTCTGCTCTTCCCCACCCACCACATCCTAGGGTCACAGCTCCAAATGAACCAACAACAATTTCTTGTGTGAGAGCTGCTGTCTATAGAATTTGGATCTGCTGAAGTTTGGAAAAGAAAGAAAAACAAACACCTACTCCTAAACCTCTAATGAGACAATCAAATCTGATGCTGCAGACTTGAAGATGAAATTTAATTGACCAGTAGAGTCCCAGACCTTGACATTATAAATGAAGGTAAACAGCAACATATTAAAAACTCTTCACTGTAATTAACCTTGTTTTCAATAAACTCCAAAGTCCCACAGAAAATTTTGGGTAATTTATGCCATTGATTTCATTAGTGTTGCATGGCAAAAATTAAAAGATGGTCTTGCAAACTTGTATGAGAGCCTGAGGACAGAGTGACAGTGCATTGAGTCCAGCTTGACAGTGTTGTTTTTACACTTCCAGATCACAGGATATTCTGAGATAGAAGGGACCCACAAAGGTCATCAAGTCCAACTCTTAAGTGACTAGGCCACACAGGGATTGAACTTGCTGCACATTCTTCAGAAGAGAAATTTGGGGTTATTATTCCTACACAATGCTTCCAGTTGTGGGTTGCTGTTATGCTTACAATTCTGCACTAATTTTGCTATTTCTGCCTTAATGTTGTGAAATAACTTCTCCTTTGTTTACTTTCCAGTAATTAAATCACACCTTAAAAAGGTTGCAGGGTTCAAATAGGAAGGAAAATAAGTGAATTGTATAACTACAATTTATATGAAGCTACAGTGGTTTTCCTGCCTATAGGGGAGTGCTCGCTTATACAGTTCTGTTTGATTCTTTCAAAGTTTTTTAGTCAAAGACTTTTGTTTATTTTCCTGCTCAGATACACAGGTTCCACTTGCTCCCTGAGTTATTTTGTGGGAGAAAAATTCAGGGCTAGAGGCAGAAAATCTTACATATCAAGTAGTACTGGGCAGGTGGAATAAATACAGCATGGACTGCTTTAACCTTTAAGATGTCTCTGACATATGTAGATGTTTAAGTGGAAAGACAGCAAAGAGAGAGATGCAAAGAGAAATGGGAAAGGAGAGGAATGCCTGAAGAACATCAATTTGCCCTTCACCTAAAGATTTGCCTGTGGCAAACACAAACCTCTACCTTTCCAAGTTCTCCCAGATTTAGAAACTTTTTCCCACAAACAAAAATTTCTGTTTTCCCACACGTGACCATCACTCTTCCTGCTGTGTCTTGGGATCTGGCCTGTGCACAGCACTGGGAATGTCCCACAGGTGTCTTGGTGTCTGCCCTCTCTCCTTTCCCATCAAGTGGCACAGCTTTAGCCATTTCACAGATATATTCATGACTATTACCACAGTAGTGTGGCACAGGCTATCTTTACAATCAGCACTGAGGGCAAATGGAGGACAAATTAGTGCCACATTTATGGTAAAGAATAACAGGAGGCTTGGGACCCTGTTTGATTCAATTCTGCTTTATGGAGACAACAGATACTTTGTAGGATAAATCATCATGCAATTATTTGCAGAATAAAATTATTCATCCTGTGTATTAGAGCTATAATGCAGAAAGTAAGGCTGACACTGGAATGAAAAATATAACCCTTCTTTTTAAACAAGTTAGAAAGTTATTATATATTGTGCAACTCCCTATAAAGACTACTGTTTCTATTACAGCTGCTCACTGACTTTGAATTTCTGAATCAAGGCATGCATGCAAATGGAAGGTTCTTATTCATGAAATTTAATTGTATTTCTCTCAGAACGTGTTAAGCAAACCATATGAAATAGATGTGCTTCAGTCAGTATGTTTCAGGGAAAGTAATTCTGGATTCCTCTAAGGAAGTTAAATGATGCATTTTTAGGAAAAGAAAAAACCATCATATGTTTTTTGTTACATAGTAATTCTGTCCATGACTTTAACGTTATTAAAAAAAAAAAAAATCCAAACATGCAGTATTACATCAGTTTGTGTTTTGGAGTGTCTTCACACAAAGTACTTGCTGTATGGATCATTCGGGTCTGGAGGTCAGCTCATTCTTAGCTGGGACACACTGCCATTGTCCAAGCAGGCCACCACCCCCCTCCCCTCCAGACAGGTTCCCTCTGCTGCTGGAGACCCAGCTGTTAAATGGGAATGGAGAGAAATGTGCCTGCCAGCAGCTCAGGGCCAGGAGGGCACTGCACACTGACCATGGAGACACACAGGATTTGTGAGCAGCATCTGTTAGACAAAGACTGATGTCTCAGACGGACGAAGCACAGCAGGGTGGGAAAGGCCAATGCTGGGTGTCAAGCAGACACCAGTGGCTGTACCAATTGCTGTTTCAAAGTTCTTCAAGCTGTGTGTCCTGGGTTGGTTAAAGCAGGGTTCAGGTGCTGGATTTCAGTGTCCATTCAGATGGGAGGATGGAAAACCTGCAGGTTTGTCCCTCTCTCACTTCACTTGGACCAGGTTGCTTCCCCTCCCTCCTTACAAGCACACGTGCCCAGGCCTTTACACGTGTGTCAGGTCACAGTTAGACATTCTGTGAGCATCTATGGGTAAAATAAAATAAGTGTTGATGTTTTTAAGCACTGTATTTTGTAATTTCTTTGAATTCAGGTGTAAACAGGGTAAGCTGACTCAATAGCATACAAAGCACCTTTTCCATTCTTCTCTAAAACTGGAATTCAAGCCTACCTGAAAACAAAGTTCTAAAATGGAGGACTCCAGTCCATTCTGTGTTTATTTTTCATGTTCCTGTATGTGCAAACTCCTAGCAGACGATAATTTGGAGTCCCTGAATGTGAGTTTGTGCTGTGCATTTGACCTGAATAAAACCTTGGAACCTAAGAAAAGATGATATTTTGAAAAACAGTCAGTATGTGCTTCCTTCTCTTGCCAGAAAAATAAAGGTTATGCTGTTGCCCTTACCTTTACATCTCTATTACCATGTCAGCTGGGTCAAAACAGAAGCCTTCCCTAAAGTCCTATACAGGATTTTTAGATGAGCATACCCAAGACATGTAAATGCTGAGCATCTCTCTTACTAACAGCACCTCATAATTCAATCAAATAATCCCAAAGAGCTGCATTATTACTGGAAAACAAAGCAAACAACTCAACTTTCAGCAGTCCTTTAAATTTTTTATACTGGAAGTGATCTCTTAGATTTCCACCGTGCAGTCAATCCTGCTTTGAGTGGGAGGTGAAACTAGAGGATCTGTACTTCCAAGCTGAATTATTTTGAGTCCAGAAAAAGCATATCAGGTAATAAAAAGGGTGCTCTCAGAAGGATGCTGATACCTTTTTGAACATATCACACACATCTGAGCTGTCTTTTGCTGACCTATTCTCCTTCCTCCCCGTGCAGCTGGAGTCAAGATCAGACACAGCCCCACCAGTTCATCCTCTGGCAAGTGTTGGCTGTGACAACCATTCCAGGGCAATCACTGGGCCACACCCAGTACCACACAGTACACAGGCTGTTTTAAGATTCCTCTGTGCACATTTCAAGTTCAAGTTCATTCTTCTAATGTTCTTCACAGATAGCAACAAATTCTCTAGCTGGTTCTGTTATGGGGTCTGGAGAGTCTAAATTCTTCTGATTAGAAGTAAGGATCACTTCATCTCTCAAGCATTTCTGCCTTACTGACTCCCCTCCCTTCCCAAAGAATCCAAATCTTTTAACCTTCTGTAAATTGCATTGGCAGCGTGGGTGCAAGGGGTTTGTTGCCATGAGAAGATAAAAATAACTCCCACCCACTCTTATCTTTCCTAAGGTAAATCATGCATGTGTAATAGCAAGATATGTGATTGCTTTCCCCTGATTTTTACTAGGAATGAGCAGCCAAAATATTAGAGGTCTTACATATAAGTACAAGGAGCACCCTCTTTAGTTTTGGACTGGCTCCAACTTTATTAGGTAAATTCCATTCTTGCAAGTGAAAAAACACAAAGAAGTGGGATTAATAAGTATTCATTCCAAGACCAATTTGTGTTTTTTTCGGCTTCATAAAATAAAATTTAACTGAAAAACCAGCTTCTCTTTAAATCTTTTGTTTTCAGCACAGTTAACAAGGCTTCATTTTCCCACTAAAATATAGCAAGATAAACCTACAATCATCAAAATTATGTCTTCTATTTCTCATGGTCTCTTTCCTTTTTTTTTTAATTTTTTTTTTCTCTGAGAGATACAATCAGAAAACTAACTCATCTTTCTGCATCATTTTTGTTTCTTCTCTTTTTGAAGCGTTCAATTAAGTTTGCCAAGCTGCAATGAATGCAGTTTAATTGAAGGGGTCAGAAACAAGATGGGAATTGAAACCCCTTATTTTAAGAATCTAAGGGTCTGTGGGAACCTCCTCATAGTTTTGAACTCATGGAATTTTGCAGGGATTGAGAAATAAACAGAATTTGAGCTTGAGTAGCTAGAATTAAAATAAATCACCTTGCAGTTAAAGCCCAAGAAAACCAAGAATTCTCTTCCAAAAGCAAGCACAAATACACTGATTTCTAGGGGTCTTAAAGGTCCTTTCACAAGGGTCAAAGTCTGGATCAGAGTTTATTCAAGCTGGGGAAGTTTAGATTTATCACTGAGAAAGACCAGGTGTGATTCTGTCCTGGTTTCAGCTCAGGTAGTGTTCATTTCTTCCCAGTAGCTGTTACAGTGCTGTGTTTTGGATTGGAAAGAGAATAGTGTTGGTAACACACTGACAATTTGGTTTCCTGCTGAGATGTGCTAAGTCAAGGACTTTTTTTCCTTGTGTCCTGCTCTGCTAGTGAGGAGGTACATGAGAGAAACTGGGAGGGAGCACAGCTGTGGCAGGACATCCAAACTGACCAAAGGGGTATCCCACACCCTGAATGCCATGCCCAGTTCATGAACTGGGGGGAGTTACCCAGAAGAGACCAGTCTGGGTTTGGGGAGCGGGTCTGGCATCAGTCAGTGGGTGAGGAATTGCATTGCGGATAACTTTTTTTTCCCTTTTTTATTATAAATAATATTTATCATTGTTATTATTGCATTATACTGTATTTTCATTTTTTAAACTGTTTTTATCTCCACATATAAGTCTTAGTTCAGTTCTCCTCCCCATTCCCCCAGGGTGGGGGGAAGAGTGAGGTGTTGAGTGAGAGGCTGTGTGATGTTTCTTCTCCCTCTGGGCTTAAAACTGCAACAGATTCAAGGCAAACTGGACCCTTAGATTTTCCCTTCAATTCTTTCCCAACCACTAATTAACTTCCCCTTTTAGGTGAAGCAGTGTTTGTGGAGGTCAGTTGCTCTTGATTAAAGCTACATGCCAAGTGATAGAAGTTCCTAAGTTTAGAAAAAACAGACTAGTCTTACTTCCAAATTAATACTTTCTTTTTAGATTTGGGGTCTTCACACCCCAAATATAAAAAACAAGTGATTGAAACAGCTCCAAACTTGTTCCATGTGTGGATAAAATTAAAAAGTAAAGATAGATTTGCTATGGAAAATTCAGCTTGCAGCTCTTGATTTGAAAAGTTAGTGGAGAATTAACTTTTTCTTATCACCCTTTAAGGCAAGTTTTGTGCCATGGAGTTGAGGACGTGGTATGAGGATGCCTCTCCCCTCAGTCTCCAGCAGCATTTTGTTTCCAATAGGCACAGTGCCTTTGGAGCCAGAATAGCACAGCTGTCATTGACAGTAAGGCTGCAGAGCACACTTTATTACTGTAAGTAATAAATACAGTACTAAAGTACTGTAAGTACTGGATTGCTTATATTCAGGGAGAGCAAAAGAGCACTGAGTGTGTCTGACACCTGTCTAGGGGTGTAAGTAACTAAGTAAAACTTCTTTTATTCTCTTTTTTCCAAATGTTTTTCCATGCAATCACTATATTGATATTACTATTACTGTTACTATTACTATTTATTACTATTAATTACTATTACTATTACTATTACTATTACTATTACTATTACTATTACTATTACTATTACTGTTGTTCATTTTCCTCTGTGGAACTTATCAAACTGAAAAAAACCCTCTTTGCAATCTTAAATGTACCTATATTTTTTGCTTGCCATTTACTTTTGCCCACCCCCTTTTTTTTCAGCACATCCCTATTTTTGGGGATGTTTGGAACTTTGACGTCTTTTCTGCACCAAGCCATCCCTTTTCTGCCCATTGCCCATGCAGCCCTCTCAGTTCTCTTGTGTCATTGCACACATGGAAGGGTCTCCATAACAAAGGGCAGCCAGCACCAGCTGTATCAGAGGCTGCTCCAGTGCAGATGCAGGACTTGTCTCCAGTGAGCTGAGTCTTTGCCTCCCTGCCCACAGTCCTTCAGCTCTTGCTCCAGCCTGGTCCACAGCCTGGTGTGGAATTTGGGCAGAAACACTGGGGCAGGCTCTGTTCCTTCCTGAGCTGTCACACTGACAGCAACCCTCAAGAAGGCAGTCCCCTGTTAAATCCAGTGAAGATTTTGAATTGGTAAGAGGCTGGGAGCCTGCAGAGAATCAATTTCCATCCTAACAACATATTTTATCAATTAATGTCTAAAAGCTTTAAGCATTTCTCACTTCTGGCTGAATTTACACTGCTGAAGTAGCCAATATTTCCATCAGTTTCATCAGAGCTTGTGCTAATAGATGATGCCCAAATACTATTCAAATACACTTGCAGGAGGTTTTTTTGGGAGTTTTTGGAATGTGTTTAATGCAAACGAAAATAAATGGTACCTGAATGAGTAGTCAGAACCAACAGTTGGCTATAACTAACAATGAACAAACAAAATAGACTTTAAGAACGTGCAGTGTCAATCATTTTGACATTAAAGCAAATTTTATATCAGTCAGTGACACCAGATGATAGCATGATTACAAGGGGAGAGAATTGCACTGCCTATTTCTGTCTGGATAAAAATAGACATCTTAAATCTCTTAAGATTTGCCGGTGCAGAGACTGTCTGGTGTAAATGTACACATTGTGTCAACTACAATTGAGTTAAAGCAGCTGTAAATGCTGGGAGCAAGCCCTATGCTAATCCTCAAAAAAATTAAAAACCCTCCAGAAACCTTTCAGAACTGGATATAGCTGGTTTTGTGCCTGAGCACTGTGCAATTTTTAACTTTCAACACATCAAAAAATTTGCAATCAAACACAGGCGGTAAAAAATATGCAGTCATCCTCTGAAGTAAGATGTTTCTATTACACTTCTGTCCCTGGCATACCAGCCATAAATTCAATGAATTACAAAAAAATGCTAATCTCCTCAGCTATTAAGAATAAACAATCTTTTCATTACACATTCTTTCCAGTTACCTGGTCCAACTTTTCAGAAGTCATGTCAGTGTCACAGAACTCTTCATGATTCTTGAATTTTTCTGACCCACATAAAAACAAATTAAAACATACTTCAGAGAGATACAGATAGAAAAATGACAAAGGAGAATGAGTTAGTCCTTTCCTGCATCTCAGGGAATCCCTTTCATTACAGCACAGCACAGTTTCTGCTCTTGAAACAAAGTTGGGGCTGTGTTCTCACAATCCACAGATCTCTATTGATCTACACATGGCAAAGGAGTCACAAAACAGACATATGAAATTGGTCAGGAATTCACAAAAATTCAAGCCTAAAAAGAGCTCACTCAGAAACAGAAATAAGAAACAGAAATCTAAATGTTTGGAAGGGTACTTATTCAATTTGCTGCTAAATTGTCTCATTTTATAGTAAGTTTGTAAGCATTCAGCTTCTTGTAACTTAATCATTTGGGGCAAAAGTGAACCTCAAGACATACCAAGATATATTGTATGTACAGCATCATTCAGTGTTCAGCCACTGTGGGATGTATTTTGGCAGAAGGAGTCAGCTAGATACATTCCAGATATACATTAAAAGCCTATAATTTTTAATGTAAGACAGTTTATTTACAAGACAACTAAATGAATACACACTCTAACTTGTCAGATTTTCTTTTACAAGGGGACCCTCTTCAGCAGAAAGCTTCTGACTGAAAACAGTTTAGAAAACTTCCCAGAGAATATAATGTTATAAAGTCTTGTTGTACTTGGACTATGCTACTCAAATGTTCAGCCAGGATTAGGGTTTCTCCCCTTCCCAATAACACAACAGAAAGGTCAGGATCTCCATCGTTAGTTCATCCAGCAGAATTTGGTAACTGCCATCCTCATCCAGTAACATGGAGAAGATCCTGGTTTAACCCAGGACAAATACTGACAGGGCACAGTATCAGGAGATCCTAGCTTGACTCCCAGTCTGTTCCAGCACCAAAAACATGAATAAACAAAGATAAACACCTGTGGAACCTTTGTGAGTCACAAGCTTTCAGATGTGAACACACCTAACAATCTCTTACTTGAGAGAGTAGGAAACCCTGTTTCAACAAAATAAGCAAGGCATATGACCAATTAGTGAGCCAATCAGTAAATTTTATATTGCTGGAATGTAGTAAAAAACTTCAGCTTTAGGATCAGCTCAGGAGAGCTGAGATGCTGAATGATCTTTAATTTAATCAGTACTGAGAGTAGTTTTCTATCCAAGACGGTTTTGTCCACCAGGGTTTTATTCAAAGAAATAAAACTGAGATAAGCAGTATTTCATCACTGTGTTTGTCAGCCTTGAGTCCATTACCACAGCAAATTGGAAGATGGAATGTCAAATAACACTAACAATAACTAGTGAAAAATGAGAGTGGAATTGAAGACAAATAATGTATGATTGCTGAAGATTTTTTAATGTATAACAATCAGTCACTTAGATATGCCTCATTCCCTCTGTGGCATTATAGGGGCTGTAACTGTCAAGCCTACCCTGGTTTTGCTGCACTCACTCCCAAACTCTGTTCCTGGATTAAATAGGAATTAGGAATGTGTCTGAGAGTAGGAGAAAGACAATACAGAGCCTTTGGATAGTGGAAGAAAAGCACATACTGAAAGTCTTTACTAGACAAAGCTGCATCTTAAATGATGTTGCAGAAGGAGAGAGACTCTACAGATAAAAATATTCACTGACATGCCTATGCAAGAATAATGAACTTACCATCAGAAATCACAGATGAAGATTCAGCTGTAAGTAGAGATCTCCCTCCAGGTTAGGAGGATGTACTGATCTATAAAATTACAGTATTTTCCCAAGGGCCTTCAGAGTTTAAAAACGTGTGGTCCAGTAAAGCAAATGCAGCAGTAAAATCTCTTAAGTTGCAATATAAGAAAAAAAATCAGCACACTTCAAGGCACCAAGGTCACCATAACCAGACTGCAATCAGACAAGAAATTAGAGGAACTAATACAAGGTGTAGGACAAAGGGTGAGGGTGACTTTTGTAAAAGTAACCTCTGCAGTATTACATATTACTCACTCAGAGCAAAGGAGGGAGAGGACAGAATAGGGACTTCACTGAATGACTGGAAAACTAATATAAAGAAAAAAGGAAGAAAGATCTTCCTTCTCTGATGTTAAATGTCATTTTGAGGTACCAAAAGCCTATCCAGATGGAATGGGATTCATCCAAACAGTGATTTTGTTGAAATAATAAACTCCCGAGAAAGAGCTCGTGGGAAAACACAACTACATAGGGGAAGAAAAGTGAAAAGCCTGAGGATGTGGCTGAAGAGAAAAACAAAAGGGATTACAGTGCTTGCAAATGAAATGAACTAACTCAGAGATTAAATTTGGGATTTGAGAGTACTAATAAAGGAACGAGAACCAAAATCTCATGACGGAGGTCATTAAAGGTTTAATACCCAAATGCAAAAAGTTTAACAAAATAGAAAAGAATGCCAAGAACACCTATACACAGAGAAATGGCAACAGAATGTCTGTAACCACAGCTATGAAACCACAAAGGCATGGACATAAAGTATTCATGCATATGAGGTTTTTGTGTGATGATTTATAACACAGTTCCCTGTGGTGTAGGCCATTCCACTGAGTTGCAGGTGGGCAGCACATCACCACATAATCTGCTTTTCTCTGATTTTTATATTGCAGAGAAGATGGTGTTGTCATGTCAACACTTGTAATTAAGACATTTCCTTATCTTCACAAACCTGAGAAGTCTGCATTTCCCTCCAGAATCTTCTCTTCTGATGACTAATGGATGAACAATCTGCATTCCATTGGAAATAACTCTTGTTATTAACTAGAGGACAATTCCTCTAGTCTGTTCTCAGATACCATTTTTCACAATGGAGCACTCCTGTCTCATGGGAGTCAGACAAGGCTCCTGGGAGCAGAAAGGTCCTGGGAGCCCAGATAAGGGCTCTGCTGAGTTACTCATCTCCTTCCCTGAGCTGCCAGGAGGTCGTATCCAAAGGGGTTTTGGAGGAGAAGGGAGTGAACCACAAGCCAGGTGAATTGCCTCAGCTGAAGGTGTCCCAGGTACCTCATCCTGGGGAATATGCATGGATTAGACACCACCTGTATTAGCACAATGCATCTCATGCCTTCAGGTGCCAGCGGGCCAGGGGGCAGTGTGGCCACCTTCAACAGAGCACAGACACAGGGATAGGCAGCTGAAGTTTCCCTGTGGGCTGCAAAGGACAAGCACAGAGGATTTCTTTTTTTCTCTGGCTGAAAGTGTTCAGAATTAAAGGAGAAGGAGGACAAAGAGAGTTGCACAAGCAGCATAATGGCAACTAATGAACTTTTTAGTCTAAAATGTTGAGGCATCTTTATTGAGACACTGAGAGCTCACTGGTAGCCTCTTTCCTGGGCTCAGTTGTCATGAGCTGAACCAATAACCCTGAAGGATTGTTTTTAACTACCAGACGAAGAGGTAAAGTAGGGGATGTTGCAGAGACACAACACCCCTAGATGCACATGTATCCCTGTGTGTGTAGGTGTGCTGTCATTGCAGAATAGAAACGTGAAATCCCTGTAATGTCTTCTTCCCTGTTCGTGAAGTGCACATCTGGCTTGCAGCTGGAAAAAGTTCCTTGTAACCTTGATTGGCCAGGCTGGTCCAGGCTGACAACAGTTTCTTTTAGAGTCCAGTTAGTTCCAAAACTGCAGGATGCTTATTTCTCTGTCTGACAACCTGGGGTAGAGGAAACATCCCTCAGTTTGTTTTCCAGTAAAGTCTTAGCAAGTTATAAGATGCTGACTTTTGCACTAAACTTCTCTGTCAATAACCTCAGCTAAGAACCCTGCCAAGAAAAAATGCTGTGCTGAAAAAGAAAAGGAAGCACATAGGATTGAGGGTGCATAGGAAGTAGCTAAAATATATGTATATTTACAAGAAGAGATAATTTTTATGTTCGCTCTGTCTCATGAATGCCTCCAACAACTCAATTTCCCTGTGATATCACAGACTCTGGATATATTTTAGGTTTCCAGAAACAAATTTCTTCTTCAAAGACCTTAAAATACAAGTATTTGACACAGTGGATTATGAATCAAGCTCAGAGCTGAGTGAATGGCAAAGTCCGTAAATGCAGTATATGTGCACATATCCCAAACCCAAACATTCTGCAAAAAACATCCACTTCTTCTACTTAATATTTGTGGGTCATCATACCAAACTATGACTTCAGTACCAGACCATGATCCTGCACTGGACCCTCCAATGTCTTTAATTCCTTGAAAAAAGAAAGCAAGTCCAGGAACAGTTTTGTGTATAAGCACGAGATGAACTACATGAAAGAAACAGAACATTTTGTCAGATAAATCTGAACTAAACTGGTGTTAGAAAGCAATTTAAATCTTCACTTTAGAAATAAGCAAGAATCTTCATCGTGGATCTTGCTAAATTGTACTTTGTCGCTGGTTACTCATTGCTTCACCATTGTGGTAAAACCTGCAGAAGTATTACAAAATATTCAGACATAGCAACACTGAAATACATGGTATCTGCTTCCATAATACGTGTCAAATTTTTTTCCCTACCAGTGCCCACTGATTTACAGTGCTTTTATAGAGACCTTTCACCTCAACCCTGACTCAAGCTTCAAACCATTTTGGTTTGTTTTCATAAGTAGCAAAGTCTTCTTTTCCCATTGCCAGAACATGGCATTCAAGCATGCAGTGAAATATTTTGCAGCCTCTCTCGATCATAATTCATCAGTTTGTTTTACACAGCTGATTTACCTCTTAATTGTTTTCATTTCTGTGGAACAGAAAGTTTTAAAACATCAACTATCTATTTTAGTCCATTGATCTTAGTGCTGTTGTTTTGCTTGCAAATGTAATCAAGCAAAAATCATTTGTAACTAAGCAACCCTGTCTTTCAGGTTTGTGATCTATTTCTCAATCTTTCAAAATGATGTTTCAGTTAGAGTTCCCCAAGCTTAGATGCTATAAATAAAGAATTTTTATCTTCTTTCAGCATGAGAACTCAAATGTATCTCACAGTCTTCCACCCTACATGTTAGTACAGCATTTCTCACTGTAAAATGAGAAGTCAGTCAGCCTGCTGTCTGTCTTGCTTTGGTGATCTGCTGCAGATGCAGTCAGGTTGTGATTGGTCTGGCAATTTGAAGTGAACTTCAGAAGTATTTCTGTCTTTTTTGCATAGTCCACTCACAACAATCACCATGGGGCTCTTTTTTAAAATTTTCAGTCACACAGATCTTCCTATCAGGCTTTAGAAATGTCAAGTTTATTCATAAATTCTTATACAGAAATAATTTCAAATCTATACTAATTTTCACTCCATCTCCCACTTATTGGCCTAAAGCTAATCAAAGATTGCTTTCCATGTCTCTTGATACTTTGATGCATTTTATTCTCAAGACCTTTTTGCATTGAGTTCTCATTTTAATTCATCATGTTATTAATTTAACCTCCTCTGGTAGCATCCTCCTTCTCCAGAAATCTGGGTGCCTTTCTGGTATTGAGGACTGAAACTTTATGATTCCTCTGTCTCTTTAGAAGGAGAATCAGTTTTCCACAGATAAAAAACCCCTATGTCTCTTACCAAGTGAGCTAGTCATTTGCAGAATGCTTTCTCTTTACTTTGGTTTCCCTTCTTCAGAAGTTTCTTGAGCTCTCTTGGTTTTAATCCATTCCCCAATGTCCATACTCATCATCACCAACAGATCCACTGCCTCCCAGAGCCAGAAGCCCTTCCAACTCTTGATTCCCATTTCCTGTCAGCGTTCTGGAAAATGCACAGCCCTTTTACTTGTTTCTTGAAAATATTTTCCCATGCCTTTTGGCACAGCATTGCTAACAGGAATATCTTTTCTCTTTAGCCTGCTGGAGATCTCCATTTAGACACTCTCAGTTGTGTCTCAGACTGGGCTGCCAGCCAGCCACAGGTATGTCACCTCATAACTGTCTAGTTCAGACAGCCTGCCGTGTCTTCAGCAACAACTTCTGCTGTTTTCACATTGGAGCCATGAAAATAGCAGGGCTACCTCAAATTACATTCTATTACTTTTCCTTTTTGCCAGATTGAACTGAAGGAGCTATAAAGGAGAATTTTACATGACATAACTTTATTGGCTGAGTTTTGATGGAAATTTCTTTATACTTTTTCTGGAGTCACAGGAAAATAATAAACCCTTCAGGAAATGATTCAGGCACATAAATAACAGTTCTTAGGAGAGCAGTTCTTAGAGGCCCTTTCCAATGGCATTACAGACCAAAGGAAAGTGCCTCCATAACACAGCAGTCACACAAAGTGCCAGGCACCTGGAGATCTGGATATCTCTATTTCACAGGCACTGTCACCTGCCCTGAGCCATGTTGCATGCTTAGTTGACATACTGACACTTCAGCCTGTGCTGACCAGTGTAAATATCTTTATTGGAGTTTTGTAATTTCAAAACTGATGCATCCTTCATTTCCTTATTCAGCAGCTCTTTAGTCATTTAGTCCTAGCATGTGATATCTGCATTTGTTCTTCCAATTTTTTCTTCCAGTGTGGCCATTGACTTGTACTGTGGATAGAGAAAATCTTTGCTGGCTTCAGGCAGGAAAAAGAAACCAATGAAACAAATCCAATTACAGACACAGTCACTGCTCCATCTCAAGCCATTGTATACAGAATAATATGTGGGTCATTTAAAGCAAAGTATAAATGCTGTCATTTATAGGATACAGTATTTTCTAAATAACACAAGCATCCCAATTAGTCATGTGCTCTTGCTACTGCCCTGCTCCAGCAGCCTGTAGGCAGGAGGAGACTGTCCCCTCCAAAAAAACAGACTATGACCTCTGTCTCCAAGGGCCCAGCCACACAAACTCACAGACATGCCAAAGCATCATCTGCCAGGATTCCAATCATGGGAAGAACAAGATGAAGGTATTAAAAAGCCTCCACATGCCTACAAAGAGGAACCATTTTAATTAGTTACCCTCTCCCAGAAGAAGTGCCTGAGACTAAAATTATAATTTTCATAAAGAACCCAACATATAAACAGAACCAATTAAAGCAAACTATGTAATCCTATGGTGAATATCTCACTCATCCCTGAGGACTCATAAGTGAACGTAGAATAAGAAGAATAAGAATAAGAATAAGAATAAGAATAAGAATAAGAATAAGAATAAGAATAAGAATAAGAATAAGAAGTTATTGGATCTGTAGGATTACCAAGAATCCACAGTTTTCGATAATTGACGCTGTTCCTCAAACAAAAAAGACCAGGCCACTTCTCCTTGGTTCCGTTGGCTTTGCCTGAAATTGCAAATACTGAAGCTTACTATAGCGGGTTCAACGCCTCCTTTCAGTCACCACATTTGACAGCCCCACAAATCTGTGTAATAACATTTTGGCCATAAAATACACTGCACTATTTTAACACTCAACATGTTTATGCTTGAAGCTGCCTCTTGAATTCCCAGGGAGGCATTAGAAGAAAATTAAAAAGCACAGCCAAAAAATATAACCACAGTCAGCCCCCACTCATAAAGTTTAATTGGAAAGCAGATATTAAGTATGTATCTTTATTACATTTTGAAACAATGAATAATATATATGTTGTTGGCTAAAGACTGAGCTCTGAAGAGTGAGTATATTGTTTTATTATTCAAACACAAGCGAAAGTGCACTGTATTTTCAATTCATATGGGCATCACTTTCTTTGAAATAAATAAATACATCCACCAGCCTCAGATGGTAATTTACATACTCAAGTACCTCTAATCACAATCCTAAAAACAAGGGTGGAAAGAACAGTAGCCAAAGCTGTTGCCAGGACAACTTATCCCTGGATTTAGCATTATCATGAAGGGAAAACCTACAAGGAATTTAATTAACCAATACCTCAAACTTGCAGCCTGCCAAGCACTGCCTACACCCTTTTAAATCCCAGTCCCTCGGGAATGACTGCATTACTGGTGGCTGCACCACTCCACAGAGGAGCAGCGTGGGATGTGCCCACAGGATTCCTTACGAGCCAGCACGAGCCAGCCCCATGCCCTGGCCCTCAGCAGGAGACACGAGTCAGCAGTCATGCCAGACTGGCTGTCAACCTGGAGCCAAGCCCCAGCTAATGCATCCTGGAATCTAAGAACTATAGGATTGTCCATGCTGGAAAAGATCCTTAGGATTACCAACTCCAATGGTTCACTCAACACTTCCAAGTCAATCACTAACCATGTCCTTAAGTGCTACATCTACATGTCTTTAAAATAATTCCAGAGATATTGACTCCACCATTTCCCTGGGTAGCCTTTCCAAAGTTTGGCAATGCTGTCAGTGATGGAATTTTTCCTAATATCCAATCTAAATTCTCTCTCCTTTTCAGTTAAAGAATATATTAACCCCAGTTTTATATTTCAGTGATATGATCACACTGGGTGAGCTGCGTGAGCTTGCATCTGTCACTCTCTGTAGCTTAGATTTAGTCTCGGACATAGAAAAATTTAGGTTGTGATGAACCTTTAAGTTCATCTAGTTCCTCTTTGCCCTGTAATGGAGGGTGACACTTTTCACTAGACCAGGTTGATCAAAGCCTCTTCCAGCCCAGCCGTGAACACCACCTGGGATGGGGCAGCCACAGTTTCTCTGGCCTGCTCCAGTGCCTCACTCCTCTCATAGTCAGTGAGTTTAAGAAGCAGCTATTCTACAAGACACCTTTGGTTCATGCAGTTGGTTGGATGGCAAAGATATGACAGTATAGACAGGACATCCATGCTGCAGCTACTCCCTACTCCTTCAGACTTCTCTTACGTCCTGCATTTTGATGGGAGATGACAGAATTTCTCTCATAATTTGTGAACAACCTTGCAGTCCTCCTCAAGACTTGGACTGCCTGATGTCTGTGTAGCTTTGAGCAATCTGCTCCAGTTGACCCTACCTGAGTCAGCACTTGGCTGACCACTGCAGTCATGGTTTTGTCACCACCAGGGCTGATGCTTCACAGCAGTTGCTCTTTTCTTTTTCCTCACTGCTTAAAAACAATAATTAATCATTGTTTGTTAATTGGAAATCAATGCAATTGTTAAAGTTTTAAACTGCAGTAGACAAGAGGTGAAATTGTTTATGTTAATGTTTAAAAAAGGGATTTAATAAGTCAAGTATTAAAGCAGCATCCAAGAAAGTTTTCAATTTCAAGAATACCATCAAGCAATAAATCAGTAAGTGGAAGAGAAACAGTAGAGGTTTGCATGACTCATGCAAGAAAAGAATAAAAGAAACATCACCAGGCTTTCAACACTTAACTTTCATTCCTTTCTAAGCTTTGTCATACAGTCATGTTTACATTATATGTTTTTGTAGTCTCTCATTCTTCACTTTCCTTTCAAGAGAAGTTCAAGAGATGAAAGTATGAAACAGATACTCTGTATTACTTTATCATGTCAAAATAACAGTACTGGCACATCATCACTTCAAGTACTGTCTCATGATCAAAACGGAATTTTTACAGGCCTGTGTATGATTAATGTTCTAATCTTTGTCATGCTGCAACTGGCAAAGATAAAGACTCAAATATTTTAACATTTTGTGTCAGGAAAGCTTTGGTCAAATTTTTTTAATCATCATTCTTTTTACTAACATAGGAGCCAAGGATACTCAAGTGGGATAATGGTATCAAAGCTTATATAATACAGGTGTTATAAATGCTTCTTCCACAAAACTGCCATTCAACATTTAGCCAGTGTATAGGAAAAGAGAAAGTATTTGATTATTTTAAAAAGGTTTTAAGCCCCTTCAGACTATACTGAAGCCCATGTTTCCAAAGCCCTTTTTCTCCTGATTAGTGGTGGCATTTTCATGCTTGGTCATCATAAGGAAAAGGCATGCTCTGCCTTCCTCCAACATGGTAAAAACTTCCTCATCACTTTCAGGGAGAGGAGCACAGTGCCTCAACAGTGAGTTAAATTGTGCTTGACTCCAAAAATGAAAAATCCAAGCAACGTCAAGAGCGCACAGGTCCATATCTCCCATATCTTAATACCCATATTCATGGGTAAATGCAAGTGTAGCTGTCAGGTGTTCTTCACATCCTCACACACTGCTGCAGGTGACCTTCCAAGTGTCCTCTCTGGAGAACACAGTCACAGTTATGATGTGTCATGATGTATATGTTTACAACTTTGTTGAAATTCCATGGAGTTCTAGTGATTGATTGTGTGGTGCACAGAATAGGCATACACAGAGAGGTTGAACCTGTGTTTTTTTCAAAAGTTGCATATAATGCCCTTCTCTGCTTAGGAAGAACACTGTCATGCATCCTTGGCTCATATCCTCAATATTCATTTGCAGCTATTTAAGTCTACAAGTCCTACTGGTCTCTGATAAGGAATCCCAGAGTAAGGATCATCACAGATATTCATAATAATAAAGAAGGGTAAAATCATGTGGGTATCATAAAAGTTTTCATAATCAAAAGTATGGGAATGAATGCAAACAAAAGTCTTTGAGAATCCCAGGGGATCACATGGAAAGTGTGAAAACACTCTTTGTGTCCATGCAGGAGATGGAGAAAGTGTGGATTTCATCTGAGAGAAAGAGTTAAAAGTATGTACAGCTCCTATATTAGGATATCTGTAATAGCGGGGAAACACACAAGCCCAGGCAACTGGAAGGAAACATCCAGGCTGTATTTGCACGGGTCCATGCTGGTGAGATTGGCTCAGAGTGGATCCATTAGGATGTGTAATGCCTCACTGTAATGTGCCCTGTGCCAGCTCCTTCCTGCTTACAGAGCTGAGGAATGCTTATAGAGCTGCTTACAGGCAGAGGAATGTGTGTTAATGTGTCTGAATATGTTAAGAAGTTTCAAATGTAAGATGATTAAGTCTTAGTACCTCTACACAGAGATAATTACAGCTTTGACCTTTATTACCTTTACCCTCACCTCAAAATCTCATGTCATCTTTATGAGACCGTCCTTTCTTGCAGTCTTTGCCACATCTTGCTGTGTTACTTGTAAATGTTCCACTTGAGAAGGGAATTGCTGGTCCTTACCCCATGATCACAGTCATTCGACAGGAATCACATGGCATGATTGGAAAAGAGGCAATGCCTGGGTCTTTATACATTTTTTTCCTGCTTGGATACAAAGTGAGAGGAAAAAATAAACATGGAGGTACTGCACAAAAGCAGGAGCAGCTTTTAAGTTTGAACCTTTTGGCTATCAAGAAGCTGGTTGCTGAGAACAGCTGGCAGACAGGAGGGATAGACACAGCAAAAATGCAAATGCAGCTGGCAGATAAAATCTTGCAGAAAATTTAGCCTCAATTTGGTACCTTTGCTTGCAAACACAGACTTAGAGAGAATGAGAAGGGAATGAGAAAAGCAGTCATGCTGGCTGGCAGATGAGCATGAAGTGTCAAAGTGAAGGGGGGAATTGCAAGAGATGTAACAAGACTTTTTGTGGCTGTTTAAGACCAGGTCGACTCCTCTGCAGGAATAATCAACACTGAGTGCAAACTGAGTTACATCATGGTCCGGTATGGTCAGTAACTTATATTTATATAACTCTACCTTGAGTCCAAAGTATCAATTGTCTGCACACAAGAAAGGTGAACTGCAGCCTCAAAAAGATAGGAATGGAGCAGGGGGAAGAACTAATCAGCTGGTATAGGAGACAACACTGTGGACAAAAAAGTGGGCAAAGGCAGGAGGGAAAATCACCATTCTTAGAAAGATGCCATCCTGTAATTTTTCCAGCATATGTAACTCAGAGCACTCATGATAGCATATTCAGTTACTAGCCCAGCTTGTTTTGCTCAGGTCTGGGAACTAAATATTTATTACTCAGATCAACTTCACCACAAATTTACATTGAGCTCAGTGGAATAATCCCTGATTTATAGTATTTTAAATGAGATTAAGAGCAGACTTTTGTTTTTCAATGTCTCAAGTGTAGCATCAGGCAACACAAAGCTGAGACTCATAGCTGAGATTCACACTTCCAGGAGCTTATGTGGTTTTTTTTGATTGTCATCCTCCATTGCAAACAAGTCTCTTATGAAAGGTGAAGAAAACCAAGAAAAGAGAATACAGAGAAAAGTCTTGATAAATCTGGATGCATTGGCCTTTATTCTGCCTACCTAGATTTATTTAACACCTCAAAAATGGTCTAAAAGCATCACACATTTTGTAGAAAGGCAGAGTACTAAAGAGAGTGAGATTAGTTGTATCTAATTTTGTACAGAATTAGTCTGTCAGATTTTCCCCTCCAGTATCAGTTGTATGTGTGCTTAGCAGGGGTGGATGAGGAGCACCCTTTCTGCCCTGTCAAACCAACATTCCAGTGAACTGGGGCTGCACCTGTGGTGACCAATCATTTTCACTCACAGCCCTGCCTGCAGAGCCCTGTGAGTCAGGCAGAAACTCAGCAATCAATTTTCATATGCCATTTGCAGCATGGTTCCTTTGGGATATGAGGCAACAGCATTTGGCTGAGGAAACACAAATACCTCAGCTGAAATAACTTCACAGAACCTCAGCAAGGCACCAAGGTTTTGAGGACTGAGAGTATGACCTTTTTGTCTTGTACTATTTTGGGAAATCAATACTTGCATGCTTGTTCTGTTCTCAAAATAAATATTGCAGAGTTTTCCTTTTTCTCTTTTGTTGTGTTTTTTTTTTCACCCATCCCCGATCTCTGTACTCACAAGCCCACCTGCAGTAAGTAGCTGTCAGGCTGGGAAGGAACCTCAACATCAAGGCAGGAACCTCAATTGTTACAGACTCAGGGGTTGAATGTCCATGCTAACAAATTTTCAGACTTTGTTCCCTCTCTATCAATAACATTTGTACTATCTAGTGTACTTCAACTAATTTAATCCGGTTTAATTAATTTAACTAATTTTGCTGCACACAAAGTACCTTCTGAGGACATTGGAGTCAAGAGTCTCCTTCCCTCAGTTCCTGTCATTCTTGGCAAGATCAGATAACAAGCTGATTTCCTCCAGCTCAAAGTCTCTGTGGTGCAGGTGGTAGGTGGGATGGATGGGGACTGAGCACCTGCATCCCTCCTACACAGAGCAGAGAGCACAGCACACCAGGGAAAGCAACTCAGGGCAGCCAGAGCTTAGTCCCCATTTCCCTCTGCTCTCTGAAAAAACCCACCTGCTGCATAAATCACGCTCTCTTCAGAATAAGGAGATTTTTCTTTATGCATGTTTGGACAATGCCTAACAGCACAATAAAGCCCTGGTCACCTCACAAGCCTCTATGTGCCTCTATAATATAAATATACAATCATAAAGAATGAGTTGTCAGGGACAGAGGTCATGGATCAGCAGAGTAAATCAAACTTTAACAGCCCATCAGGGCCAGACTGCCTAGCAACAAAACAATTCATCATTAAAAAGGTTTTTTTCTGCTTTATTATAAATTTAGATTTAAAAGAAATGTTGAAAACTCTAGGTCAAATTTTGCTCTGTTACTTTGGTGCAAACCAAGAGCAATTTACTGAAGTCTATAGAGCTGCTATGAATTGAATGGAAAATAATTACCTTTATATACTGGGAAAAAAAATAATTTATGCTTTAAGTCTAGGGAGCACATACTATACTTTTAAATGTTTAGTGCTATAGAAATATGTGTATTTTCCTAAACAAATTGTTGCTTTGGATTTTTTTTGGTTTTTTTTTTGTTATTTACACTTCTTTTGCCACAGTAATTTCAAACATATATAAAGCAAAATTCTTGGATCTCAAGTGATCTGAATGAGTGATTATATCAGAAAGTTAAAACCAAATCAACAAAATCTTAGTGTTCAAATTAACATTAAACTACTCAAATTCTATAAAAAAATAAATAGATATTCCAAATTAAATCTTTTTAGACTTTGGGAAATAATCTCTTTCCCTTCATATTCTTCATATTCTTCATATTCTTCATATTCTTCTTCTTCTTCTTCTTCTTCTTCTTCTTCTTCTTCTTCTTCTTCCCCCCCCACAGCAAGGGATCCATCTCATTTGTATTTCATATGAATGGTTCATATTTCAATTGAACTGTTGGCCTCGAGTCTAGCTTGGCATCTCTCATCTTCTCCACAATCTTTTAAAAGTACAAAGCAGATGAGTTAAATTCTTTTATTAAGTCTTAGCAAATTTCAAGCAGGTTGAATGCTCAATATCAGAAATTTGGTTACCCCATAAGACTGTCCTTTGTCAGGAGAGACACTATTGAATTTAGTCTTTTAAAACCATCAGAGGATCATGCCAGCTTTGCATCTTTCAGTCTCCTTTCCTTTTTCCAGTATCACAGGATGATTTATGAAGCATCCACCTCTTTCTTAATAGAACTTCATATATGGTTCTTGCAGACCTCAGAACCAGTGATGTTTAATAACTTTCACATCCCAACCCTGTCTCTTACTGCTTTATGTGTTGCTGCATCTTAGCTGACAATCTCAGGTATGATATTAATCTGTTTCTGTAGATTTTTCAGGAGGATTTAATATCAGTTTTTTATTATACCTTTAGAATAATTTTCTGTAGGTTATGGCTTGGTCATCTGGAATTGCTCAACTGCCCCTCTCTCCTCCTCTATTGCAAAAATAACAATAAAATCAAACAGGCTTGTCAAATGCTAATGATTTTCACAGTACTCAGCCAAGAGGCATGAGATGGCAAGATTCATCTTATCTTTGATGATGCCATATAGGCAGTTTGATCAGAATAGAAATTGTGTTTGTCTTTTCAATTCTGATTCCAAAGACCTGGTAAGTTCTTGAGTAATGTCAGAAAACAGGCATCTGATTAGACTGGTAGATTTTATAATGTGAGGCTGTTCCAAAATCTGATAGGTTGGGTGACATTAGTGCTTCGAATGCCAGATTTTTAATTGTAAACAGAAGGTTATCTGCATGGATTAATAATTTGTGGGTGTCTGGCTTGTCCTCTTATTTGCTTTTTGCATCCAGTAGTGTTTGTTAATGTTTCTAGTTATAAGACAAGTAATTGTATTTCTCTGTGTACTGTTAGCAGCAGGGGTTTTACTATCACAACAGATGGGGATGTGTACAGATCTTTGATTAACATCCCAGATTTATTTTACAAACCCTATGTTTATTGAGCCTGTCACACAGATAGTTGAGAGAAATCAACTTTCTTTTTTCTTTTCCTAATATTGTGTCATTGAGAATCACCAGAAGTCAGTATTACAGAAGACCTATACTGCTACATATACTAAGGTATTTTAAAGCATCTGAATTACTTAGGAACTTGAAGCTATTGAGGTTTAATGAAACTTTCAAAATTAGACATTCAACCTACTTGAAAAGTCTGTAAGAATTGATGAAAGAATTTAAGTCAAAAGTTACCAAAGACTTCTGTGAGTTTTGAAAAATATCCAAATACAACTGAAAATCACTCAAATTAAGCAGCCAGAAACATAAAGTAAACAAAGCAGTAAACCATGGGCACATGGAGACCAGCTTAGATGGTGTTTAGGTATCTATCTCTGGAAAACCTGATCAAAATCTAAAGCACCAAGATTTGTCCTGGGACTTATATTTCACCAAGACAGAAAATCAGTACCTTCTTCTATCTTGCACAGCACCCCAGTAGCACAGAACGTGTTAGTACTGTTAACACACCCATCAATCTGTAGGAACCCTTGCAAAATACACGAGGGCTTCCTCCCCTCCCTCTTGATCTCAGTATGAAATCCAGTAACTTCAGCCACTTTCACTGAAAAATGTAACCAGAATAGAGACAGGATTATAGGAAAAAGTTTTTAAAATGGTATCCCTTGGATTGTTCCCTTTTTGAATCACATCTTTTTCCTGAAGTCATTCAAATCCCTATGAGTCATTCAAATCCCCAAATCCTACCTCTTGTGAGTGTGCCCAACCAATAAGTTTTCTACTAGCTGTGAAGGGAAGAAGGAAGAGACATCCTAACTCATATTTATTGGAAGGTGAGCAAAGAGAGGGATAGAGAATGGGGACCAGAGTGCAGATGGATCTGCTGACCACACACAATCATCGCTCTCTCTCTACTATTCTGATATTTTTCCTTGAAATGTCATCAAATAAATGCAGCAAACCTTTTATTTTCTTTAATTCTTCTTTTCCAGACCACCCAGATCAACACTGAAATTCACAATAGGGAGAGAAAGCTGTCACAGTATCCTGAGTACAGAAGTCCTTTTTACAGGGGGCAACAACCATGTCAATATAAGCCAAAACCCATAGGAAAGGAAGAAAAGAAGTAAAACATCTTGGAGATATTTCAAAGCAGAGGGTAAGATTGTTGATTCTATACCACTGAGCTTATTTTGGATAAGTGGATAGAATTAGTACCAATGATCCTTTTTTCTTAAGGGGTAATATCTGTGGCTGATTTATCTCTAAATATTTATGGCAACCAGAACCATCCCAATTACTAAAGCAGATCTATATGTAAAAGCTTTGAATCAGAATACTTGCAAATTTGCTCTTCTTGAAAAAGGGGAAGAAAAATATATTCCCATTTTACAGCAGATTAAAGGGGATTCTCTTTGAACTTCATGATTTAGGAAAAAATCAAACTCCTCTACATATTTATACTTACATAAATATAATCAAACAAAAGAGAGTTACCTTTTCTATCAGCTTAGATGTTGAACCTCTCTTAAAACTTATTCATGGCCACCATTAAAAGAGTCAGATATAATCACAACTCTGCCAGTTTGACCCTATATAATGCTTATCTTTCCTCAGCAGGTATAACCCATAGACAATTGTTACACATACAGATAACCAGAAAGAAAGATATCTGGGAAGAAAGAAGTCTGGGCTTAAATATGGCCTTAATCTTCTGGAGAAATATAGTTAGGGCCTCACAAATGGCACTAGAAATCAATATGTGGCCAAGTGATTCAAGCCCCAAAGCTTTCTATTCAGGAGAACCCACAGACATCTCTCTAAAGCAGATGCCTGCTGAGAAGTGAGCTCCTTTGGTGTCACCAGTCAGTGGGAGGAATGCTTGATTCAGTTCCTAAATACAGGCACCTAATGCCATCAGGACATGCCAACAGACTTGTCCCAGAGTGTACAGCTCTTCCTTAAATCTTCTGTCACAGCTGCCAGTCCTCTACAGTTGTGACAGCTCTGTGTTAGTGGGACACTCTGTAACCTTGCAAATGACAGAGGTGACTGAGTTTAAAAAGCTGAATCCCACTCTAGTGCTCCACTGCCTGTAATGGAAGCTCAGGCACTGGCAGCACATGTAAACTCCTGCTCATCAACCTGAAAATCAAACCTGATTTCCTTTTATGACAAAGTAACCCATCCAGCTGATCAAGGGGAGTCAGCTGAGGTTATCTTTATGGATTTCAGTAGAGCTTTCCATACTGTTTCTCACAGGATCCTCTGGACAAAATGTCCAGCACACAACTGGTTAAACACATCCTGAGATGGGTGAGCAGGTAGCTCATGGGTCAGGCACTAAGGGTTGTGGTGGATGGGGTGACATCAGACTGGGCACCTGTCACTGCTGGGGTTCCACAGGGCTCCATCCTTGGTCCTGTGCTCTTCAACACCTTCATTAATGACCTGGCATGGGACTGGAAGGGATGCAGAGCAAGTTCACAGATTGTACAAGATTGGGAGGAGCTGTTGACTCCCTCAAGGGCAGGGAGGCCCTGCAGAGACACCTCACAAATCAGAGGACTGGGCAATCACCAACCATGTGAGGTTCAACAAGGGAAGGTTCTGGATTCTGCACCTGGGATGGAGCAATCCTGGATGTACAGAGGGACTGGGGAATGGGAGGATGGAAAGCAAAGCCTGGGGGTCCTGGTCAGTGGTGAGCTGAACATGAGCCAGCAGTGCCCTGGCAGCCAGGAGGGCCAGCCCTGTCCTGGGGACATCAGGGACAGCATCACAGCCAGGCAAGGCAGGGATTGTCCTGCTCTGCTCTGGGCTGGGCTGCCTCACCTGCAGTCCTGTGTGCAGTTTGGGGTGACACAGAGTGAGAAAGACATGAAGCTGTCAGAGAGTGTCCAAAGGAGGGCAACAAAGATGGGGAAGGACCTCGAGGGGAAACTGTGTGAGGAGTGGCTGAGGTCACTTGTTCCGCTCAGCCTGGAGGAATCTGAGGGGACACATCACAGTCTCCAACTTCCTCGTGAGGGCAAGAGGAAGAGCAGACACTGATCTCTTCTCTCTGGTGACCACTGACAGGACCTGAAGCAATGGGCTGAAATTGTGTCAGGGGAGGTTTAGGTTGAATATTAGAAAATGGCTCTTCACCCAGAGTGTGCTTGAGCACTGGAACAGGTTCCCCAGGGAAGCAGTCACATCACCAAGCCTGACAGAGTTCAAGAAGCTTTTGGACAATGCTCACAGACACATGGCGTGAGTCTTGGGGATGGTCCTGTGCAGGTTCAGGAGTTGTACTCAGTGGTCCTTGTGGGTTCCTTCCAACTCAGCATGCTCTGTGATTCTGTTACTGTGATCAACATTTAGGTGCTCTTAACTGTGTCTGCACTTCTGCTCTATACCCTAAGAACAGGGAAAACCTTAGAATCTGTGTATCAGAAGTACTGTGCACAAATTCTCTCACTCAGTACCCAAATTAACATGACTTCATTTATGGAGTTTGCCCTAACCTGAATAACCCAGCTTAGACATGATTGCTGTTATCCTGACTAGAATTAATGACTATTAACATATTTACTGGGTTTTTGTGGCTCTGTACAGCCGTCTACCCTGCCTTAACAGGTCAAGTTCCCTGGTCCCAGGTCTCTGCTTTGGCTCTGTGAAGCATTGCCTTGTAAGGTTATATTAAATTTATCAATAACAACGTGGTAGCTAAGAGAATTTCAAGAGAGATACACCAATCTATGCAGTGATCCAGTGTTGGAGTTCATGGCTGTCCTGCACCACTCAGTGGTCCTTTTTTTGTTTTCTTTACAGAAAAAAAAAAACAAAAAAAAAAAAAAAACAAAAAAAAAAAAAAACAAAAAACACTTTGACCTGGGTGTATGCCCCTTTTAGAGCTCCCTGACTCCAGCTTCCTTGAGGTCATTCCCTCTCATCTCCTCTGCTACTGTGTTTTCACTGCTTGCATTTCTTTCCAATGACACTTCTTTCCTTCAGCAAATCTGAAGGGAAGCAGAAGCTCTGAAGCACATTAGCTTTGGCTCATTTAAGTTCTTTCACCTCTGCTCCTTCCCCTCCTGTGGCTGCTCTGTGCCAAGGGAAGGAGAAGGAGAGGAGTGGGAGGAAGAGCTGTGAGCACACACTGAGGCACAGCTGTATTGACATGCTCCAAAGCACTGCGTTATTTTGGCTGAGCAGGCTGCAGCCAAGATGAATGTATTGTTGCATGGCATGGACAGTTAAGAATCTCCTCTAACTTCTGAAAAAGCCTGATCCCGTTTGATTTCCACAGCAGCTGCTGTTGTGTGAGCTGCAGAATAATTCAAGCAATAATTCAGACAAGATACTGAATCAGAGTAACATTGCTAGCTCTCCTATTTTCTTTACAAAGTAAGGTGAACTCAGAGTGGGTTGAAATCCAAATCCTGCAAAAATCAAGATATTTTGAAAGCTATTCTCCTTCTAGTCCGTCTACAAAACTTTGAAGCTGAAAGGTCATGAAAAGCTACAAATTTATAACAATTTTGCACAATGAAATGGGAAATAAAAGGCTAGTCAAAAACTGATCAGCAGGAAAAACTCAAAAAACCCTTTTTGGTCTTCATTGCAAATGTTTGCTTGTTAGCAAAGAAATAGAATAAGAGGGAGTGCAAGTCATTAAGTGCATGGTTCAGATAATTACACAGAGGTGTCCCGAGCCTCTGTGTAAATTTAGATGCCACTCACCTTCAGGTGCTGCTACAGAAAGCTGCCTCTGATATAACTCAGGGCTTATCTGTGTGTCCTGTGCAGATTTTAGGATTTGTTTAGGGAACAGTACTACTGACTTTGGTGTGATAGAACTCAGGAGGCAATCTATACCAATTACAGTAATTTCATGATTATAAGCCACACCATTTTGACTAAAATTTTGGTCCAAACCCGGAAATGTGGCTTCTAATCAGCTGTGGCAAATCTACGGAGGAAGTTCAGAAATTTGCCAACCCAGAAGTGCGAGCCCACATCAGCCCCAAGCCGAGCCCACATGGCCCTGAGCCGAGCCAGTAAATCCCGCGATCCCGCGATTCTGTTACTAATTGGCAACTTTGTGAAAGTTGCACACGGATCCTCGCTGCGAACGAAAGTGCGGCTTATAATCAGGTGCAGCTTATATGTGGACAAAGAACCAAAAGTTGCCAACACCCGGACGTGCGGTTTATAATCAGGTGTGGTTTATAATCGCAAAATTATTGTATATATTTTCAGATACTTCAGAAGAAGATGTAAACTTAGTTTGAGATCTCAGTTCAAAGGAGCATAGCGTTCCTTTCTTCAGAGACAAGGCCAGCTAGCAGAAGTTTTTAGACTGCTTTCACCAATGCACTTTATCCTAACTCAGGGAGGAAATCTTAACTACCATTGTCTTCAGGCTTCCCAGAAAACACCAGCAAAATCACAGCATGGTGCCAGCAGTAAAGAATTATGCCACTTTAAAATGGACAGAAATCTTTAGCTGAGCACTGAAGAGATTTTGGGTGCTCATAATTTCAGGTTTCTCTCCATCAAGACTGCAGTTCAATGTGTTTTAATTACTTGCAATTGGTGTGGCAATTACAGACTATATTAAGCTCAAACTTTATAGAAATATTGTCACCCACGTGAAAGCTCACAGGTCCTCTGCTTACATAACACCTGCCCATATTGATTAGGTTTTTTACAGCCCCCAAGTCCTCTTTTGCCTTGAGTGTATCCACGTCAAATGCAGAAGAGCTCATTAATGTTAGATCACAATACTGATAATGACCATTTGTCAGATATTAGAGCCAGATCTATAGTACTCTTGTTTGAACAGAATGATAAATGCACATAATGTCATCCTTACTTTAATAAACAAAAAAGTATAGTTTTGGAGTAATATATCATTTGTTTATATGTGAATGCTGAACAATCTCTGGGTGTGTTGGTGATTAATCATTTCATAATACAAAATTAATTTTGACCTACACCTGGTATTAAAAATTTTGGTGTGTTAACTGTATGAAATATTTAAATGCAAATATTAGTTTAGAACAGTAAATTAACATTTATATAAAGAGGGAACTGCCTTTCAAATGTTTCATTTCAATGATTTTCAGATTGATAAGTATTTAGAACAGATACACAATAAGTCAGAGGAAAATTAAAGTCTTTTTTCTTCTCTGAAGCTATTTCTATTTCTCCTTCATGGCCATACTGAAAATAAAAAAATCAAAGAGGTTTATCTATTGCTTTTATTCCTGTTATGCCAGAGGAACATAGAAATAGACATTACAGAGGAGAATCACCACACATTCTTGTAATTCTCCACAGATGCGTACATTCTAGCATGGTGGCAGCTAAAAGAAAAGTTATCTCTAAAAATAATCTTAATGTGTGCCTTTTTGGGTGGGTATGTTTTGCTGCATTAAGCTTTTGGAGAGTTTATGTTTACATTAAACTGTTATATCCATATCAAGAAATATTTCTGTGTCAAGAGGCTCAAGCAAATACTGAAAAGCATTAGAATACCAAATCATATAATTTTTTTTTATTCCATCTATGTGAAGACATAATACCCTCTTGCCCAGGAAAAAAAAAAAAAGCCCAGCTAAGAATGCTCTCACACAATTTTTCTGGTAGTTCAGGACATGGGAATACTAAAAAATGTACAATCAGATTTATGCTATTAAAAAATATCATTAAGATCAAAGCTGTCAATTGCACCCTTAAATATCCCAGCATCTCCCAAGATGCCTAGTCCTGAAAGAGCACTCTTTAAGGGTCAACTCTTTTTCTAATTAATTTTTAAAAATCCCCAATGCTTCAGAGACAGGCTCTGTCTCTGCAAACATGGGCCCTCTGCTTGTTCAGCTATTATTTGAGCTGCATCTTTGGCTTCTTACCCCCTCCTAAGAGAAAAGACTGCACTTTTCTGTCCTGAGGAAACACCTCAGAGTCCCTGCTGTTTCTTCTGACATGTTCTTGGACCAAATTACCACATTTTAAATCCACCTTTCTTTTTAGAAACCAGTCCTTTGTTGAGTGCAGGGTTGGAGTACATGACCTCCTGAGGTCTCTCACAATCAAAATTTCTCCATGATTTTATGATTTTTAAGGGATGCTTGCATCTATCTCACAAAGCATATCCTTTTGCCAGCTGATTGAAAATTTTGAAAATGTTACTGAAAACAAGACAAAAGCATGATAGTGTAGATGCGTTACCTGTGTATTTTCATAGTATGCACATTTGAATTTCTTTAGAATGTTAACAATTCCAGATTTTCTATAGTGCAGTACTTTGGTGGGTATAATAATTACAACCATGTTATGGTTTTTTATACCTTTAAATTGCCCAAATCTACTTTCTCTCTGAATAAGCACCGTAATTCTAGAATTTCTATATTTTGCAACAGAGAAACATTTGTGTCAAGATAGCAAAATCCTAAGAGATGTATCATGAAGATGAGCATCAAAAACTGTTGGATGCTTATGTCACTACCTACTATGTAATACCTACTGCCTAATACACCAGCATCTGCAGGTCTTTCTTATGTGATAAGGGACCTGATAGGCCTTGCTGCTTCTGAGAAAAATGAAACTGGGTCTGTAAAGTACAGTATCTGGAGCCAGGTGACTAAAACCCCTGAAGAGTGCTCCAGAACTTCTGTCCATTCAAACAACTCCCCTTTGTGTGGGTCTCAGTTCTAGATTAAGACACTTAAATTTAAATGCCAGAATGTGACTGCCCAGTCTCCATATCTAATAAATTCAGAGCTAAAGTCAACTCTAACTCCCTAAATGCAGGTACCTGATGCCATTTTTAATGCTCAAGAGTAGTCAAGTCCTGCAGGTGAGATGGGCAGATATAGCACAGAGTCTGGGACCTGTAGCTTCTGGCAAATGAAATGCCTTTTTTAATATCACAGAACCACAGAATCACACAGAATCACAGAATGAACTAGGTTGGGAAAGACCTTTGAGATCATCCAGTCCAGCCTATGATCTAACATCTCCTCATCAACTAAAGCATGGCACTGAGTGCCACACCCAGTCTTTTTTTAAACAGGTCTGCAATGATAGGTAATTTCTATTGTCAGGAAAGTGATTTGAGCCATTAGCTGGTGCCTCTGGAGTGTTGTTTTCACTGTAATGAAGCACATGTTGGTGTGAACACCTATGGGACTCCACCAACCAGACTCCCCACACCTCCACTGACCACAGCAAGAGCTCAGACAGCATGCACACAAAACTAAATCAAACCCTTCAGATACTCAAACATAGATGTCTTGATGTACATTGAATCCCATACATGAAATAATTCTCCCCAGTGAAAGAGTGTCTGTCGTCTTCCCAAAGCTTATGTCACAGTTATCCTTAAAAAGTGGCTCAATGAGCATCCTAGTGCTCCTTGTAGGAATTGTAATCATGTTCATAAGAGAAGTTGAAGAATTAGTTATAATTTCAGCTTGCTCCAGAACCCTTTCAAGCCCAGGAAAGTCCTGTGAACTTCAGTTCAAGAATCAAGAGCTACAAGGTCACTTCTTTTTAGAGACCTGTGGGTGGGTATTAGAAGATATAATTAGTTGCAATTGAAGCATAATGAGTATGGGAGGAAGAAAGAATCTTGCCTAAAAGCTTGTGTGAGCTCTTAGTCCTTCATAAGGATGTGTGTAAAAGCTTCACAACTCTTCTGATCTGGGATGATAGAAAAATGGAGGAAACTGTTTCTCATTATTTTTTTCTCTCATGTGCTTAATGATAATTACATCCTTTAGTCTAACCTTGCTCTATTCATGGTGGTCAAACCCTTCTAGAAATAACAAAGATAACCACTGCTCAGCATTAATTTTATTCTGGCTATATCTTAAAAATAATATAAAACATAAACCTCTTCCTGCCCTCTTTTTTTTTTTTATGCCTATGGTTAAAATGAGTTTCAGTAGTACTTTAACGGATGGTCATGCATAAAATAAAAGCAGAAATTATTGGTACAATAACCTTAAAATTCAGTTTTCATTTCTATACCATAAATAAGACAATTCTTTCCTTTCCTCTCCTATATTCTGCTCTGCAACCCTGTTCCATCAGCTGCAGAGACTAAAAGAAGTAACTATGGTCCCTTTTTAAAATCCTGTCATTTTCATTTGTTCATCCAAGAAACCCCAAAGCTAGACCACCACTAAAGCTCATTGAAAATCTACCTGTAGCCCAAGCTCTGCTCATGGTAATGAGACCTGAGACAAAAGGAAAAAAACCTTTCACCCATACAATTGAAACCTTTGTTTTACATTTGTGTGGTTTACACAAAATCTAAGGATTCTTACATCTCCATTATTATCCCAACCTTAAACCAACCCACAGCATGGTCAAAAAATACTGTTAAAGGTGAAATTAAAAGCTGATAGTCAAGCCCTGAAGATAAAGACTTATAACAATATTCTCTCTCATGCAAAAGCCAAACAGTTTTTATTTTCTTCTATGTACACTATACATTTTGAAAATATTTTCATTCTCATTTGTTTTATATTATCTCTCATGCAAAAGCCAAACAGTTTTTATTTTCTTCTATGTACAGTCCACTATATATTTTAAAAATATTTTCATGCTCATTTGTTTATATTATCTGTAGCCCTAATTTTAACTCTGTTCTCTGCTTACTTTTCAACCTTACCATCAAGTTGGAGAAAAATTCGAAGCCACTTGGTTCATATACTTGTTTTATTTCTCTAGTCTAGGAACAGTACCACAAAATTTGTATCCCTTCCTCACTTTCTGATTGCTAACACTAACCTTAAGCTTAGCTCTGGATTTGATAAGAATTAAAATTACAACTATGATTCACTGGTGAGGTAGCTTGCCCCTGGATGGATGCCAGGCACTCACTAAAGCCTCTCTGACACTCCCCTCTACAGCTGCACAGGAGAGAAAATATAACAGAGTTCATGAGTTCAAACAAAGACCAGGAGAGATCACTCAGCAAATACTGTCATGGACAAAACAGACTTGAATTAAATCCATTAATTTAAGATATTACAAACAAAATCAGAGCAAGATAATGAGAAGTAAAATAAAACACTTTCCCCCCCCCTTCCCCCACCCCTCCCTCCTCCCCAGCTGTACCTCCTACCCCAGCAGCACAAGGAGGCAGGGAATGGGGTTATGGTCAGCTCATCACCCATAGCTTCTCCCACTGCTCAGGGAGAGGAGTCCTTCCTCTGCTCCACCACAGGGTCCATCCCATGGGAAATAGCTCTCCATGAACTTCTCCAGTGTGAGTCCATCTCACAAGAAACAGTTCTCTGTGAACTGCTGCAATGTGAGTCCATCTCATGGGCCACAGTCCTGCCCAAACTGCTGCAATGTGGGTCACTCCTCCATGGGGTGCATCCTACAAGGACAGGCTGCTCCAGGGAGAATCCTGCTCTGCTGTGGGTCCCCTCCAGGGGCTGCAGGTGGATTTCTCCATACCATGGAGCTCCAGGGCTGCAGGTGGATCTCTCCATGCCATGGATCTCCTTGGGTTGCAGGTGGATCTCTCCATGCCATGGACCTCCAGGGCTGCAGGTGGATCTCCCCATGCCATGGACATCCAGGGCTGCAGGTGGATCTCTCCATACCATGGAGCTCCAGGGCTGCAGGTGGATCTCTCCACACCATGGATCTCTCCATACCATGGACATCCAGGGCTGCAGGTGGATCTCTCCATGCCATGGACATCCAGGGCTGCAGGTGGATCTCTCCATGCCATGGACCTCCAGGGCTGCAGGTGGATCTCTCCATGCCATGGACCTCCAGGGCTGCAGGTGGATCTCTCCATGCCATGGACATCCAGGGCTGCAGGTGGATCTCTCCATGCCATGGACATCCAGGGCTGCAGGTGGATCTCTCCATGCCGTGGATCTCCTTGGGCTGCAGGGGCACAGCTGCCTCACCATGGTCTTCAGCGTGGCCTTCACCACAGCCTGCAGAGGAAACAGCTCTGGTGCCTGCAGCATCTCCTCCCCCTCCTCCTGCACTGACCTGGGGGTCTCACTTTGCTCTTCCCTGGTCACAATCACAGCTGTGCAACAACATGTCCAGCCTTGCCCAGTGCCATGTCCACCTTGGATCCACCAGGGATTGCTTCAGGCATGGAGGAAGCTTGTGGCAGTTTCTCACAGAAGCCATCCCTGTAGTCCCCCACTACCAAAACTTGGCCACAAAACCTCAACACAGCTGGCTAAGCTGATTTTAAATGGTTTTACTTTGAAGGTCTGAAATCAGTACAATAACAATCTACTCCAGTTTTTTTAAAAATTAACACTAATCTGGCTATGGCCACTTTGCAATCATGAAAGAAAAATATAAAAAGTGATTCTTTTGAAAGCACTCTCTGCAATATATAACCATACTTTTCGTATTTACTTCCCTCATTCCCACTACTCTAACCTGAATCCTACTATACTTCTCAGACACAGCTAAAGGAACCAAAAATAAGCCATTATCTCAAAAAGATACAAGTATTAATATTACTTTTCTTCTATAATGTATATCATATCACATCACTTCATTAACAAGTTACATTCAACTCCTGGGTAATACTCAGGAGTACTAATCCTGTAGTATTACTACAAAATATTATTGGTATTTCCTTCAATCCAGTACTAAACTTTCCTGTTGAAACATTAACCCTTAGGCTCTGGTATTTAAAGCTGCACAGTCACCATTGAGTAATTAAAAAATAAAGGAATATCAGTGCCAGTGCACTCCTCTTTCTGGGTTTCACTACACTCACCACCACCACAGATAAGTTTGAACTCTATTTTTTCCCAAACCTGACTCCAACCAAACCTTCATCCATCTTATAATCTCCAGACTGCACTAAAAGCCTGTTCCTAAAGGGAATAGAAATGCTTGGACATTACTCTATGTCATCAATCATTTTATAGCGAGGGTCTACTTTTAACACAACCATATAGAGCCTGATCTTTCTTTCTCTCTTAAAACTGCTGCTATCCTCTCTGTTTGGAAGCTTTCCTCAGAACCTTGCATGATCCCAGCACAACAACCAACATCAGCAGGTTTTATTTTTCATGCTGCGCTAAACATAATGACAAATTTGTCCCTTCTCTCTCCTACTCCTAAATTTACAAGTTTTGAAGCATCAAAGACCATCAGAGACTGTGGAAGGAAAATAGGCAATTAGTTCCAGCTGCCCCCAGAACTCATTTTGTCACGCTGTGTAGTTCAAAATACCGACTATTCTGGAGCACCTCACCCCAGATCCTTCCCTTCAATGCCAACCATAACTTTGATTCTTTCCATTTATAAAATCCCTCAGATTCTAAGCTCTCCTTCCTAGTCTCTCCAAGAAATAAGTATGATCCTTTTCCTTTCTTCAGTACTCTAATATTTAAATGTTTTTGCTTCTTCTCCTTCAGAAGCTGTAACCTTAACATCAAAAATACACCTCTCTCTTTGAGAAAATAAAATCTATGGACCTCAGGAAATAAAAACAGGTGATAGGTTATAGGTGATTTAAAGATAGGTGATTCTTATTAACATCAGAATTTACTACACACTTAAAGGTTTGACATTAGACTGTGTCTAAAATTTTTTGTTCTTTTATAAACTCAGTGTACTCTGAAATGCTGTGATGAGAATGCAGGGTACAGGAAGCAAGGAGTGTCTGGAGAGAGTTATGTCACCTGTTGCTTTGATCACAGACTAGTTGAAGAACAAAGGAGTGGATGCAGAGGTTGAGATGACTTCTAATGATTTTAGGACAGATTGGTTGTTGCAGAATGTCATGTAATAGGCTTAGGGTTGAGACTGGGATTTGGAAAGGAAGAAGAACTGGATATCAGCAAAAAAAATACTTTATGGGTCACTCCTTCAAGCTTTCTCTGGATACCTCCTATCACCTTCAGACAGCAGTTAACAGCCAAGGCTCAGTAGATTTTAGGAAAATGGTAAAAGGGAAAACAAATGTACTCACGTGTCCATATACCAGAAACTCCATATTTAAGACATCAAATGGGCGCATGTGACTAGATACACATAAAACTGGAAAAGAGTTAGAGGGATAAATAGTGCCAACCATGAAGCATTGCATAGAAACTGTTATATATACCAAATATGTTTAAAAGTATTGAAGGAATTATGATGATGAAACCCAAACTATCTTCCCATTCCCACTTTTTTTTTTTTTTTTGTTACTCCCTTTCCTTTGACTGGAATGGATTATAGATGGGTGGGTTTGTGTTTAACACTCACTGTGAAAGGGGCTGAAATTTTCTGAGTATCAAGAGACACAAATATTAATGCCATGATTCAGTCAGGAGTATTGGTAAAACTGACAGATGCTCAGGATTTATTCTGCATTTGCTAGGAAGAGGCTGATTAGAAGTATACCTATAAAGGATTTTTACAAAGACTGCCAGTTTTGGAAAAGCTTTCAAACTAATCCAGCGTAGGTAGATATGCTCCAAAAATTCAGTGACTGGACAAGCTCTTGAATGCTGCTGTGCTTGAAAGCTTGAAGAGATTTACTTTAGAACCATTGCAAACTGCTTAGAAATTCTGATATCATGTTTTGCAAAGTGGAAATCAAGGAAAAAAATTAATGGACTCATAAACTGAATCTTTGTCACCCATCTTTGCATGGCATGAACATACAAGAAAGATTTCCATGGTCTCAGCATTGAGGTGTGTAATTAGACAATGTATAACTTCTGAGATTGCAAATGTATTCCTGTAGGAAGAAGCTGTTTCCCCAGACTTACTGGCAAGATTAGACTGACTTTAGCACCATATATGTGTTTTAAAAATCCACTGCAAAATATTCAGGAAAAATGTTCTACAGAGAACACCGCATAGGAGATTTTTCTTAAACATATGGCAGAAAGCATATTAGCATGAGTAACTTCTATGACATTTCCCCCTCCTCCCATCCTTGAAATTGCTGTGAGGGAAATACAAAGTGCAAGGGAAAATCTAGAAGAGAAGAAAGAAGTAGGAGTTGCAAATAAGGGCTGGAATTCTAAAGCCAAGTGTTCCTGAGGACCAGGTTTTTTCTTAAAAAGAATGGTTAGTTTTCAGTTGCTCTTGCAATAAATATTCTTGAAATTCAGAAATTCTTGAGTCAGGTTATTAACCAATGAAGGGATTTTTGTGTGTATTTGCACATTATCCTACTAATAAAATTCTTGTGACTGGGTTTTTAAATTTTCCTATCCCTGTCACAAAACTACTTTGGAAGATTATATAATTGCAAACTGCCTCAGACACCCATATAAAAAAATTAGAATAATAGTGCATCTTTTCTGTTATCTGTAGAAGTTGTGAACAATTTGGGGAGGAAAATGGGTCTATTAATGCTGGAGGCTGCCCCAGATGTCTGTGTCCACTGGTAACAGTTAAAAGCTCCATACACTTGTAATCTTGGAACATCTGAGCACAGAGTGTAAGAAGCATAAGAAAACATTTTTATTCTGTCCTCTAGATTTGTGATCCTCCTGGGAGGCCCAATAAGGCTGTAAACATAATAATCAACAGTGATTTCATTTAAAAAAGAGAAAGATTTCCTATCCCTCCTCAGTGTCTAGTAGCAGCAATGTGATGATCCTAATCTCCACACATTATTACATCCCTGCATGATCTGCATGTTGCTTTATGCAGTCATGAACATCTAACCAGAGTGTAAGGTAGGGAAATGGAGCAAGTTTTCATGCGCCAAAATCTTGATAACTGACCTCCAGAAAAAGAGCAATCAGAATTCCAAGAGATTTCATCAGCTTTGTTTCTTTGCCTGATTGAGACCTCAGCAGAACCAGTCAGACTTTTGCTGTCCTGCCTCACTGTCTTTGCCCTCCTTCACCTACGATGAGAAATCTGTGTGATGCTCCAAATCCATTCTGACTGCATGTTCTCCTGCAGTTTGGAGATCAGAGCAGTCTAAATGGGAGTGATAAGCTCAAATTTTGTGTCAGATTGATGATAAGTTGTGATTTCATCAAAAAAGTGGCAGGGTAGTTTTTTAGACAAAAGGCAAAAAGCCAATCACATGCCAGGTAGGTTGCACAAGGTTTCAAGCCTTTACCAATAAATATGTTATGAATTAAAACCTTCTACTTGATGAAACTGTCAGGAAAACAGGCTATAAGAATCCATGATTATAGTGTACTTTTTCAACATTATCACATTCATGGAGGCAAATGAAACAACTGAAGCAGCTGTTTAACCACTCTGTTGTGTTTTTCAGTCATGCTATTGGCATGTTGTTCTATTAGAGTTTATCAACTCAGAGAGCCACTGGGATTTATAATTCGGGCTTTTATAACCAGAACAAAGTGGATCTCAATGAAGATGACAGTGGAGAAAATAAGCAGATCCTGATAATAATTTCAGATGGCAAAACAGTCAAACAGCACTCAGTTTCAAAAACTTCATTGTCCTCTAGGCTGATGTCTTCACACAACAAGAAGGCACTCAAATTATCACCTCACCAAGGCCCAGAGAAAGCACTTTATGGTATCATCATGTAGACTGAATGGTCCAGTCCAGGTAAGCGAGAGAAAATGCTGCAGACATAGCAGAGCCTTCTTGTCAAAGGTCCTAGGTGCCATGGTCAGAAGCAGGAACAGATTTCAGAATGTGTTACCACTGCTCAGAGACAATCCAGGGACAGGCACTGGCATGCAGGTGATGAGTGGAGAAATATAGCCAAAAAACTGCAGAAGATTGGATTTTTCTGTTTTAAATTATTTTGTAGCACTTCAGCGTACCAGGTTCCTCCCCTGCATTGGTGTTTGGATCCAGCCTTGCCATTAAGTTCAACATTAAGAAATTCATGGGATTTTGCATTTTCTACCATGCTGACACTTATTGAGCTATTTACCTTCCTTTTCTGTTCCACTGACAGCACCAACAGTATATTCTTCGTAAATATTGTTATTAGCTATTTAGGTTTTAAGAAACTTTATGTAGAAGTTCTCCATCATGGTATTAAATTGAAGTTCCTTAATAGTCTGTTGTACAAAAGTCAAAATAAAATTGTGTTTAAATGCTAATTCCTTCAAAATGTTTCTACAGTCAGGCCTTTATAAGAATAGTGTGTCTGTTTAGCAGTGATTCCAGATAGATTTTAATTTTAAAAAGAATTTCCTTATAAGTTTTCAAAACAATTGTTTTCCACTATTAAAAGGAATATGAAATTTTAAATGCAGAATAAGAAGATGGGTTAGAATGAGGATCAAGAGATAGAGTTTCAATTTGAGAGGGGTTTTTTTTGATAAAGATAAAAAGGGATATGCAGTTCTCCGGCTTTTACTCATTCTCAAACTCTCTTATAAATCATGAAGCTGATGCAGAGTGACAAAAATAAGTTTTACCCACAATACACCAGTTTATTTAGTATACCTAATACCTTACATAAGCAAATCCAGATCACCACATTTTCCAAGCTTTTCACATGCGTAGGTGAACTGTGGTTTTGTTGCAACCTCCCCTCAAAGAGATCAGACTTCACAGGTCTTGGACATCAACAACACAAACAAATTATTAAGACTTAAATAGCCTCAAGCAGCCTTGGTTTTGGGCTTGGTTTTCTGAACAGTAATGATAACAAGGAGGCAGACATTGTTTATATCCAGTGTTGGAGGATTCCCTTGAATGCAAGCTCAGATTGGCCTGTGATAGACTGATCTGGCACTACAGAGTACTGCACTCTTTTTTCTCTTTTTTAGATAAATTTAACCAAAACCAAATGGATTCCCCCCAGTATTCACAAGCAGCTCTCTCTCTAAAGTTATTATGTCTCTATTCAAAGTTTTATAATCTATGCCAGTCTGTGTAATGAGATTGACAAGAAAAGCACCTATCAAAAGTATAATTTTAGTGAATTAATAGCACCAAGTACTCTTTTGATCTCATAATGTATTGTCCACAATGACTTCCATGTTCATTTGCAGAGCTCAAAGAAGGCCTGGACACACCCACTTATTTTGTACAAGGTGTGTCGCATAAAGTGCACTGCCCTGGACACTACTCTATAAAGAATTTGGAACATGGAACCTGACCCATATCCTCACTAACTCCTGTGCTCGAAGACTTGCAGGATTTCTAGTGAGTCCTTCAAAGAGCTCTTGACTTGCCTGGAGCTCTGATGGTTCACATCTCCCAGGGAAGACCCTTTCTGGATGGCATTCAGCATTTTTCTTTCACCCTTATCTATAAGGAGCAAATTCTGCAGATCAACAAACACCTTTTACCAGTCACACAACTCCATTTTTTCTTTCCATCAGTCTGTGCAGACCAGCTCCTCTGAAGTGTATCTGATAATAGTGTGTCACAGGCAATTCTGATCTGTAAAAAGACCTAGAGAACATCATATACTACATACATTATATAGAAAACATCATATACATACATTACTACAACCCACCCAGCCATCATTACACATTTCCCAAATTTCAGACCTTGTTTCCGTGTTTGGTTTTTTTTTTCCTTTTTTTTTATTGCAGGAGAATTGTAACCATCTGATAAGTATGTAAATCATAGCTGCCAAATCTCCTTCCATAATAATGACACCTGCGGGTCAACAAAATTCACCACGGAAATGGTAACTCCTCAGCTAAGGTGTTGCTCCTGGAATATTCCTCACAAGAGGAAATAAAGGCATCTTCTTTGTCTTGAAAAAGCAAATTCAGGGAATTTCAGTTGATCAGAGTTCAGCTACTGAAAATTACATTTTGGAACCTAAATTCTCCTGAAGTACGACTGTACTCACACTGCAACTGAGATAATTTGTCATTACTACCCTTCCTCTGATGGGAAGACTTAAATATTTTAAAGAGTTCCACAACAGATGGGTAATACTGCTGCATGATCAAAATGTAGTGTTAAAAAGCGATATTTTTGCATTTAATTTTTATATAAGATTGGTACATTTAATATTGTCAAATTAAATGTCATATCTGGTGAATAAAAATGTTTCTCCTCCTTAGAAGCAACTCTTAAAGATAAAAACAGTTAGTATTCTCCTGACCTGTATACAAATTATGTTTCCTGTTGTATTAGAAATGTGAACTTTCTGAACAAGGTCTAAACAAACAAAATTATTTAATGCTTGCATGGTAATACTAATATAATCAAAATCAAGTCTAGCCAAAACCAAGTCATCAGCATCAGCACTTGAATTTAGCAAAATAGCATTTTCTGATTTTCTGCAAAGAAATTTCTGCAAAAAAATCTTACAAGTTACACAAACTGCAGCCTATTAAAAGGAATCTAGCATAGAAGAATTTAGCAAAAAATTACCTGTTTTATAAATATTGCTAGAGGTGTTTACATGTTCTGTACATGTTCTTTCCTCCAAATATTTGTTTCTAGTACTAATTTTATGTCCCTTGCTCTGATACCCTTATATATGGAAAACAGTTCATGTGAACTTTCCCAAACCTCACAATTGATCTCCAAACTAGAATAACAATAGTGCTTGAAAAAGAAATGAAAAGCCAACCACAGCCCCCATGTATACACTGTGAAAGAGTAACCATTATCCTTCAATCCCTTCTTAATTTTGTTTTTAATGTCACCAGACCACCAGATATAAAGCTCATTCTATCCTGGTATTTATATTACTACTGAAACGGAACATCTCCTACTCCTTGGAAGAGAACCAATTTTGTACCTTATCTGATTTCTTTGAAAATTGAAGGAGAAAGATCTGGAAGAAAATGCACTTTTCTAGTGCTTCAAAAATAAGCAAAAGTGTAAAAAAAGCTCATTGAAGACAGGACATATCAGAAGATAACTTTTGTTGCTAGTTCTAAAAATCATCCAAACTGCAGTTTTCAACCAAAAAAAAATCAACCTTGGCAACTCATTTTTGACCATCTTAAAAGTCTTGGACTTCTTACTCCTTTTCTTCACTGCTCCTGGATTAGGATGACAAAGCCAAGAACCTCATTGCTTTTTACAGATACTGCCACAAAATTTGAGCAGAGTGTAACCATATAAACCTTGTAATCCCTTGGGCTTCCAGGCATGACACAGCTGCAGCAAGGGGCACTAGACAGGCACTATTGCATAGATAAACAAAATCTGTTATTTTAAAAGTAGCATGTATAACCCTGAACGTGGGCTTAAGGTAGAGGGGAACCTTAAGGAAAAAAAAACCAAGAGTAAGTTGGTAATTCGTCCCATTGACTGCTTTACTTAGCTGTTAGGCATGATTTTTCTCTGCTTTTACAGAAAATGAGGAGAATATACTTTTGTCCAGGTGGGATGACAATGCAAACAAGTATGAGGAAGGTTTCCTCTGTAGCACATGTGCACAGGAATGGACACTGACTGCTTAATGTGCATCAGGGATGACAAGACACAGAAAATACAACAACATGTTTACTTCTTCACAGGTAAAAATGTCTCTGGTTCCTTCAATTCTTTCTCTTTGAAAGAAACTAGGGCATCAGTGTGTGTCCTGAAGCCAAATGCAGCAAAAGTCTAATATTTGGAATTGTTAGCCTATTCAGCATGAACAAAACTGAGGGAAAACACAGAACAAATTAATTTCTCTGAGAATTTTAGTTTCACATGCCACACAAAATAGGGATGAGAAAGAAACTAGTTAGATACATCTAATGTAAAATACTGTGTGAGTGGAAAACTGAAGGGGGTGTTAATTTAATTTCTTCTAAAATAAATCTTTGTGTGCTGTAGGGAGATGCAATGCCAGGTCACAAACCAGCACCACATCCTCTACAAAAATCAAAACATCCCAGGAGCACTTGTCATGGGTAAAGAAATAATTAAAAATAACAAAGTCTTTTACATTTATATAATCACTTCCATCCTAAAGGATTCAGAAACTCTTGACAAATTTAAACATACACACCAATTTATATGCAGAATGCCTCTTCCACTGCTGAAACAGATAATTTTCATAAACAGCAGTATATAAGCCAGAAAGCAAAGAAAGTTACTTAATCCAAATGAATCAACAGAGGAAATCCTATTTATTTCTCTCTTTTGTCATGATGTAGAAGGTCTGGCAGAAGGAGTTAGATTCTGGTCTAATTGAAGAATTCAAGTTCTAGTTTTAATTCTTTATTAATTATGGTTTCCTTCTGAAGAAACCTGATATTCAAAACCCATCTGGACATAGTCCTGGGCAAATTGTTCTAGCTCATGCTGCCTGGTGGGTTGAGCCAGTAAATGTCCTCTGGATGTTCCGTTCAACCTAAGTAATTATGTGTTTCCTTTACAGCTGAAGCAAACATTTCTTTTGTGTGACGTGGAAGCAATCACAAAATTTCATCATAAAATACCTACCTGACTATTTACTATTCATCTGAGAGAAGTCCCAAATGAAAGGTTTAAAACTGCTAAAATATCATATTAAGGACTGGGGAGGTATTTTTTCCAATAGTAAAATCAAGTACAGTAATTTCACGATTATAAGCTGCACCATTTTGACTAAAATTTTGGTCCAAATCCAAATGCAGCTTATAATCAGGTGCGGCTTATATATGGACAAAGAACAAAAAGTTGCTGGTTTTGGAGGACAGGTGTCTGCTGAGAAAGGCAGGAGCTTTTCTTTGAAATTGAGAATGTACACCCCCTCCCTCCAAATTATTATAATTTTGAAATCAAGGGGCTTTCAGGCAAAGATATGGGAATTAGGAATAACAGTTCTTTTCTAGGGAAATTAAAATAGAAATACAGTACTACAAAGAAACAAACCCCAAACCCTTACAAAGTCAGAGTACAACCTGACACCCCGTCAGGCAGGGTGTTGGTAGCAGTCCCATTCCATGGTGGCTGCATCCTCCTGCAGTGACAGATGTGATTCAGTTGGAGCAGTGCTCCTGTACAAGGTGCAGTTTCCCTCCGGAGGTCCAGTGGTGATGTGGAGAAATCCGGTTTTCCTCTGGAGTCCAGTGGAGAAAGGGGCTCCCTTAGTGTCCCAAAACCTCTGTTTTTATCTTGGTAAGAAATGTTGGGCTCTTCCCCCTGGCTGGAGCAACTTCCAATGGGATGCAGTAATTTTATCAGTCCCACAGTGGGACTCAATGGCCATTAGCAGAAAATGACTCACTGGAGGAAGGATGGGCTGTGAAAAGATAAAGAACAATGCCCTGCCTGGTTTCAATGGATGGGCCATTAGCAGAATATCTGCCGTTGAGATAAGGATCACTGCCCCCACCCTCAACAGATGGTGATAGAACAGATACCTTTCATCACATCCTGTATTGTAACATGTGGCTTATAATCAGGTGTGGCTAATGTAGGACAAAGAACGAAAAGTTGCTGACACCCAGAAGTGCAGCTTATAATTACGTGCGGTTTATAATCGTGAAATTACTGTACTCAGCCTTATAGAAAAGAATTTTCTTTGGTACACAATGTTGGGATTTTCCTCCATGGAAAACTGTGGAAAAGACCAGCTTCTTGTCTGGCAGTCTGGCCAGCTTGCAATGCAGAGGCTCTAAAATCCTTGGTCTGGTGGCTGGGGTTGCAGACTGTGTCCATCTGCAGCATTTATTCTTAACCCATATTGCAGATCTGTGGTGCAAGAGACCTCAGCAGCCCTTCCAGGAGCACTGTGTCTCCAATGGCCATCACGGAACGTCTCTGCTGCACAGAAGGACAAAGCTTTCACAAACAGAAGTTTATGAAAGCTCTAAGGTAAATGCTCACTCATCCTAATCTAAACTTTAAAAGCTAATATTTTTGAAGTTATTAGGGAAGCTGGCAAAAAACTCAAGTACTCAAGCATGCAGGAGTATTTTATCAACACACTATATTCAGTGGTGAATACAAAGCAGGTGTTTCAGAGACTGAAGTTCCCAATAAAAAATATTTAGCTGATTTTACTGGTAGAGTAGGTAAAGAGCAAACCCTAGAAAAATTCTTCAGAGAACCTGAAACAATTAAGTGCTCAGCTAATTATCCTGGAATAACTCCTGAAAACTAACAGGGCATATTGTAAATAAACTCATCTGAAATCCATAGGGGAAAGAAAACAAGAGAGAATTAAAATTTAAATCTTGATAAATACACACATACACACACACACATGCAAACACACTGTCCTGACATTTAAAGGGCAATGCTTAGCCAGCTGTGTTTCTATTTTCTTTCATGATTCACAAAAATATGATCCAGGCAAATAATAACACATAGATAAATGCCTTCTTTCCATATTGTGTTTTTGAGATAGCCATACCAAATCTCCACGTGTTGGCCAGGTTGGATTGATGTTGGAACAGAGGAAAACACTCTTCTCCACCATTGCTGAGAAACAATACCATCCCAGTCTGGCTGAGTATTGAGGTTTACAGAATAACTGAGGCAGTATTTTTCTATAAACAACTGGTTGAACTACAAAGAAAAACTATATCATTTTACTTAGCTGAGCAATAATTTCAGCCTCCCTAAGGTTCTGTTACCCTAAACAAGAAAAAGCCATATTTCAAAGTGTTATTGAGGTTTTATGCAATGGACTAGCACCTGAAATATTGGTGAAAAAAAGAATTCTTGGTAATAACACTATATGTGAATTACCTGGGGAAACTTCCAGCGAAGACATCAACCTATAGCAGGAGTTAAAATATGTATTTATGAAGTATATTTGCAAAGTCTCAGTATAAAAGTCTGCTTAGAGAGAAAAACAAACAGCAGTCCTGAGTTTTAAATCAAACTTTCTCAAAAGTTTGGCTGATAACTATTATATTGTCTTTTTTTTATAGATTTCACACATGTGACCTTGATATGTCCCTGGATCATCTCCTAACCACTGTGCCACTCGGAATTCAATTGTGTTCCAAAGCTTGGTGCAACCCTTGAGGACTACACTTTTTGCAACAGCATGGGAGGATTCAAGGGAGATGCACCACTGGCTGAGGGAAGAGGCATTTGAGTTTAGTTTTTCTTATATTATCAAAAATTACACAGGGAAGAGCTCAAAGAAAAGGTCTTGTAGTTTCACAGTAGGACTCCCAGAAGCCCTTGGATAAGATAACAGTGTGAAATGAAGAGCTGAAGCAGTAGGGACCTCTTCACAAAGGTAAAGTCTGCCTCCTGACTCAGTGAAACATATAATCTTCTTCTGTTTGTTGAAACAAAAGTGTGCAAAAATACATTTCGGAGATCAGATTTTCTGCAGCTCCCTGATGAAAGAAACATGGCAATAAACCTGCTGTGAGATGCTGAATTGCTCAGCCATGTGAAAATGAGCACAGATCCAGACTGTAATATTTGATGATCAATTTGGTGCCTGTTTCTTTTCTTTTTCTTTGCATTTTTGTGCTTCCATGTTATTTCGCGGACAGATCCATATTCTTTACACAGAACCACAATGCCTTGAGGCTTCTAACTGTATGACCTCTCTCAATACAGTCATAAATCTTGTGTTTAGTTGTCCTTTCTCAGCTTTGAGTTGTCTTCTGTGCCACGTAAACTTCACTTTCTCGAACACCTCCTGCAGATTTGGAAGAGATTGAGATTTTTCTTGGGGTTTTTTGGCTTCTGGGCACTGTGGTGAGGTGTGGGTTTCTTGATCCTTCTGCTGCTACAAAGAAACCAGACAGGTAATTTCAAAGAGCCAACATCTGTTGCTGGCAGAGGTGAGGTCTTCATGTCCTGATGACTCCTTGTCCCTGCAAAGGGACTTTTCCTTTCATTTGCAGTAAATTCTGGAATTGTCTCAGCACCAGGTACTAGAGGGCACCTCAAAAACCACTCACCCACTGCACCAGGACTCAGAGGAGGAGTTTTCCTTGAGGAACCTCAGCTATTAATATCTTTTGATGTTGCTCCCTGAAATGCCATGGAGCACTCACTGCCTGGCCTCCTTGTCTTGACCATGCCACCAAGCAGCCTGTGCAGAGACACTTTAGTATTTGTACTACCAGGCTTGGTGTGGGTTGTTCTGGAATTCTTACTCTGCATGACACATCAGATCTACCACCCCTTCAATTAAACTGCTTGTTTGTTTTGTTTTTTTATCTGAATCTGACTGTTGGATAGTAAACATCATTTGCAGTAACCACACAAACTGGGTGCACGCAGGTTTTAGAAAGTGAAAATTACTGTGAGTGAGGAGAAACGGATTATTAGTTGTGTTTTACTATAATTAATTACTTTGCACAGCTGGGAACCATGTTACAAGTCTTAGGTGTTTGCAAGAATGAATGGCCCTGTAAAATGTAGCTGGCAGCTAAATCTACTCTTGTCATCCATGCTCGTTTTTGGTGCTCTCAGTGCTGGATAGATGTGCCTGCCAAAGGCTCTCATCGGCCCATTAGAGTCTGGAGTGGCTGTGCTCTTAAAAAGACATTTTTATTGCTCTCTGCCCTTTGAGTCATAGTAGTAGCAGACACCTGGGAAATGCCTGATAAACACCAACAGCTAGGACGAGCCAGATAAACAGTCCTTGCAGAAACCACGCATTACCAGTGTTGATAATTACACACCAGAAGCTATCTGTTGAAACAATTATTTTTCAGATCCCTTTCTTAGCCCACTGTTGTAGTTCAGGACCCCACATGGCTGCTCATGTAAAGAACCATTCAATCTCCATTTTGGTTTTGTGAAGGAATGATGTAAAGAGAGATGACCATTAAATAAATTTTCTCCCATTATTTTTCCTGCAGTTGAAGTCATTCAGTCCCAGTAAGACAGAGCTAGAAATAACCTCTGAGGCTTTGATTAGCTCATAAAGAAGTGCCAGAATCAGTGGGGTGATTGTGAAGAACTTGAAAAGGCCCCAGTGTCTTCTATGGGGCTATATAAGGTTGGCATGGCCAGTGGATCTGGCAGCCAGTGGGGAGACAGGGACAAGAAACTCTGGGAAGCACGTGGGGTCTGAGCATCTTATCATCCACCACAGCTCCCAGGGATGGCTCAAGATATGGAAGATGTCCCTCACTGCTGATTCTTTTGGGGACATTTTGATGTTTTCTGCCACAGTGGGAATCATACCTGGGTTTGATTCTTAGGCCAAGGACAATAAACGTAAATATGGTCCAGTTACCAAGCTCCAGGTAAGGAATTGCAGAAACTGCTGCCACTGAATTTATGTTTACTTGAAAAAACATTGCATTATGTAGCACTCAAACATAGGATATATTTTCTTCCATGATGACTGCTTTCTCCTCCTAGGGATCCCACCTAAGCAAAGTTTTAAGGGAAGGGTTTAAGACAGAGAGAAGGCAAATATACAAAGGAACTGGAAGTCATTCATCTCTTTCAAAAATATACCTGATTTTAGATGGCGGTGATTAATAACTGATGTAGGTTTGCTGTTCAAAATAAAATGCAGTTAATCTATCTGGAAGTGAACTGCAATTTAGTCTATTATTTCGTCCCCAGAGACAGCTTGCTGTCTCATGACCAGCTGAAAGGTCTGTCAGGTTACAGAAGCAAGGCTTAACCAACCAGGAAAACAACATTAAACCTATATTTATATTTCAGTTGTCAGAAAACTTCATGCAGACCTTTAAAATTAAAGGCCATCAAAAGGTATAGTGCATGTTCAAATAGAGACACGAATGATAGCTTTTGACAGGCCATATATGCAGTGTGGGAAGATATTTTATGTGCAGTCTGAAGTATGAGTCATTGGGAAAATAAACACATAGGACAGTGAAAAATAAGTATTATCAAAGCAATTCCACTGTGGAAAATGCAAGTAGTAGGAGTAGTCAGTGTCATGAAGGCTTGAGTGCCTTTGTACATGAGAGGAGAAAGATCAACTAGGGATTACAATATGTTTGAATACATTAAAGAAATATTATAAACGTGCATGATACAAAGTGAAGGTGGACAAATGTCTCTGATGGCTAAAGACTGACTCAAACCTGCTGTCAGTCAAGTGGCAGAAAAGAACTAGTTTATTCTAGATTTTGATCCAAATTAAATATAAAAAGTCCCTCGGTATGACCATTCTTAAGAATTCCTGACTGAAGAATAAAGATTAATTTATTTAAAATTAATATTAGTATTTAAAATTAATATTTAAAGAAGAGAAACCAAAGGTCAGATGTGATAGGATTTGCTGATCCAGTTCACTGAACTTTTGGGTCATAAAGGCAAGTTTACTGTACTATTGAATGGCTCTGTTTTATAGGAAGTTCACCACTGAAATATTATTTCACAGTATGAGATTTAAATACATATATGGACACATTGACCTCAAGAAGTCTTGACAACACTGGTGTCAAGTGCTCCCAGTAATAGAAATTATTAATTTGCCAAAAGTAATTCTATCAAGAAAGAACTTTTTGTTGGCCTCACCCTTCAGAATCCTGAATGCTTTGTTGCTCTGTGACTTCTCTGCAGGGTGCACTGAAACACCTCTCACTTGCTCATGGCTGTCTATTGATGGGGGAACAAGGCATAAGAGTTCAACCTACATTTCAGCCTCATTTGTTTGTTATGTTGAATCCAGAGATCCCAGGAGGGAAAAGGCTGTTATACCTGGAGTCAGTACTGGAAGTAAGAGTTAGAAAAAAGCTGCCAAATGCATTGGTCTTGATACCTTCACAAAAATAATTCTTCCTGGGAGAACACTGCTGTTCTATGGAAGAAAACATTACATGAAAGTAGGGATTAGATTCAGTTCACCCAAGTTTAGGTAGCTGCTCTGTAGGCGTTACCTGAGTTTTCTGTGTTCCTATAGTTGTGATCATGGGGTGTAATTCATCTGCTAAAAATGGAATATGGAGGTTTTTTTAGGATAAGGTAAATTCCTCCCTGAATTAAAAACATATAAATTTGAAAACACTAGCTTCTACAAATCAATCCCAAGATCTGTTTTTTCCACTAGAATGAAATGGAAAAATAAAATTATTCCAGCTAATACAGTGATATTTCAGTCAATATAGACAATAATTTTTTGAGACTTGAGCATATTGTTTCCTTGCATAAGAACCTAAATGCTGGGGCTGCCCAGCCTGACTCGAGAGCCTTAGTCAGTGAAGCCAGCTAAGGATTTGAGTAGAAGGTGCTGTGTAAGAATTACATGCCATGAACACACTTGTCATGTGCATGCAATAGATTTTTTTTCCTCTTTTGAGTAATCATCAGGCATTAACCTCCCCTGAAAATTACAGAGATTCAGAGAAACACCCCTAGTGCTCTATAGAATTAGTAGTTGTTATGAGTAAAACTCATCAGATTAGAATAATTTAATTCAGATGAATTCTTATTTAAAGGGTCTGTGGGAAGACAGTGCCTTTCAGTTTCATCCACAAACAAACCTAAAGCATGGTGCTAATAATACCAGGGTGACAGGTTGGATCTCCATATGGGCCATTCACTTAAGAGCTGGACTTGATGCTGTTTCTGGGTCCCTTCCAATTCTGCTGTGATTCTCTGAGCTCATGGAGAGGTGTACCACACCCAGACAAACCCAGAGCCTATAGAAAGTTAATATATTGGCTGAAAAGGGTATGAAAACAGGGATGGGCAGCTGGTACCCAGTATTTGAACAGAGAACCACCATAACCTCTGGGAAGGGACTCACTGGCACGTGGTCCAAGACAGATTAGTCCAAAACTTCTGCACAAGCCCTACACCTCTAGCAAATGGGATTTCATAGATGCTTGTTGCACTGAGTGCCTACTTTGAAGCCTTATGTGAGTAAAACTCAACCCATTAATATTTTCTATTACAGGTAAAGGAACATCTAAACAGCATAATGAAATCTAGCAGTCACAGGATTGGGAGAAAAAAATGGAAAAAATAATCCTGGTAAGCTGGTGCTGCTGTTAAGTATAGTCTGTAGAACTGTGAAACTATGCTAGAAGGCACAAATAGTCCTAAATGACAGTGTAGGACTTCCCACAGAAGAAATCCCATTTATGTGGCTCTACAGGTGTTACCAGCACCCAACCTGCTCTGCCCCAACAGAGTCAAGTCTTTCAGGGCAATTTCTTCATGTGTTCAGACACAGTAGTGATGAGCCTGCATATAAGAGCTGACCTTTTCTTGTGAGGAGAAGATACCAGAGAAGATAAGGAATGTTGGCAGCTGCTGTGCTGACAGCTTTAGAAAGTCTGGCTGGGAAATGATTTGGGATGTGAGGGATGTTCATGGCTGAGCACTGCCTGAATGTCCTTGGGTACTGCACCAGTTTGACACCCAGTACATGGAATCTCTGGGGCTCCCAAAACAGGGGAAACTACAAGAGAATATGCGGAGACAGAGAACACCCTGAAGAACATCTAGAGCAGCACAGGCTTCTGCAGTCAAGAAAAGGTTATAGCAAAAGGAATTCTAGAAATACAAACACATCTTCCAGCTTCTTTCTATCACTGCACTGGGTCAGCTCCACTTGGACTGACCAGGCTCTGTGGTTCTGCCCCACTCTGCTTTTGCAAGAAAAAACATGCTTCAGTTCCAACAAAACAGGAAAGAGAAGAGCAGAACAGGGAAACAAAGCCTGTTCTTGATGTTCAATGTACGAGGAGGAAAAAAAAGGAGAAGAATAAGGAAATATCAAATGAAGAAACAAAGGAATCAGCTAGGGGAAAGAATCTTCAAAAGACCACTGGAAATACTAATTCTGCCAGAAAGGACCTCAGCAGCAGCTGCTTTATTGCTTATTTTGTTTCTGAAAGGGCTGAAAGAGCCTGCCAAGGATGCAGATGAAGATTCACTGTAACAACTTGAAGCAGAGGGAAGTCTGGCATTTTCTTATGAGTGACAGGTTAAAGTTATGACAGAAGAGAGCTTTTATTTTCCTTCTATGTTCCACATTTTAGTCTTACTTGATCGCCCCAGGCTAGTACTTTGCACATAGACACTGATAAATCTGAGCTCCAAAGGCAATAATATTATGTACTATTCAGACATGCAGCACAGATGCAACTGCTTAGCTGACTGTTACCTGTAAAACCTAATTAAAATCAATAAAGACTTGTAGCTGGAGGTCCATGTTTTATCAGAGCATGAAAATGAGACAAAACTCCCAATAACAGTGCTTTGTTTTTCCATTTATCTTTGCAGATATCTTACAGTACCCTGTGAACAGCCCTCACTTCAGGGTACTTACGCTATGCCTGACCTAAGTTTATCTGTCAACCCTGTAGGAATACTGGAATAGTTAACATTTTCTTCAACTCTTAATCTTCCATGGGATTAATCCTTTGCTCTTTAGTGAAAAGAAGGAAAGTAGTTTTAGGCTAACATCACTATTAAACTCTGCTATAAGCTTTCTAATGGAATGGCTTTGAGACCCAGCAGCTTGACTTTCACCCAGAAGTTTTTAGCTTTAAAAAAATTTGTCTTTTCCCAGAAAAAGCCCTAAACAATACCTTTAAAGATGTGTAAAGGAAGAAAGGTCAGAATCTGGAATAGGATCTGTTGGCCTGCTTTTCACAGCCAACATTTCTGTCAGCGATTTCTCAAGTTCTGAAAGAACCAGAGTTCAAATCTATGGTTTGAGATCATGCATCTGGTTGGTACTTCTTTATTTCTCTTTCTTTAAAATATCAAACTTTGGTCAAATACAGAATTCTTAGGTGATATCTTGATAGATGTCATACTAGTGTTCACTAGAGTAGAATTCCTGTTTTACCGTGAAAATGGTACAAATCAGAAAAAAAAATCGTCAAGTCAGTGTGAGTCTTTTTACCCAGTTCTCCATATACAAGATTTCTAAGCATCCTGGAAAACTTTTAAAACAGAGATATCAGCAGTATTGTCCTGCAATATCCTGCAATGTGAAGATCTTTGAGATCAGGAAGCATATAAGAGAACTTAATTTTCCATGTAGTTTTGTACATTATAAGTTCCACAACAGCAAAGATTAGCACTTTTTTTACATTCTCAACTGTAGGCAGTCTTCATCACCAAGAAACTGCCAGCTTGTAGAGGCTCCAAATCCATGTCCCTACAAAATCAGCTAGAGATTTCCTTGCCAATGAAGAGGGTTTAACATAAACAGGCTCATGTAGCTCCAGTCCTGCTTTCAGTACTCAGTGTCATAAGCACATACATCTTGTGGATAAATCTGAAAATCTCCCTCTGCTCATTTAGATATGGTAGGAAATCCACTCCTCTAATTTGTGAGAACATCAGACTGCTGGGTTTATGAATATTGCAACAAATTAAAGGCAAAACAACCCAGTGTTGCCTGTATGCTATTAAGAGAACAGTACAGTCCTCTTAATTTTTCCTTCAGCAACTTACTGCCTACTGATGGTACACTTCTCAAGTGGCAATACAAAATGGAAATGAAAGTATCCTGCTAATGATGTCATCAGTATTTTGATTTTGATTTCTCAATATTAAGCACAAAAGTTGTGACCAAGTATTTGCTGATTCTTCTTGTTGATTCATTTGTGATGATATAGTTTTTATTTCTGCATTACAGACACACAGTTGATAAGATCTGTATTCTATATTATTTTTAGGCTGGGCTATTGGTTGCACCAGAAGTCCGGGGCTCTGTGTGACTTTAAAGATCAGAATGATTTGGTATGGAAGCAAAGAATCAAATGAGTTTCCAACCTCACAGCCCTGTGTCCAGAATATTCAGTCACTGCTATACACTCTGCATTCAGATCATAAGACCACCAGATCTACAACATTTAATACACCTGGCATTTAGCACTGCTTTAAATTTTGAAAGGGGAAGGGCAAAAAAAATCCCAGACCTGAAGCTTTTACTCTGAGCACAATTTAGGAGATATTTCTAAAACTGTGGCAATGAAGTCGCTTTTCTGTTAAGGGTGTGCAATGATACTGACAGATAAAGATCACTTTTGGCTTTGATTCATTATTCTGACAAGGATTTAGCTATGTCAAAAAAATAAAAATTATGTGAGTTGAAAATACTTATTAATTTTTTACCCATTATTGTGGTACCAAATCCTTGAGAGAATAGTGATTTCTGGGCATGCCAGTTGTTTGTGTTTTCTTCCGTTTTGCAACAGTTTATTTTATTTTCCTCTGGTAGTTTTTGAGCTATAATACTGTCCCTTTATTTATCAGAATTCTATGCCTGGTTTTGATATGTAGAGATACCCACAGGCTCCCCTAACCTTGTCTCATGTTGCTGTGTTTTATGAATTATTCAGAAAGTTTAGCTTTTGAAGTGGTCAGTAATTACATAACTTAACATCCAGATAAAAGACAGAGAAAGAACATGAAGAGACATCACAGAACAGATTTTCTATCCTTCAAGTACAGCCTTAGTATATAAATTTTAGAGACAATATGTAATTAAACAAGTATCTTTAATGTACTCAGTAGCATTTTACATTTTCAGAGTTCAAGGTTTCCCCCCTGCTGCCTAAGGAGCACTTAGCTTCTCATTTCCCTTATCCCCATGCCTACCTTTTGAACTGTTCTTCTTGTGGTTAGTAAATCCTTAAAACACTGGATTACAAGAACTAAGAATGTAAGAAATGTCAATCATAAGTGTTTCGATCAATACCAGATCTGTCTATGACACTGCAGGAAGAGGCATTGTTTCAGGAGAACAATCCTGGCCCCTCTCTGTAGATTCTTTCAGCACTTAAAATGGTTCTGCTGGCATGTTAGGGTAGGAGTTCATCTTCTTCATTTACTATTTGGTTTGTGTGTGTAGTCCATGAATTTGCATTCTTTTAAATATTCTGGTATGGTTTGTCTCCAATACCTCCTGTGGCAGCAAGTCACAGAAATACTTCTTTTAAAACCCTTTTCAAGTCAATCTCCTGGCAGTTTCAGCAAGTGATCTCTGGTTCTAGTGTTGCAGGATTTGGGGAGAAGCTGTTCTACATATTCTTCTGCCTGTGTGATTTTTTTTTTAGAGTTCAGCACCATGCAAGCTTTGTTTAGATTCTTTTTCTTAGTATACATAGACTTTGTCTACACCTACACCCATCTGTCACCTTTTTGACCACTTTTTTGATCACCTGATGTAATCTCTTGTCACTGATGCAGCTTCTGGTTACCCAAAAGGTGTTAATGACGTTAATGCCATCCTCACATTTCAAGGTATCAGTCATTGACAAAATAATGAATAAAACTGGTCTCAGCACTTACTCAGAGTAGGAACCATTTGCTGAGTTTTATCCAGCCTGAAAACCACTAAGCCCCCTACTCTGCTCTCCTTGACCTTTAACCAACTTTAAATTCATAGAAGGATCTTCCTACCAAACTTGTAAAAAGTTCATAACCTTAGTAAAATTTTGCTTCAGAAACTTGTCAAAGGTCTTTTTAAACCCCACATTTCTCAGGTTCACTAGGTGTCCAGTTATACACCTGCTGAAACCCTGATAGAGCAGCAGCAGAATGGTGGGACAGAGCTTACCGGTAAGAGAAGTCCCCCTGTACATAAGATTCATGTTGGAAATCTTGATATAGCTTTTTGGTCTAAAATTTCATTGTATATTTACCTAAAATAAGTGTAGCTCCTCTGACTGGTCTGCTATGAATATATTAAGTACAGGAACTTCCACAATTTCTTTTATGATGAAGAATTTACTGAACTTCTCTGTCTTATCTCTTCTCAGTCCCCCTCTGACATCATAGTCAGTGAGCACGCCCACCAATTTTCTAGCTTGCTTCCTTTATTTAAATTAAAAATTGATCTCAGATGAAGCATAATTTGCCAGGTGCTCTCCAGATTTTTTTTAGCTCTCTTGGTTCCCTGCTTACTTTTGACTTGTCCTGATTTTTCATTCAGTTGCACTTACCATTTTTAAATACTAGCCTTTTCCATGGGACAGCATCCTTGTATTTCATTGAATCATAGAACCATAGATTGGTTTAGGTTGGAAGGGACATATAGAGACCATGTAGTCCAATCCTCTGCAAAGAACAGTAATATCTTCAGCTAGATAAGGGTGCTCAAAACCCCATTCAGCCAGACATTGAATGTTTCCAGGGCTGTAGCATCATCAGAAAACCTGAGGGTTCATTTGATCTCACTGTCTGTGCCAGCAATGAAGACACCACTCATCATTCTCCACCTGGTCACTGAGACATTGCTTTCTTCTCACTGGATGTGGCCACCCAGCCAATTCCCTTTGCCTGACTCATATCCCAGAGGAATGCAAACTCCACCAGTGTGTGATCACTGCAGTCCAGACAGCCTCCAGTTTTGTCACTGATTTTTTCATTTGTGCTGATTTGTTTCCTATGAAACTGTTCAGCACTTTTATGAGATTGCATTTTTTTCCAAATTTGAAGCAGAAATTTTACCTGTGTTTCAAAATTATTTTTGAGGAGGCATCACATTGCTTGGAGGCTTATGGATTGGTAGATTTTGTTCATATTATTTTATTTTTAAGCTAATTGTCTCATTTTGTCTCATTTTTATATCATTCCATAGGTGGTGTATTTGACCTTCCTCTCTTCTGTGGTGTGTCTAAACCTACTGTCCTCTTACAGACTGATTTTCCCTTCCTATGCCTTAGATTTGGTCCTTCAAAACCAAATTCAGAATGGCAATCTATCTTAAGTGCACAGAGACCAGTTGTTCTAGGAAGCAAAGATTTATTGTGTCCAAAAACCTTTACCATATTAATAAGATATTGATCCAGTCTATATGCAGATCCTAGAGAGCTCCTATTACAATTTTCTCTTAATCTGGCAAAGTCAGTTCTGCCTGCCAAGGATAAGGACTCATCTCTTGCACTGAGAGCTCATCAATAACTCCACATATTTCTCACATTTTTACCAGTGTCCCCCAATTAGTTCTTTCTGATTTCAAGCTTAACAGTCTGCAAGGAGTTGTAAAAGCTCACCAAAAATAAATAAATAAAAAAATCAGAAAAGTAACCTGATTTTCAACACTGGACAAAGTGTTAAAAATAGCAAGTCTGGGACTCTCTGTTTTAAAGATTGTGCATGGTATACCCTCAGTAAATGGTTTTCAGGGTCTTCCTTATTTCCAGCAGCATATAGCTGCATGGTAGACATTGTAGCTACTCTGCTTCACAGAAGCACTTTTTTGGACAAGTCTTTAGAAACATCACTTTTGGAACTACTTCCCTTTTTACTGAAAAAACATCTCACTTGCAGTTGTTCACTCATTAGCTGGATCTGTGCAGTTATTTTAATCAGCTTTTTCATTTTCAATTAAATAGTTTTTATGATCTATTGACGATGCCACTTAGTCACAGATCACATTGAAATATAAGTTCTGAGACAATATTAAACAGGATATCTGTTTTGCCTCTTCAGCTGTATTTTAAACTACTCCAATAGGAGAAAATAACTCTTCATCTCTGACTGTCCCTGGAGCAGTTAAAAGGAGTCCTCATGTTACATTCATGCCCTTAGGAAAAATGTCAGAATGTAAGAATATTGTAGAGGATCAATGACTTTCAGAAGGTCAGACAAACCTTTTTCTGTTCTTTTTGCAAAAATTAAAAATAAAAAGTGAAATAATATTTCCACATAATGAGTCTTGGTGTGGTATGGAAAAAGATTATGTTTTATCTTCTGACATTAGTTTAGTCATACCCAGAATCTCATTCCTGAAGCCACCAAAATTCCTTTTTTTTTTTTTCATCTGCAGCTGTAGCACTAGCAAAACTCTCAATATTTAGCACAGAAGAGACTCAAAGAATATGCTGAGTTGGAAGGGATCCACCAGGACCATCGAGTTCTCACCCTATGCAGGACACCCCAAGAGTCACAGCATGTGCCTGAGAGCGTAGTCCAAAAGTTTTTTGAACTCTGCCAGACTTGCTGCTGTGACCACATCCCTGGGAAGTCGGTTCCAGCGCCCAGTCAGCCTCTGGATTAAAATATTTTCCTGCTACCCAGCTTAAACCTTCCCTGACTCAGCTTCATGCTCAGGTTTGGTCACTGGTTGTCTGAGTGCAGAAATGGGTACCTGCCCCTCTGCTTCCCCTCACAAGGGTGTTATATCCCGAAATTAGGTCTTCCCTCAGTCTCCTTTTCTCCAGGACCAAACAGAACAAGTGGTGCCAGCAGCTCCTCATACAGCTTCCCCTCCAAACCCTTCACCACCCCAACAGCCCTCCTTTGCAAGCTGTCTAAAAGCTTAATGTCTTTTTCATATTGTGGGGCCCAAAAGTGCACACAGGATGTCAGATGAGGCTGCCCCAGAGCAGGACAGAGAGGGACAATCCCCTCCCTTGACAGGCTGAAGATGCTGTGCCTAATGCATTCCTAAATTCTCCTTTGCTACTTGCATCATGTTATAGGGCACTGTCTTGAAAATATTAGGGCTGCTTTCCTGTCAAGATGGGAGATCTCTCCATCATGTTGCAGGATGATTTCTCAGGATTCTATATAATTTTGGACTGTTGTTTTCTGGAAGTTATGCTTCAGCATCAGCAACTTCATCTTCTCTGTGTTTACCAGTTCTATGTCTGTGTTTAGTTGGTAATCAGAGACTTTGCTTCTTTAAAAGACAATATTTTTTTAAAACTACATAGTAATAATGGATTCATTTGGAATTTATATTGTGCCCACTTTTTCTTCTAACAGGTGGAATACCTTTCCTTTACAAACCACAGAGAACACATGAAGTAGCTCTACATGGGAAGATATGGTGGGAGGAAGGCAGTAAATGATGTTTATATTATTCCTCTGAAATTCCCATTCTTGACTAGATTCATTTCACTATGCTTTTTCTGCTTAACAGAGATGCTAGGATGCAGTTCCTCACATCTGTGTCTCAGATGCAGACGTCAACGACTGAGCTATCCAGCTCCTGTTTGACTCATTGGGAATATCATCAATGCAGTCAGTGGGCAAGATTTTTCAGACAGGGACCATAACCCAGGCTGCCCTGGCAGTCCCTGATGGCTGCTCATTCACTGTGGAGTCCAGCCTGGCCTGCTGGGCTGTGCACCTGCAGTGCTCACAGCCATTATGGCTCAAATGAATTTTCCCCACACACACACTACATGTGCCATCCACCCAAGTCACCAAACAGGGTTGAAAGCCATACCCAGAAAATTATTCATGTGCAGGCAATTCATATACACAGTTCCATTCTGACAGATTCAAAGCAATGCTTAAACCCTGTCCCAAACTTCAGCTGAATCCAAAGGGCACAAACATACCCTGTGTGACCCAAAAGATTTGGGGTTATAATGCACAAACAAATTACTTTAGGCTCAAAGGTAGCTGTAAATTAGTTGGTGGCAATATTTGTCCTATTATGTGCTCATCTTCAGTGGCACCCTACAGTAAACACAGTAGACCTCCAGACTATGTAAGATTAATTCTTCCCTAAATGTACATATTTCTTCTGTAAAAGGACTAGGTCACTTAGAGATGGAAATGCACAGAGATAGATAGGATATGCCCCTTTTTGTTCTGCAGAAATTTACACACACATAATGCTATCCCAAAATGATATGTGCATATGCCCATTACTTTTCATGAGCTGAGACAGAGATTTAAATTTTTCTCCTGGTCACAAGTATCTCACCCAGAGAAAGGTGATGGGGCATAGCTGCAATAATGTTTTTTCCATGGGCCTTTTTGTGGTGTACATCTTTTATTCCAAATCTTTTAGAAGAATAACATTTCTACATTAATTAGCACTTGTATTTGTGTATTTATGGAAGCACTTCACAAATTTCACTTTTATTTATGAAAACATTTCATGCTGCTATCAACACTATCCCTAGAAACACGGATTGTTTGTATTAAAAATAATAATAAACAAGCAGGAGTTCATTTGAAAATAACAAGGTCTCTGAGCAATTTCATTGTTTGGAAAGAGGGTCATTGCTGAAAGCATTTTCATTGAGGCTGATTAGATAGAGCATTGGGGGTTTTGCTGCAAATATTTTTATTCCAGCAGCAATTATATTAACCATTTAAAGTCTGATGTACAATATGGAGGTAGAATTGTTCACTGCCTCTTTAACCTCTTTAACCTGGACTGCCTTTCTATGAACTCTCATGTTTGGACAATGCTCTCAGGTACATAGTGTGATTCTTGGGGTGTCCTGCACAGGGCCAGGAGTTGGACTCCATGATCCTGATGAGCCCCTTCCAACTCAGCTATTCTATGATTTTAGTATTCTATGATTCTATGATCCTGCTCACTCTGCCCATGATCACACAAAACACCAGAAACAGTTTTTAGGTGGGAAATCTATGCAGGTGCTGTGGGGTAACTTTCTTAAGTATGAGACTGTCTCCCAGATTCTCCATGCTACATGGATCTAGTTCCAGGGATGAAAGAAGAGCCATGACAAATTAAGAATTCTAACATTCAGGCTGTATGTGTGACTAATCCTTTCTATTCTGCCTATTAACCTCTGTTTGAGGCAGATCAAGTGAAGCCTGGCTCAACAGCAGCTGCCACCACCCACACACTCAGCAGCAAGTCCCTTGTAGGGTGAAATTTATGGTTGTGTCGAACACACCAGTTTCAGTCATGTCCTCAGTCTGCAGCCCATCACAGCCCATCTTCTCCCTAAAGAATGTAAAGTGAACCTGCTCTTGCAGACAGCCCTGACAGTCCCCACTGCTTTACTTTGGTAGTACAGATGGCTCTGGCTAATTTGAAAATCAGAGAGAAGAGGTCAGGATGTGCAGGCATAGCCAGGTTAGCTTTAAACTGGCTCAGCTCAGCTCAGCTCAGGCCAGTCCTGTCAGTGTGTTCCCAGGGGTGACTTGTCCAGACTGTGCTGCCACAGGCCCCCTCCTGATGCCAGTGCAACTGTGCCTACCTGTATTCCAAGCATACTTTGGGTTACTTAATGTACAGGATTGTCTGGAGATTGGAACAGGCTACTCTGAGCAAGGCTGAGAATAAGTCATCACACACTCCCAAGAGCAGACAGAAGCTGTGGCAGCGCACCAGGGAGCCGCTTTGGGAAGAGAAGGAACAGTGGTTACTAGCTTTGCACTTGGCAAACAGGACATAGCTTGTTCTGCAGATCTTCCTGAGTCACTGTGCACTCTCCACCAGTGCTGGGGTCCCCACCTGCACTGTCCTGTGTGCTGAAGCTGAGCTGACACATCTCAGCTGCCAAGGCCCTGCAGTGACAAGCACAGGATGGGTGGCAGGCAGATGGTAGAACTGGGTAACTGGGATGTAGTCATCTAAATGGTTGCAAGAGCTTTCTCAAAACTTTGACATTTCCTGGTTTTCCTCTTGTGTAGCAGAAACCTCTGGAATGTATGCTTTTAGAAAACCACAGTCTGATTGACAGGCCAAATCATCACAGAGCACTGCTGTGAAATCATATGGAACAAGGAAATGCCTGAACTCTCAGTTAAATAATTCCTTAGCAGATGGTTAGAAAGGATTACCATAAACAGAGAGGTGAGGGTGGGAGGTCCTGTATAGATGTGACTGTTTTGGTAAAGAACCACGTGTGGGAAATAAAAATCTTATTATCTGGAGCTGGACAAATTGGCAGAGAGCACAGAAGCACTTCCTTTCTACCCAGCATGCCCAACATTCCCTGGAACTGGCAGGTTACACCTATGGTCAGGTGTCTAGTGGGTGCAACAGGAGTGTATTCTTAAATAAGTATTTATTGCAGTATGCTCACTGTGGCCATACTGAACAGCTCAGAAAATCTGGGAGTGAGACAGAGGAACAACATATCCACTGGCATCTGTGAGTGAGCAAGCTCCTCTGCTGCTTTAAACAGTTATTTAATTTAAACTTGTCTAATTTAATTCTTCTGCTCTCAAGCTGTCAGCTCCTGTCTCTGCAATGCCAAAAAGGCCAGCCTTCACTGCCCATTAATCCAATTTATGCTACAGCATCACTGCTTTCCTCCCAGGCTGCCCATCATCCAGAGAGGAGCTCCCTGTAAAGTCTGCAAAGCTTTAGTGTGTTCATCTTGTGAATGGCTCTGCAGCCAGGCTGCTCATAAAGCAGCCCAGCCAGAGATGAGGACACCAGTCTGTTCTCTCTGCTGCCTCCCTCAGTGAACATGATGGTTTGTCTTTTCCATTGTACCTGCATTGCAAAACCAATAAGCTACTCTCGATCTCTCTTTCTCTGCTATAGTCAAACTGTTGACAATATAAAGTATGCACATCCTAGTGAGCAGGTGTGACAGCAAATTCCTGTGCTGAGGGGACTGTTCTTCTGCTCTGACCAGGATCATAAGGTCTTGATCCCTCATAAGGACCTCTGAGCCCTCATAGACATCACTATTTATAATAATGTCACAAATTATTTGACCTGTGGCTGTCACTTTCAACATAAGTGAAGGTATGGCTCTAAGTGCTTGTGGTTTGCTGCAGTTTTTTACCTGTGTTACAAGATCATGTCCTAGTACATTTAGAAGAATGAAAGACATTAAAGCAAACTGTGGCTTTTTATCCACTCATTCCCTGGTCCTTAACCATTGAAGTGCCAGCTAGATTAGCACAGTTACTCTTAAATTATCATTAAATAGTCTTAAGTCAAGAGAAGAATTGGATGTTAAATATCAGTTCACTGCATGACTGGAGCTGAGGTTGGCTATAAACATAATGGATTTCAGTAGAGTTACCTCAAATATACAAAAGCATAGCCAAGAGCTTGATTTGATCTAAAAGTAACGTTTCAAAAGACTCATCAGAGCAGTGGCTGGGTTTTCAATAGCAGCACTTAACCACATTTCAGCCGTGCAATGTCATTAGTGTTCAGTGGCAATGCTCAGGTACAATTTGTCTCACTGCTTCCAAGTAAGCAAAGTGAAGAAGTGAAGCCAATAATTCTATTAATGAAAGCTGGGGCTGTGTTTTCCACAGAAACACAGTCCTGTGTCTATATATTAGAAGGGAAATTAATCAATGGAAAAACATGGAATAGAAAATGTTATTCTAAAAGTAATAACAAGAAAGTGAACTAATAGGTATCTTTTACACAAAAGCAGCTATTTTGTTAACTCCAGTGTATATGCAAGGCATGAATAAGCCTGCAGTTCTCTTGACAGAAAGACAGCAATCAAATCATGCAACATTTCTTCTGCTGTCATGTTCAATTCATTAAAACCTGCTGAGCAGGCATCAGCAGAAAGCCTGCAGGACTTGGGAATAGCCACCACAGCAGCAAGGAAAAAGCATTACAAGTTAGTTTTAGCCATTTATACAAGAGATAATAGCGTCTTTATTACCAGAGATGGGGGACAGCCAGAGAACTGAGAAGCCAGACTAGGCCATGAGTATTCTTATAGTTTAAGGATCTTGCTTAGTAGAATTTTGATTTCAAACTTAAGCATGCTTGGGACAATGGGCTACAAACTTTATTCACATTTATTTTTCATTATTTTGTCAAATTGTTTACTCGCTGAGGCAGTACCAATTTCAACAGCTCATTATTCTCTGCAAAAATATTCACTTTATAATTTCTCTTATTCTTCAATTTAAAACACTGTGTCTGAGGGAAGAAAATCAAAATTGTGTATGCATTTTTTATAGCATACTATATGAAGATTCTGAGAAAACTGAAGAAATATTAGAGTTAATCATAATTTGATTATATCATTCAGTATAACCATCTGTTGTAAGAAAATGACCCAACAGCAAAGCAAGCAAAGCTGACAGGCCAGACTGCATGTAGACAATAAATCATTTGACAAATACAATCTGCTTTCATTCCTTTTTGCTAACTAATCTGTGTAACAGCTCTGCTGAGTTACTGGATCTTACAAAGATATTGCTGCTTCCCAACAAGCACACATAGGTGCTGATGCAGTGAGAGAAAGGTTCCATTTTACCTAAGGGCAAACTAAATCCAGCTTTATTGACATGCACACATAGATGCTTTGGAGATCAGTGGGAAATGAAAGATACAGAACTATTAAAGAAGAGTCAACAAACTTGAATAAGCATCTGAAATATATTCCTTTTCCCTGTTGATTGCTATTAGGATTTTACAGTCATAAAGAGTAGACAAGATACTTGTAGCCAAAATAATTAATATTTTTTTTATTGTAATAGACTAACAGACTAAGGGAGAATGAAGTTAAATGCTAGGAAGGTGGTTGAAGTTTAAAGGCACATGAAAAGCAAAGGTCACAAAAATGACAGTGGCCATGGCTGAGGATTTCCCTACAGGTGCCAGATCTGTAAGCTCACAAAGCAATGGGACCAGGGCTAGTGGCAGCTGCATCCACAGTCTGGAGGTGACCAAATGAGCTTATGCCTGAATTTTGCCCAGTATGCTAAATCACTGCTCTGCTTGGTGTCAAACCCCAGTAGCTCATTTCACTTCTCCTTTCTACAAGCTTAATTTCAGAGCTAGGAGTGACTCTGATGCCACCTTTCCCTCTGCCAGAGAGGAGCAGTAACAACTGTCCTGGGCCCAGGGCCAGCAAGTGCTGGCTGTCCTGATGTGAGCCGGGCATGTGTTCACACCCTGTGCCACCTCTGATGCTCCAGGCTGTGCTTCTCCACCCTCTGGGCCTCGATGGAACCCACCAAGCCCATTTTTCACTGCCTTGGACTTGTTGTCAATGCATCATTTACATTTAGCCTCCACTGCCTACTGTCTGGGCTCTGAGTCCACCCTGGAGCTAGCAGCCACTTCACCAGCAGCTTTTACCACCAGCCTCACTCTGCTGAGGCTGCTCTGGGTGCTGCTATGCTCACCCAGGAGGACTGAGAGCTGCTGCTGAATGCAGCCCATTGTGGTATTCTCAGTTCTTGTGGCCATCCCCCATGCACATTACCACACTGAATTACTGCTTTTCCTATGTACTTGTCTCGCCTCTTTCTGTGCCTAAGATTAGTATGGTTCTATAATCCTATCCCCCTAAACAAAAGGGAGGCAGGGAGTGATCCTGATGTCAAGAAGTGTGGACCTGTGTATGTCAACATTATTTAGAACTAGGAAGGACATGGGATTTCTTTGTTCAAAACATTTGAAATATTGTGAAGTCAGTGATGAGATCACCTGCTTAGAAGTCACAGGGCACAAAGCACAGCACATGTTGCAGTTCTCATGGAATCATTCAGGTTGGAAAAGGCATCCTAGATAAAGCCCAGCAGTTAACCCAGCACCACCATGGTTCCTGCAAGAGAGCAGCAGGCTGACTAAGCGTGCCAAGCCTGCTACACCACCATCACAATGCTGGAGCAATGGAAGAACCCAAACCTGATCTTGATTAATAAAATTTTCTCTCAGTCACTTAGAATAGATCTCACCTGTTTCAGCTCAAAGGGCACTGATGTGGTGCTGATGAGCCTCTCAGCTAAAAAAAAAGGCAGAGGCATAGAAAAGTCTAGCAAAAACAAATCATAGTTTGCCCACTGCTGAAAACTAAACGCTGTAACATAGAAGAATTGTAATGAAACTGAGAAGTGGTGAAAAGAAGGGAACTGTCATATGTGATCACTTGGTCTCATGGATCAAGCAATTATGAATTTTCATTTATATTCCTCAAGATAAATCCAGTTTGATTCATTATGCAGCATTACAATAAAATGTTATCTTACAAAAATTACACATCCTTGAGGCAGCCTGTCTCCTCTCCTAATCATCTAATGAAGAAAAGTCCTTGTGTTCCTGGAAAATCTACCCTCAGAGTATGTGCTCTACTAATGTGATTGTTTGGAATTTGGATGTGATTTTACTGATGTGATTTGGATTGTGGGATGCAAGCACTTCTTTCACATTTTCCCTCCCTCACTGAACTGCTAAACATGTTTGCCATGGCTGGATTTTTTTGTATCACATGTTAAATGAAACTAATCCTTCTCTAATTAATTTTTAAATTAGGCTTTAGAACAATCACTCCATAAGTTTTAAACTATTGCAGTGCTAGGTACTCACAGTAGCATAAAGTAGAGCACTAATTTACAAACAGTCACCACTTTGACTAGAATAATTCATACAATAAAGTTATCTTGAACTTTAATGACTACAGGTGACAAATTTTCCCTCTACCCCTCTTGCCCTCCAGGTCAACCATGTAATTGTCATCCAGGCCGACCCAGAGCCGGTGCCTGTGACAGGGCACAACCTGTTTCACCAGGATTTAAGGCAGACATTAGAGAAAAAAGATTCATTTGTGTTTCCATGTGCACCCATTACCTGATACCCTGCAGCTTGAAGATAAATCATCACTTTCTATCTTCTGTGGACAGTAGGGTCAGTCTCCATTGCTATGCTGGCACCTTAGGCACCTACAGGTAGGTATCAGTGCAGGTATCTTATCTGGATCAAATTGCCACCCTAAAAGCTTTCCTGCTTCAAAGCAGACAGAGCAAAGATCAGGATATAAATAATTCTCAGATGTTTTACAGTCCAATCTAAGATAAAGGGGCTTGGTTTCTCCCATGGGCCAGAAAAGTCCAGGACCCTCATGCCAGAAGAGAGGTCACATCTAAAGGTTCAAAACAGAGATAGAGTCTGCAAAGTCACAGAGATACACTTCTCACTCCTCAGCTCAACCACCTCCCTGGTTTCTATTTTCCCCTCTGTATTTTCTAGGTGGCTTCTCCCTACAGCAGTTGTGAACAACCCCTCCCCGGGGAACAAAGGCTCAGGGATCTCACTTCTCTCCTCAAGCCATTCATGCTCTGTAATGCATTTTTCTGTGTCTGGGCCAGCTCACAAAATGGAACATGGATTTTTTTTTGTGGGACATGTCAAAGTGTCTAGGTATTTAAAAAATTATAATCTAAAATGTCACCTCCTGAAGCCCTTTGCCTCAATTTCTCTGTTTCCCCATAGGAACATTCAACAGACAATGATTCTCCAATATATGATTAAACTTATCTCTTCCATATTCCACAGCTTCTGTCATGACAGAAATTCACAAATTTTTAAGGACTTATAGGAATCTCCTCTCCAGACACTTCTTTTTGCATATATTCATAACTTCCATGTATGTGATGCTGAGTCCCTGGTCAGGGAATATTAAAACTATTTTAGATTATTTTTCCATAAAGATACAATTTTGCCACAAGGACAGCAGCAATCAGTTGCCCATAAAACTGAAATGTAGAAAATAACCTAATGTTCATATAGGAGTGGTTCACAGCAAAGTGCAAATATGTCTTGCTCATCTCATACTCTGGCTCAACACAGGTAAAGACAGCTTCTGCTCTCTCAGAACTCGGGTTAAAACTTTGCAATAAATGCAAAATAAGCATATACTTCAGAGAAATTTCTGTCAGAAATACCTGATCACACTGTAAGAATATCCAGCAGCTCACAACACCCTGGTGTCTGATAGAGAGCTGATATCTGTCACTTAACTTTAAAGTGCTCATAAGCATCACAAAATGGCATTGGTAGTGCAAAATTTTTCAATATTTCCTCTCTGTTCTCCAGGGACCCTTAAGAAAATTGTGGGAGGGAAAGGATCTTCACAATTAACACTTTATTTTCTGTATGTCCCTTGGGCTAGGGATTGCTAGGATTTCATGCAACAAGCTGCAGTAGGCAGAAATTCTGTAAACAGAAGGCAGAGGGAGTCCCTCCTCACTACTCTCAAAAAATCTAGGTAGATATATTTTCTCAGTGCTATTTAAAACAGTAATGCACCCACCTCTGATTCTACTGTAATAGCTTCATGTAGAGCATCCTAAACTCTTAGATATGTTACATAAATCTGAATTAAGGAAAGCTTTTCCTATTATCCTACTTTGTGTTTTCAGGACAGTTATTTCTTTGCAGTTTTTCAGAACTTCTCCAACAAAAGTTAGAGAATACCTGAGGCTGTGTTAACCTTGCCCCATACCACCAGGTCAATGAATAATTCAAGAAACCCAGTTTTTGAAGAAAGCTCTAATTAGAAAGTTTAACTTCCATCTAAAAGGACTCCAGAAGAAAAATGAGACTCTTTTCTTTGGCTTGAATTAAAACACTGGGGAGATGATATTGTACAAGGTGAAAATAGAACCAAAGGTGGAGTGCAACCACCAGTGACCTAATCAAATATGAGTCTAGGCTTGATTTGTGTTTTTTTCCTCAGGTCCTTTTGTGTATTTCATGGATCACCTCAAGGGATGGCTTTGACACAGAACTGAAATTGAAAAGTGGCAGATTTCCTTCTAGTGTTTGTGTAAGAGTGCACATTATGAAAAAAGGCACAGGAGAAACAGGTTCCCATGTCCACTTGAACCCTGAGATTATCTTGCAGCTACTTGTCAGCCCAAGATTGCCACTCTTGTGCTTTCTGCTAACCCACTGCTAGAATGCTGTTTTGCTCTCTTGAAAAAAACAGGCATGATGAGGATGATGCGCCTAATGAAGCATTGCACTATATGTCTCCAAATTCAAAGGGCTACCCAGAAATGGCACTGCAACAAATCTTTTCCTTTTATGTTGTGCCAGGCCAAAATCCCACATCCAAATAAAAACCCTTTTAAACATTGGAGGTGGAATATGAATTTTGTGCCTTGCATTAATCACTACATTTTATGTCCGAAAAGCATGCAGTTTTATGCTAGCATTCAGCAACTATTTGTTCTCCAGAAATACTAGCTATTTCAGGGTTCTGTTGCTGGACTGTACCTCTTATTTATAGATTATGCCAGTATGCAGATTTTTTTCATTAGAAACTCTGCACTGCATTAAAAACCAGGCCATCTATATGCAAGATGTAGGTGTAGGTAGATAAAATTATTATAGAGCATTTCAGTAACAACAGGGTAAATTCAATTAGCCCTCATAGTCTCTCTGCCATCAAGATGTAGAAGACACTGCATCATGGAGTCTAAACAGTTCATTCATCCTTGCAGCAAAGCCAATGGAAATTTGCCACTTGCTCCACTTCCATTTTCCAGGTATTTTTGCTTCCCTGCTGAACTCTGCCTAATTTCTGGATCCCACCATTGAAACTTAATAACATACATAACTGTTAATAAACTACATAACTGATGTAGCTACGTTATTCCCAAGGGACATTTCAAGCCAGACTGTGGAAGATGCACATCCATTGCTGCAATCCAGCAGGGAAGTCTGTAAAGGCTCAGTGCCCCCCAACACCAACACAGGGCCTGAATGGAGGACACAGGGATTTCCTACAGCATGGGAATGCAGGGACCTGACATGGAGACTGGCAGGGATACAGGGAATGAGAGACCTCCACCAGATAATGGAAATTATAATAAGAAGAGCACCCCTCTATTCCTCCTTCCCAAAATGCTGCTTAGTGGATCTTCTCCAGGGGATGCTGAAGATCCCATATTTCCCATCTCCTGAATTACACAGGAGGGTGTATTGGTATCCCTTTGAGCCTTACCATCCTGGCTTGCAGGAAAATGTAGCTCTGCAAATTCATTTTGCAGTTGCTGGAGTTAGCTGTGTATTTTCAGCAGCAAAGATATTTTTTGTCCTTGATGGAAACAAATCACCACTTATTTCTTTAACATAAATATATTTTTTCATGGCTAAGTTAAAGACTGAATTATTTGCAAATTAGCACTACTGCTATATCATTAGTTCTTCACTACTGTTTAATCATTAGAGATTCTCAGTGATGCAAGAAATATAGATTTTTGTTTCAGCTATTAAAAAACAAGCAGGTGATAACTTTAAGTAGCTTTATATGCACAGAGCTGAGTAAATATCCATAAAAGTAAAACAATCTCAGGAATGCTGAGCAGAAGAGACAAATAAAATCCTATTCAAATTTCACAGAAAATATCACATAAAACGTTTTTGTTTCAATATAACTGTTTCAATATAATTTTCTGGAAATAAATTAAATTCTATGTCTTAAAATTAACTCCCAACAGAATGAAATTCTAATTAAATAGTTTGTCAAAAATAATACAGAAAAAACTTGAGATTTCTCATGGAAGAACCTCAATTTTTCTAAAAGATATTTTTCTTTACTCCTTCTAAAATAAAAGGATCAGGTGACTTTAAATTTGCACCGAATTTCATACAACTTCAGCACCAGAACTGAGGCAGAACTGGAGGGTTGGAAACCCACTGTTTTGGAGAGATGCACTTTAAGTGGTCAGGCATCTGCATGCTGCATATATATAGCACTAAAAAACATAATGAACATCACAAAGTATTGCTTTGTGTTGCTTGCATAGATACAGTAATTTCATGATTATAAGCCGTGCTGAGTATAAACCCCAGTTCCGAGTGTCAGCAACTTTTCATTCTTTGTCCATACATAAGCCGCACCTGATTATAAGCCACACGTTACAATACAGAGTGTGATAAAAGGTATCTATTCTATCGCCATCTGTTGAGGGTGGGGGCAGTGATCCTTATCTCCACGGCAGATATTCTGCTAATGGCCCATCCATTCAAACCAGGCTGGGCATTGTTCTTTATCTTTTCACAACCCATCCTTCCTCCAGCCAGTCATTTTCTGCTAATGGCCCATTGAGTCCCACTGTGTGACTGATAAAATTACTGCATCCCATTGGAAGTTGCTCCAGCCAGGGGGAAGAGCCCAACATTTCTTACCAAGATAAAAACAGAGGTTTTGGGACACTAAGGGAGCCCCTTTCTCCACTGGACTCCAGAGGAAAACCGGATTTCTCCACATCACCACTGGACCTCCGGAGGGAAACTGCACCTTGTACAGGAGCACTGCTCCAACTGAATCACATCTGTCACTGCAGGAGGATGCAGCCACCATTTAATGGGACTGCTACCAACACCCTGCCTGATGGGGTGTCAGGTTGTACTCTGACTTTGTAAGGGTTTGGGGTTTGTTTCTTTGTAGTACTGTATTTCTATTTTAATTTCCCTAGTGAAGAACTGTTATTCCTCATTCCCATATTTTTGCCTGAAAGCCCCTTGATTTCAAAATTATAACAATTTGGAGGGAGGGGATTTACATTCTCCATTTCAAAGAGAAGTTCCTGCCTTTCTCAGACGACCTATCCTCCAAATGAAAACAGCAACTTTTCATTCTTTGTCCATATATAAGCCACACCTGATTATAAGCCACACTTCCAGGTTCGGACCAAAATTTTAGTCAAAATGGTGCTGCTTATAATCATGAAATTACTGTACTGCTTCTAGAAATAAAAATCCTTAAGAGATCACAATCCTTGTGATCTTTCCTTTTTTATCTCTGTGTGAAATGCCATGAAGGCTGAACTGCTGCCCATCAGGGCACCATTTTTGTGTCATGCAGCTGAGGACAGCCCAGTGTGACAGTGTTAGGGCATATGGAAGGGTGTTGACGATGCAAAGCCTGGTAGGATAAAACTAGAAGACTGTACAGCAGAGAGGGAGCCAAACTTACTGCCTCCTTGCCCCAGATGTCTTTTGGGATTCCTACAGGCATGGGCAGGGTGTTGGTTATTCAGCAACTGGGATTTGCAGAGTCTGTGCTCCAAGTGGCACTCCAGCCCTGTTTTCTTAGCTAATATTGAGTGCTGCCAGGATTGGAGCTGGCTGCACAGCTATGGGGATCAGACTGGCCAAGAAGAACACTGCTGTGCATTTCATCAAAATGGAATCCAAGCATTACTCTATAGAGCCCAGGACAGGGAAACTGCCTGTGTTCAGGAAGGAAGCTTAATCACCTTGCTAACTATAGGCGTGTGCTCCAAGCCCTGTTGAAATCCCTGGCACTGAAGCAGGTGCTGCAAGCCCTTTCCCTGAGTCAAGGCTTCCAAGGCTGCCAGGTGATTCCCATGGGTGAGCAGCGCTTGCACTGCCTGTTCACAGAGCCCAAAATGGGGCAGAGGAGCTGCAGGCAGATCTGTGTCAAAATAGTCACACACATCAACCACCATCTTCAGGGAAGATGCTGGAAGCTACTTTCCACTATTTCTGGATCTTGATGTGGGACTTTGTATATGTGTAATGCAGTAGGAAAACAATAGGCTTTTTAAAACTTTTATTTCATGGCACTATTTCCTCACAAAGATCATTAAAAATCATCTGCTAGGCATCCAAAAAATTCCTCCCACTCTTTTATTGCCTGTTTTTTGGATAATATTACACATCATGCTATCACTGTTTAAAAAAAATTAAAATTTTTCCTCTATCATGCAGCAAACAGCATGTAAAAATTCTCTCTGGATTCATACAGTAACACAGTGGTCTACTAGTCTCCATTTTGTTGTTCAAACAAGATCAAGTCCTCATTATCTGACACTGTATAAACATATTAAGAAACAATCCTGTACCTAAAGGGTTTTTAGTTTAAATAGAGCAAGCAGTCAGGTAAAGGTTGTTTTCCATCTTGTATCTATTCTACTGATGAGGAACTGAGGCACAGAGGAGTGATAAGACCAAGAAAAGGCATACAGGAATTTTTATCAGACACTCAGGAATCAAGCTCAGATTCCCAGAATATCAGCTCCATGTCTTAATGTGAAATCAAGCCTCCATATGATGGGCGCATTGAAAGTGCTTCAAGTAGCGAGACGTGCCAAAAACAAACACATTCTGCCAACAGTGTAAACTAATTGCATTTTAATAATTACTTCAGTTTCAGTAATTTGAACAGTTATTAACAGCTCAAACAGGGAATGTGTGGGCTGTGCTTTCAAATTAGGTTATTTAATCTTGTATTATTTCTTTTCACGTTGGACAGAAGTGACTTTATTTTGCCATATTACTCCTGGCGTGTGATTAATGCCCAAGTGCTGGCCTGTGAAGCACCACAGCAATTGAAATATAGCTGAATTTCCAAGGCAGAGTGGTGACTGGCAGAGATACTTGATAAAATCATATTGAGCTAATAAATACAGCAAAAGCACTTCAGCCTTGTTAACTGCATCCAGAGAGGAATTGCTCAGAAACAGGTTGTGCTCTGTGACTGAAATGAGGCAGCATTTGATGCTTCTCCATCTTTGGGAACTTGGCAGTTTCCTCAGCACAGAAGAATGCTGGATTCCTTCAGGCAATCTGTATTATTTGACCTGGTTTTGGGATTTTTTACCAGGCCAACTTTTTTGCTTTTGCCTTATTACCTCAGATGCAGCATTTTAAGTTCAAAACTGGCTCATTAAGTCACTGTTGGCTTTCCATGCTTGTGATGTGGTGATTTGTTCACATGAACCAAATGATAGGAGGATTCACAATGAATGAATGGGTAAATTCTGAGTAAATTCTTGTGCAACACCAAAGTTGAAACGCTGTTAAAAAGAAACAATCATAAGGATTGTTTCACACAGAAGGAATGAATTAAAAACAATACAAAGGCTTGCCAGTCTGTAAAGAGAAGATCCAAAAGTCAAAGTCATGGATCACAGAAAGTTTTCAAGTCCAGGCTGGACTGGGCTTTGAGCAACCTGGTCCAGTGGAAGGTAGCCCAGCCTATGGTAGAGGGGTTGGAAGTAGAGGTTTTTTAAGGTCTCTCCCAACCCTAAACCACTTCTTGATTCATTAATACATGCCAGGAGCTGGGGAAATAGTAAAATAGGCCCAGCTTGTTGGCCAGTGAATCCTTTAATTTGTGCTTGGCAGATAGTCACAGAGAGGGAGGGAGGGAGGGAGACCAAGGGGATGTGCTCCAGCTGCACTTGTGCCAGGCAGACAGGGCTCCTGGAAGGATGTTCACCATGTGCAGCCTAAATCATCTTTCAGATGTTTTCCTTTCGAAGCAACAAAATTATTTCATTTCCTTCTGTAAAATTAATTTTAAAAGAACAGAGAGACAAATAATATAAAAAATAAACAAAAAAGAAGCCCAGCCTGGCCTGACAGCTTAGCAGATGGTTACCTAGGACTAGTACAAACATCACAAGTCCAAGCACAACTTTGCCAACTTTCTCCTATCTCCAGCTGATTTCGCTTTCAAGTGCATGCAGCAGCTTTTTCTTCCGTGTTTTAGCAGTGGTATTCTCAAATCTCTGACACTTCACTGCCAGTTTTCCCCCTCCCCCAGAGGCATCGCCCTGGTTTCTCTCTTCCTAGCACATGCAGGGTTCTAGCAGAAGTACAGATTTTGTTTCAAGGTTAAATAGACTCAAGGCTGTTAGAAGAGACCTGCAGGCACCAGAGGTAATGCCAGAGCCCTCCCCTGCTGCCTCTGGATCCAGACCGGGAGAATTTCTGGTAGTAACTCCTTGAAACAACTCCTCACAAGTTTTCCTACATCTTATATGTTCAGCCTGGTAATTTCTCACCCTCAGCATTGTCCAGAGATCAGTTGTGAAAGCCTGCGATGTGTTTTTTTGCAAGGACAAGCCACCACCACACCCCTTCAGCCTTCAAAGGCTGAAGTGCAGGAACAAAGAAGGTTCATCACTATCAGCTTGTTTCACATTGTAGGTGGGAATAGATGTGTTTTAAAAGATCCCCATGAATGAGCTCTGTTGGACATTACTGCATTTGTAGAGGACATCAGTGTGTCTGTCCTGACTGTTTTGGCTCCAAAGATGAAGGTTTTGCTGAGGACAATGGATCATGCAAGCAATGGAAGGAGCTAGAAGCCACCTTCACACAACCCAACAGAGGTGCCCTGCTGATGCATGGCAGTTTCCTTCTTTCATGACTGCAGAGACCACAGTCTGGCAGCTCTAAGGAACAGGAGTGTGAATTCCATTGATCTTTAGAGCTCAGAGGGGACTGTACACACAATTCAACTCTCTACAGCCACAGCTCCACCCTCTACACAGGCTCACATCACCACAACAGATCAAAGACCTACATGAGCATGGTACAGTGTGACAGACTCATGGCCAAGCAGTCAAAAAGGTTTTCAGAGGGTTGTATCTGTTGCTGGTTTCTGTGTGCTCCCATTGAAGCGTGACCCTGTGGTGGTAGAAGGCTCTTGCTCCAGGACAATTAAACAGTGGAGTTTGGAGTTTGTTAAGTTACATCTGAACTGTGAAATCTGTGATGCTTTAAAAGTTTTCCAGTGCCCTTGCAAAACCCATTTGCAATCATAATATCATTCTAGAGGTCCAGCCAATAACCCACACAGATTTTGGTGCACCAGTCAGGAGTTTCTATTCCTAGATCCCTTACACCATCAATTCCAGCTTTGCTCTGTGAATCTTATTAAAAGATTTTCCCCTTGCACTGGAATTTCTGCTGAATTTGCAATAATAATGGTCACAGCTGGGATAATAAGATGTTTGTTTATCTCGAGGGGAGCCATACTGAAATTATTCAAGCCAAAATGGCATTGTCTCAGGTTAGATTGCCACTGGATTCCAAGTGGTTTGGTTGTTCTATCAAAACACAGCCTGCATTGCCTTTCTACCTGCAGATTTCTGGGAGCACATGGGTGGGGCTATGTCCTGCTGGCTTTTGAAACTCTTGAATTCCCCTTTTTAGATATCCACTTCATGCAGGTAAAAAACATGATGTACTCAAACTGACTCAGCATTTGGCCCAGAGGGCATATCTGTGAGGCTTTGTGCAGTGCAGCACACAGTTCATACCCCAGATGTGATAGCAGTGCAGAGCACTGATACAATCAAGCTCATCAGCGGGGCTAATTAACTCAGACCTAGCTTTACAGCAGGGTCACTTCCAGTTTGACCACTGCTAGTTCACAGCACAGACCAGCCCTGCCCTGCAGAAACATCCTCACTTCCAAGAGGATGGAGGGTGGGGAAGAGAGCACCTCATGGCTTATCTGAATTCCCCAGGGCTCTACAGAGTTCCTGTCCCAGGGGTTCCCAATCATTCCTTCCCATACATGGTACTCTTTTTGGGGGACCCAGCTTGATGACTGAGCTCATGGTATTGATCTTTTTACACTCCAGGACTGGCATGTATATATTTCCCCTCCTGAAAGCACTCTGAAAATCCAGGGCTGAATTATATTATGGGGCAGGGAACATATCCCAGGCTCATTACTGGTGGTAACAGCAGTCCCTCTGGTCTCATGTACTGCAATTCAATAACCCATTTTTAACAGTTGGTGGTGGTGATCTAGCCCATCTGATTCTTCACTTCTGAATGCAGCTAATTAGTTATGATAATTAGCAGAATAACAGCTTTCTATTCCACACTAGGGAGTACAATAGCCACAATTTTATAACCACAAACTTTACTTTCCATCTTGGCTTCCTGAGGAACAGAGTCCAACACCTTGATTAGAATTTGAGTCTAATGGGTACGAAAAGCAGAATAAAACAGTAATTCAGCAAGGCAGATTGTTAACACCATTTCAGTCCTTCCTCCTTCTTACAGACACCATGCTCTGTACATAGCTCAGGGCCCAACAGACCCCAATCCTGCAGGCTCTGTGGCAGCATTTCCAGGGTCTGGCTCTAAGACAATAACACTTCAGTGAAAATCAAGTTCTGAATCCCTGCCAACACTAAGTGAGCCAGAATCAGCTCCTCTCAGAGGCAAGAAAGGGCAGCAAATCTTTAAACTTGCTTTTGATGTTTTTTACTTAGCAGACGCACATTGCCAAGGCGTGTCCTCTAAGATTAAGTTTTTAATTTCACTTCTCAAATTTATTAAATATGGGTTTTGACAGTGCCAGCCTCTCACAGGTTTCTCCATATGGTAGCTTTCATATCACATACAGTGGTGGACCCCTTTTCTAGGAAACCCCACTTCCAGTGCTGTTTTCTGCTTTGAATCTCTCTACCTACCAAAGCAGACACAACACTTTACCACAAAAAAATCTTTTCATATTATTATACACAGAGAAGCTACTCAGAAAAACAAACCCCTTGCATCAGCTGGGGACTGTTTCTACCAGCACCAAGGATATTCCTCGGGTATCAAAACCCACTCTTCCAAATCTATTGTGTGTGTAGGCAGTGAATGAACTTTCCAGCTCCTTAACTTTACATATCACGGATGTCTCTCATAAAACTTGAAAAATTATGTTCAACAACCATGTATTCTTTGTGTCCAAAATTTCCTGAATTATTTCCCTCTCCAAGGACATGTGAATGACAAGCAATATTTTTCAAGTCTATAGTTTATTTTTCCCTGCCTCTTTGTCTCCTGCTTGATGGTAGACTGTCCACCTCTACTGGGACACATTTATTCTCTACTACAATCAATTCTAATATCATTGAATATTATTATAAATTGAGATGGAAACTGGGGAATATGAGAAAATAAGCATGCACAACATAAGTAAAGGCAAAGTTCTGCAACTCCTAAGTCCCAGTAAACTTGTGTGAACTTACACATAAGAGGAAGGCCTAAGAAAGAAATCAAGCCCTGGTCATGCTTTCAAAGCCTTGTATAGAAAGTATACATTTGCTTCCTCCAAAAGGACAGTCAGTCTCCTCTGCTCTGTGACCTCTTTAGTGGAGGAGTTAAGGACCTCCCCAAATTGCTGTGTGTAACATCCAAGTGTGGAAGGTCTTGGGGAGCAGAGGAACTGACAACAAACTGACAGAGATTACCAGGAAAGTTAATACAGCTTTTGCTGGAATTCCTGACTGCAATCTTCTCTGCAACGGGCTCCTAATGTGTTTCTTTCCTGACTGACACCACATATAGATGTTCATGTGAGCTTGAGTGAAAGATCAAACTGAGGTGAGTACCCACTGCCAGCATCAGCCAAGTGAGGACCTTCATGCTGACATCTGGTGTTAGAGAGCCTGGGGAGGGGAAAATGAGACTGATTAAGGACAGCAGGATCTGGTTGTCTCCAAGTGGTTCAGATTTCCTCAGACTGAGAAGGTAGAGCTGTAATTTAAGTCCAACAACACAAGTGCACGTTCCTAGAAATGCCTGTCAAGACACAGACACTCAGCAGGGCTTGCAGGCTTCAGATAAAGATAGCTATTCCTCAGTCACACACAGCATCTATTCCCCAGTTCTCTGAGACAGAACCACAATAAATGGTAACAAATGACACTGAGCATGAAGCTGCAAAACGTGGTATGTTATTTAACATCGACCGCTCCATATAATTAAGGGAGCACAATTACTTAAACATGCTTGTGATGTAAACAACCATGCAAATTGCATTTCTAACTACTATGACTGTACCCACAGGTAATTAGAAGTAGCAATTTATTACTCAGTGTAATAATTGGAAGTAATTACCTACAAGAAGAAATTAGAAACAGTAATTCATTTCTTAATGCATGAGCTTCTTTTGCAACAGTGTGTGTGTGTATGCATGTATGTTCACGTGGATAATTATCATTGAATTACAGAATATTTTGGGTTGGAGGGAAATTCTAAAGGTCATTTAGTCCAACTTCCCTGAAATGAGCTAGGTCTAATCTTCAACTAGGTTGCACTGCTGATCTAGGCCAAGCTAACCTGAATGTTTCCAGGGATAGGGCACCTACCACATCTCTGGGCAACCTGTTTCAGTGTTTCACCCTGCTGCACACTTAGTGTCTTACTTCAGAAAGTACAGTAATTTCACAATTATAAGCAGCACCATTTTGACTAAAATTTTGGTCCAAACCTGAAGTGCGGCTTATAATCAGGTGCAGCCAATATATGGACAAAGAACGAAAAGTTGATATTTTAGTTTGGAGGAAAGGTGTCTGCTAAGAAAGGCAGGAGCTTTTCTTTGAAATGGAGAATGTAAACCCCCTCCCTCCAAATTATTATAATTTTGAAATCAAGCGGCTTTCAGGCAAAAATATGGGAATTAGGAATGACAGTTCTTTTCTAGGGAAATTAAAATAGAAATACAGTACTGCAAAGAAACAAACGCCAAACCCTGACAAAGTCAGAGTACAACCTGACACCCGTCAGGCAGGGTGTTGGTAGCAGTCCCATTCCATGGTGGCTGCATCCTCCTGCAGTGACAGATGTGATTCAGTTGGAGCAGTGCTCCTGTACAAGGTGCAGTTTCCCTCTGGAGGTCCAGTGATGATGTGGAGAAATCCGGTTTTCCTCTGGAGTCCAGTGGAGAAAGGGGCTCCCTTAGTGTCCCAAAACCTCTGTTTTATCTTGGTAAGAAATGTTGGGCTCTTCCCCCCGGCTGGAGCAACTTCCAATGGGATGCAGTAATTTTATCAGTCCCACAGTGGGACTCAATGGCCATTAGCAGAAAATGACTGGCTGGAGGAAGGATGAGTTGTGAAAAGATAAAGAACAATGCCCGGCCTGGTTTCAATGGATGGGCCATTAGCAGAATATCTGCCATTGAGATAAGGATCACTGCCCCCACCCTCAACAGATGGCGATAGAATAGATACCTTTTATCACACTCTGTAGTGTAATGTCTGTCTTATAATCAGGTGCGGCTTATGTATGGACAAAGAACGAAAAGTTGCTGACACCCAGAAGTGCGGTTTATAATCATGAAATTACTGTACATTTATTCAGGGCTTCTGATTCTGTCTTTCATGGAAAATGTATGGGTAAGATTGATTATAACTCTATACTAAAGTACCTCCAGACTTTATTTGTCAAGGAGCAAATATCCTCCAGCCAATATGTTGGCTTTTTTTTTTCCTTAGGTCAAGCAATGGAGGGACAGCCTCAATGAAAAAATCTATAACAATAACCAGATCCAAGACAATTTTCATCTTTTAATTTGCTCACAACTCCTCATGGAATAGCAGGTACAGGTGAAAGGAAGTATTGGAATAGAACCTAGAGTTCATTAACAGTGACACATAATAATATTAGAAAAAGCATAAATTATCTGTACCCTGGCGTAACTGTTGTGTACTTATTAGAATTTTAGAATATTGCCTGGCCTAAATTAATGGGTAAGAGGAAATTTAGAAAGCTTCCCTGGCACTCTAGTGAACATGTGTTTTGCAGTTTGTAGACATTCAAAGGCTGAGCTGGGGGTGTTTCGCATAGATGAAAGGAGGGTCAGAGGGGACTTTATTGGTCACTAAAACTCCCTGAAAGGAGATAGTAGCCAGGTGAGGATTGGTCTCTTCTGCCAAGTAACAGGCAATAGGATAAGAGAAAATAGCTTTAAGTTGTGCCAGGAGAGGTTTAGATTGGATATTAGGAAAAAATTATTCATGGAAAGGGTCATCAAGCATTGGACCAGGCTGCGTAGGGAAGCAGTGGGGTAATATCCCTGGAGCTATTTTAATGACCTGCAGATGTGGCACTTGGGGTCATGGTTCAGTGGTGGACTTGTCAGTGCTGGCTTAATGGTTGGGCTCAATGATCTTTGAGGTCCTTTCCAACCTCAATGATTCTATGATTCTATGACAAGCTCTTTGTCTCAAGCACCCCACTTCGTACCTCCAAGAGGCTACAAACCTTAGGAGAATACAGCAAGGAGAACGAGTCAGATTTCCAGGAGGCAAACAGCATTTGCCTCAGGAAATATAAACAACCCATGGTTGTTTATAGGGAAAGCAGATGCACCAAGAAAGACAAACACCATATCAAAAGCAAAAAACATTGGGCTAGTCCCAATCCAAGGAACTGTGAGACTAGGAATTAACAGATACAAATTAAAATTACCATAGCAGGACTGGAAATCTATTTCCTTATTTTTAATTTGTTGCCTTCAGTCCAATGTTTAGGCACTTACGCTATAACAATCTTCTCGAGTGGAATTCCCTACAGAAGAAGGAAAAGCAGTCAGGAGATATTTTTTACCATATTCCTTTTCTTGTTTAACTGTAACCATGATCATTATTGCTTAGGTGTAGTGAAGCGCAATAAAAGTGAAAGGAGACTCCAGTTTTGTTCACTGACTTTTTATCATCATTATTTATCTTTATTTCACTTCAGCTATTGTATTTTCACTGTAATTTTTGATAACTGGAGAAAAACAACAGCTCTGCCAAAGATATCATGGATCAGGGAATTATCCCAGATAGGGAAAGAACAGAGATATGCACTGAAAGGTCATTGTGATCTGAAGCTGTGGTATGGCTGCCTCTGAAATGAAAAGCTGCAGTCTGTTGCCAGTGTCCCTGCCCATGTCAGAGACATTGGAACTAGATGATCTTTAAGGTCACTTCCAACTTCCAATTCTGTTTCTATCACAGTAGGTTTATAACTGTAGAAAAGAGTCATTGTTTGTGTCCTGGTGAGCACTGACAGGTTCCAACAAGGATCAAGCACCATTTTCCTAAAAGCACTATTAATGGATAATTCCCAATTTCCTAGAACTAGAAGGCTTTTAGGGTCCCTCCCAATCCAAATCATCCTATGATTCAATGTTTCTAACGAACTTGCCAGAGTTGCCCTCTGGAGATTTTTTCCTTCTGCTAAGATTCATTTATTCCAATCCCAGGATTGTAAGGGCAACTCTAAAACAGTCTCAGCTAGATTTCAACATTTAGACCTCTTATGTGCTCCAATAAAAGCAAGAGAGAAATTTCATCCCTAGCTGGACAATTTCTTGTCCTCAGGCTACAGTTGATCTATAAGAGGAATGGAGGGTAGAACAGCAGATCATAATTGCCCTCACTGCACACATAAACAGGGATCCAAAATTTCAGCAAGGGCTTTAGTTTATGCCAGTGAGGTTGCCAGCTCCACAGACAGCATTTTTCTTTTGTTTCTGGAAGAGTGAGGTCAAGAGAAGATGGACTTTGGCCAAAGGCTTTACTCAGCTTGAGTTGTGAAATTGCCTTTTTGTGCAGTAAGCATGACACACTACAATCATGCAGTGAAAGAGATGGTTCACCCCACTTGTTGTCTTAGTGGCAAAGTGTAACAAACTGCAAAGGACAACTAAAGTCTACACTTCTCTTTAGTCTTACTGCTACTGTTCAAGCAAAGAATGAGCAGCATTTCTGTGTGAAGGGTTTCCAAAGACTAAGGACACTGGATTTCCACAGCAAGACAGAAAGAGCTGGGAAAATCTCACTTGTGCGCTTGAATCACAGAATGGCTCAGGTTGGAGGGACCTAAAAGAAAATCATATTCCACCTCCCTGCCATGGGCAGGAACACCTTTTACTGCACCAGCTGCTCAAAGCCCAATCCAGGGCTTGAACATCCTGGCCTTGAACACTTCCAGGCTTGGCGTCTCCACAACTTATGGGAACATCTGTCCTTCCATGGTAGAGACAACCCAGACAAAGCTTCAGGCTGTGGACACAGCCCTGGAAGTCTCAGGCTGAAGGATGTGCAGGAGTGAGTAGGGAAAGATGGTGTTTCCTGTGAGGGAGTGATGGATACAGTTGACAGGTAAAGGATTTGGGATTATATGAACAAAAGAGAAAAAAAATCAACAAACAGGACTTAAGTAGGAACACCTAAAACATTTGCTTGTAAGCAAGGAAGAGCCTGCAAGGCATGATTATGGGAATAAAACCCACAGTCTTTTGGAGGAAGGAGGAGTTCCTCTCTGCCCACCAGCAAACATTTTCATACTGTGAGGATGACCAAGCACTCTAAAATGACCTCTGTGAGGTCCTGCTTGAGCAGGAAGGGTTAGGCCAGATGGCTCCAGAGATCCCTTCCAACCTCTGTAGTTGTGTGAGTCATACTATAATCAGTTTTGAAAGCTGTGAACTAATTTCAGTGTTTGAATGCAAAATATTATTCAGACTGAGTTATTTCTCTTTAACAAACAACAGAGTACTTTACCAGATGGTTTCACTGTCATCTAAAAGAGAAAGCTTTCAGACCTGTTCAGCTTTCATTTAGCAAACACCCATATTCTGTTCCTGATGACACTAAAATCAATGGCAAGATTACCATCCATGTCAGCCATGACTCACCACATAACTAGAACAGCTTTGATGTCAAGGTCACACGAGAACAAGTAGATGAATGAAGATGAACACCATGGTTTAATCATAAATCAAAAGCACAATGAGAAGCAGGCACACTGTGTTTAGCCAGCTTTCCTATAGCATGGAGAATTAAGAAACCTGCTGTTCAAATTCCACCATGCTTGGGTAAGTAATAGACTCCTCACTAGTATTTACATTCCTAAAGGTTTACAAAGCAAGATACCTCAATAGAAATAGGTGGAATATACACAGATTCACACCAGCAACTCTTAAGCTCCTCAGCCAGTTTCTGTGATCAGAGGCAATCTGCTGTGCATCCACAACAAAACAGTCCTAGAAACCATGGTCGTTGGAGATGAGATTAAAAGGTGAAGATAGATGCAAAGATAACAAACAAATGTTAGTGTGAGTCAGTTACTAGATCACTCATTATCAAATCCATTCTAAAATCAGGTTCCGTTAATCTACTGCTCACAAATTATTGTTTACAGATTTTTATTTCTGTCTTATTGTAAACAAGTTCATGAGCTTAATTGGATATTTACATCCATGTTTTACCTGAGTGAAATGTGCCCTCGGCTTTTAACCAGAAACTTTTTGTTTGGGTCATTTTTACTAAAGCAGTATAAAGTCATCATATTTACTGAGTGAGAAACAGTTAAGTCAGTAGAAACCTGGCATTAAAGAGGACTGCCCCAGCTTTTGTGGACACTCCTTCCTGCAAGGACTTAGGCATGACTTTCCATGGGACTTGCATGAGCCTGACAGACATATCAAAGTGTGAGTTTTGTGAACATTTTCATTTGAATCAGAAGGCAGTTCATGCATTGATGCTCTAGATCAGTCTCTTTTCTCTGCTTTCTCTCCAATCTAGAGTTGTTACAGAGCATATAGACTGGGTTCCTGATGAAACTAAAGCAGATGCTGGGCTTTAAAAGTGCACCAACTTAAGGCACTCCAACTTCCAATGGACATTCAATTCATGGAAACAAGTGGGAGCTAATCCAAAAGAGCCTGGGCACCCTGAGGAATATATAGGGTGAACAGTAGGTCTTTGGCATTCAGTGTTTCATTCTACAGATCTGCTCCTATTGCACCTTACTGCTTGAAAATACAACTCCTGTGACTGTAAGTCTGGGACCTAAGATGAAAGTCTCTGTAAACAGGGACTGAAAATGAGTATTTATCATGCAGATACCATCAAACTATATATAAATGGGATATGATTTATGCACCTGAAGAGTTCTGGCTCTCTCTCTAGAACTGAGTTTTACATTTACTGCTTACATACAAGAAGACTTAACTCAGACATTCCACAAATTTCAAAAGCTTTGATTTTGGAAAGTGCTCTGTTTGTCACACACCCACCAGCACATGCATGTTCACATAAACACATTCAAATATTTATACAGAGCTACATTTAAGAAGTCATTACTGTTGTTGGCTAGATCTTCTACTTCAGATTTTAAATAGCTCGCTACACCATATACACCATTTTCATATATGATATTTCATGTTTTTCTAATAATACAATTGGTTTATTTTCTCCTTCATAAATGGGCAAAGAGAATTCTTTTGTTTTTCTTTTGTTAACACCAAGTTAAGATGAAAACAGTAATGGCAGCATTGCTGTTCTGATACAAACACAATTTAGCTACATGAAACAGAAACTCCTTTCTAACAAGGATTTTATTTCTGCCACTTCAAGCAAAGAATCATTTTTTTAACAATCCACCAAGACCACTATTTTGATATTAACTAGTCTGAAATCCATTATCTGGCTAGAAAACTAAGGGACACCAAATACTGCATTGATTTTGCAGTCTCAGATTTTTTTTAATCACATTTTTATTATCTCACCTGAGAATCTGGAAGGAAAGATATCTGGAATGTTTGCATGAAAATCTTGATAAAAATGTCATCACTGTCACCTCGTTCAAACTAATTGGTGCAGTGGGCTGCGTGAGTGTTCTACTCCTACTTGTGCCTGTTGCTGGGAGCTCATTACACTCTAGTTAAAGGCGGCTCCTGGGGAAAAAAAAAACAGCAACATTTTAAAGCATCACAGTTTTCAGTTCTATTCCTGTTACATACAGCACACACAACTGTTCTGTCTTGGTTGCCATGTCACTGTAATCCCTTGAAATCACAGGGTTAAGTCCTGAATCAAGCACATCTTCACTGGCCAGACCCTGGGGACTTGCAAGGGATTGCAGTCCCACCCTCACCACTCTCCCCTCTACCCAGAGCAGCCTCATCACCTGAAAACACACCAGGAGACAGGCAGTGCAGTGTCCCTGCCTCCTCCTGCTCTGGTAGGAGGAATAAAATGTTCCAGGCATAGTAGGATTTGCAATATAGACACAGCTCCATCACACATCCTGCATATGCAGAGTTCATAGAAAGCCAAAGTGACAAGCCTTCACCCAGCCTTCTTCTTCCTTCTCCATGATCGCCATAAACTCAGAACTGAGACTTGTTAGAGAACAAAGTGGATGCAGATTTGCTACTGCACTTTTTGTTGAAATTTTACTGGTTTTTAAATTAAAATATACCTTTTTTTTTTTTTCACTTATGCATCCAGGATTTTATCAAAACCCACGCTTTTGCTGAAAGCCAAAATGCCCAAATTTCTCTGTTGTCAAAAACAAAAGCAGGGGAAAGTCTACTTTTTGTCTTAGTGGCACTGGATTTTGCTGGGAAAACACATGTGCACATAGACTCAAACTGGCCCAGTTTACATCTAATTCCAGCAGGATTTTTTTTTCCCATTAAAAGGAGAATCCAGCCTACCTGCAGGCATTTGTTGCAGATGAGAGAAATATTCAAGCAAAAAGTAAATGAAACATCAAGGGGGCTGGTAGAGCTAAAGAAATCCCTAATGCTTTGCTTCACTAACATTTCTCAGAAATCACTGATCTAGGGCCTAACAGGATCTTAACCACAGGAGCCAGATAAGCTCAATATTATCATGTCAATTTGTACACTAGCTAAGGATTAAATGAGGTTTCAAGCTCTATGGAAGCTTTTCTCATTCAGCCCCTGGAACTGCTGCTTTGTACAGCTGACTAGCTTTTCCACTAGCTCTGACCACTAAAGCAAACCTCAGGATTACTTGGCAGAGACTGATGTGAAGCTACAGCAGGAGCAAGTACCATATAGAATAGGCACCATTGCCTTTGGGAGTAGTCATTAATTTTGTTGGAAGCCTGATTTTGTTTGTTATCCTTTAGAAAAATTGATAGAACACAAAGTTCTAGGACCTCCAGCCCTGGATCATTATTTTTTTTTTAACTCATGGTGCTTTAATGGTGCCTAGTTCTGTCTCTTCACTGGAAGTGTTACAGGAGGATTACTTGCAATTTATTTAATATTACATACCTGCTGCTCTATGAAAAGATGCCTCAAGAAGAAGGCTTAGCAAGCAAAATTTCTTCTGCACATGCATCACGTGCATGTGAGTTCTGTGAGCTGTTATTCTTGTTATTAAGCAGGAATGCCATTTACCAAGCTTGACTATCAGAAAGAGCTACAAGTTATCCATCTGCCAATGCCAAATCAATGTCCATCAGTCAGCACTTTGGCTGGCACCTCCTTGTTGACTGAAACGAGTGAATGAAAACTGAGAGGCCTTTATTGGTTGTTAATGACAAGGGGAAGACAGGAGTGCTAACAGTGCACCTTGGACATAACCCACATCAGGTAAGGGTAAGGTACCTGGTGAATTCTCTCCCATGGTTTTAATGGGTCATAGGACTTCTTGTTCTTGCCTTTCCGCTCTTTGTTCTTGTGCAGTGCATAATTCAGCAGCAGCTGGTCTTGGTTCCAGCAACATCAGGGTTTCAGATAAGAATAAGGAAGGGCACATATTGTCAGTCAAACATAAGATTTCCAATAACTTATTCACAGAATGGGTTGAGTTGGAAGACAGTTTCAAGATCATCTGGTTCTAAGCCCCCTGCCGTGGACAAGGCTGCCACCATCAGGTTGCATTTCTTAGGAAAAATGCAGTCAGCTTTCACCCATCACAACATCTGTAAAGAATTACAAATTAAATTTGTGAAGATAGAGATCATCACGGGAGACCACCCTTGAAGGTAAGGGTCTAGAGAAGTTGAAACGGTGGTAATGAAAAGGAGGAGTATGAGGCTGGAAGAAGGCCTCCCACAAAAGCAGAGATCTTCAGGAATAAACCCATGCCACCAGTTATAAAGGATGAAAATAGGAGCCATCAACAACATGAAAGTGGAGAAGACTGTCAGCAAGGCAACTGGAAAACCTTGAGAACTAGTTAAAATATTAAATTAACATAAAAGGTAGACGAACAACATACAGGAAGCCACACTAGCTATGTGTAAAGCAGGTGCTGCCAAAGAACTCCTGGTGCCCACAAAAGAAAGCAAAATCAGTCATAGGATGCATTAACTGAAGTATTTCCCATGGATCTGTGCAAATATTACCAGCACTGTATGGGATTTTACAAGGATCTCATTAGGAGTAATGTGTTCTGTATTGGTAATCCAGTCTCAATTAATTCACTGGATTAATTCAGACTGAAGCAGTGCAGGTTGGCAAGGGGAATGAGAAGCTCATTTTATGAGAGAAGCCTGGGAGACCTTGGCTTGTTTGACTTCCCAGATGAAAGCTGAGATGGATTGGTTTGCTTTCTACAGGCATTTTGAGGAAATAAGTACCAGAAGAGCTATTTAAATCATAGCAAAAAACATTTTTTTTTTAAATTAAATTTTTTTTTAAAATTTAAAAAGGCAGTAGAACAAAAGGATTTAAACACATCATTAATAAATTCAAACTACAAATTAGAAGTTTTCTAACAAATGGAAAGTTGAGATTCTGGAACAGTCTTGGAACATGAACAACAGTAGTAAAACATTGCTTGATTTTAAAATAAGAGGATATTTTTCTAAAAAGGGTAGATATGTCATGGCTGCATGCAATAACAGAGGCCAATGGTCAGAGCCTCCTGCACTCCTTCCTGTCTTATGTTCTCATGAATCCTCAGTTAGCAATATCTATGTAATTTGTACTGTGGCTGGGGACTCATCAAAAGCCTGTGTTCTCCAGGCTGTGTAAACTGCTGATGAAAAATAGGAAGTCACAGCGGCTCTTCCATGTCTTCCCATTTCCCTCATGCTGGTGCTACGACCCAAAAACAGTTCTGCCTCAAAGTTCATACCTCATGCAAAAATTGTTGCAGACAAAAATACACCAAATCCTATTACCATAAGATAGTGGAGACTGGAAGGGACCTTAGGATGTCCAACTTTTAGCCCAAACCAGGCATAGCTTTAAGATCAGAAAATGTTGGCGGGTTTTTATCCAGTTGGGTCTTGAAAACCCACAAGCAGAGAAACTGTATGTCTTTGTATAACATGCTTCATTGCTTGACTGCCCTCATGGGAAAAAACTTTCTCCCTTGTAAACAGCATGAACCTCTTCTGTTCCAGTTTACACCTCTTGACTCATTTTCACACCATGCATTGCCATGGAGCTTGGCTTCATCGTCTCAGTAACCTCCCCTTAGTTACCAGGGGACCCTTTTCAGGTCGGTCAAAGCCTTCGTTTTCTCAGAGTGATCAAGACCAGATCCCTCAGCTTGTCCACATATGACGTGCTCCAATTCACAACCATCCTGAGGACTCTTCTGCCATTTTATGACAAGGTGTCAGTAACAACATGTACACGATGGCCACTTTGTAGACAAACTTCTTACACAGGTGGCTAAGAGAGAAACTCTAACTGCACTTTTACACCAGTCAAGTATTTCTCATGCATAAAAGAGGGAAGGGCCTTCTGCACATCCCATCCTTCCAAGCAATGTCCTGTAACTCCTATTCCCAGTACCCAAGAGTCTTTCCTCAAAATCCAGCATTTCAGCTTTACGCTTCATTACAAGAAAGGAGAATGTATAGTGTGACACAGCCCCGATCTGTGGATCACAAAACACACTGCTTTGTGTTTTCCTGCAAAACAAAGAGCAAGCATGGAATTCCAGCTGACGTCTTTGAGCAGAGTACAGAGTCAAAGAGACAAGCATATGGGACTTGGATGACATTCACATTTTAAGCATTCATCAATTAAGATCCTAATTACTCTTGAAAATAGAAACTCCAGTACTGAATTCAAGAGAAACAAAAATCACATTTCTAGATCAAATCAAGTAATCCAAAATACCTACCTCTTCAGAAGCAGTCAACTCCAGTGATCACATGGCTAGAAATGCCACTGCCTTTGGGCTGAAGAGAAAAACTACAAAGGTTTTAGAAGTATAAAATCAGGAACCCTCAAACTAAAAGCATACAGATTTTATTACCTTTGTAATTAAACCTAATAAACCTCCACATTCACTTAAGTATATAAGATAGAAGAAGAAATAAAGCACTTAAAACATTCCATGTCACAGCAGGTGCTGACCACACTACAGAGTCGTGTCGCAGTTCTTTTCATTGAGTTCAGCAACTTCTGGTTTAAATATTTCAGTTGTTCCTTTGCTCTTGCCTGTTATACCTACAGAAACACTGCAAGCCTTGAAGCACAGTGTGAAGCAGTAGACATAGTTTATGAGGACAGCAACTGGTAATTTGGAATCCAGAAGTGAGACCAGCTTGAGCTGTTCTCTTTCTCCCCTCCCTAAACCCTACAGCTGCTTCTGCCAGAGATAGCAGGGCTTTGGTGAACATTGCAGCTGTGGCACAGATATTGCCATCTGCACAACCACAGGTGGCTGCACAATTAGCCGAGCACATTTCCAGTGTTACACAGAACCACCTTCCCTCTGCCTCCTTTTCCAATGTACATCTGCTCACTGCTACAATTAACTAGAAACAAATCTGTTTCTTAGCTAACTATGTCAGTTTACTTGCTTGTGTCCTATCATGCAAATACTTGTAGCATAGTACCAATGGTGATGCCTCACAAATCCTGAATTACAAGCCAGTATTACTTCAGAACAGTCCTTCCTTCTGAAGGTTGACGTTTAGGAAGTATTTACTTTAGTAATCCTTCTTATCAGTGGTTTGCAGTGGAAAGAATAAAAAAGTGACATAAAAAAGGCCAAAATATTAACCAACGTGCAAAATGATCCAGAGCAGCTTTTCTATCCTGAAGATCAATGCAATCACTTTTACTAGATGATTATTGAATTTTCTAAAATATTAGACTTGGAACACAAGGAAAAGCCACATAGCCAAATCACTCTGTAGCAGCAAAATTCTCTGCCTTCCCAGCATTCCTGACATCTGATCCCACTCCAGTTCTAAAAACAGATGAAAGCAAGAGAGTGAAAACAAACCCTTTTGTTTATCCTACTTTTTTCTTTTGAGTCTTCTTCAAAGCATAAAAGGTGAGATTAACTTAGAGGACATAGAAATCACATATTGTCTTGGCATGGCATTGTATTGAAAGGAATACAAATGATTATCAGGATCAAAGCACCAGTGCTCTCAAGTAAATCATGTTCTGCATGCAGAGATTTAGTATGAACTATACTTTCAGACAGAATAAAAGAAAAAAAAAATGGAATGCAATACAGTCATGTAACAGGGACTGTTACAGAGCGGCTGAAGGCTCCAAGTCTGCAGGGGCATAATCTATTCTGACAAAGATACACTTTCAGATTAATTTAGCTGTAGGAAATATAAAGATAACTGAAATATTACTTCAGCGGGGTTCTGGAGAAAAAAAAATCAACCAGAGAACCAACAGACCAAACAAAACACCAACCAACCCAGACCAGTAATTAGTATGTCAATGTGGATGATCAAAAAAACAGATATGATTCCATCCAAGCCCCAAGACCAGCCTCGGTCTCCATTCTCCTCCCTACAGCTGCAGTAACTGCACCTCTTAAATCAGTCACATCATGTGGACACAGAGGGGAGAATGGAGCCCCAAGCCCAGCTGTGATCTCTTCTTCTGCCTCTTCAGTGGGGCACGTCAGCTTCTCCTGTTTCCAGGAACCTACATCTGAGGTTTATGCAATTGGGCTTATCTTATACGCAGGGAAAGCTGGCTCCATCACTGCACTTGCAGACGAGAAATGACAAAGACAAAGAAGGAGGCAAAGCTGCACTTAGCATCTGCCATCCCTCACAAACTGGAAATATGGAAACCAGAAGGGGTGAATATTCCCAAAGGAGTAGGGGGAATTTTCTTGTATTTTTTCCTCCTAGAAGCAGCACAGTATTTTATGAAGTAAATCAGAGAAAAGGCTTCTCACCATTACAGTTTATTCTAGGGGAATTGGTAGCTGTGGGAATGTCATTCTCCAAGAAACATGAAGGTAAAAAACATGAGGACAGCATTGTCCCAGCCCCAAAAGCACGCTGCTCTTATTGCAGTAATGGGTTCCCCCAGAAAACACTGGGGGATTGTTTTCTGCCCACACTTACTGGCTAGTCCTGGTCAGACCAACAGGATTAAATACAGTAATTTCACGAATACAAGCCGCAGCAATTTGACAAAAATTTTGGTGGAAACCCGGAAGTGCGGCTAATAGTCGGGTGCGGCTAATATATTAATAATTTTCTGACATTAACAACCCCACACGTGCCAGCCAGAGTGCCGAGCCAAGCACCGGCCAGTAAAAGCCGGCATTTCGCAATTGTTACAGTGTTACCGTGTTGCCCTGGCTCCCTGCAGGCAGCACGGGGGGCGGGGAGAGAGGCGGGAGAGCTCTCTTCTTCCCTCCTCTGCCACAGCCCAGGGGAAGAGCGGGGGGGGGGGGGGGGCGCGCCGCCATTGCCGCGGCCCGGGGAGCCGACGGGGGGGGGCGCCGCCATTGCCACGGCTCGGGGGGACCGCGCCGCCATTGCCGTGGCCCGGGGAGCCGACGGGAGCCCTGCGCAGCCATTGCCGCGGCCCGGGGAGGGGGGGGGAGGTGCGCGCCGCCATTGCCGCGGCTCGGGGAGGAGGCGGGGTGCTTTGTCCGCGCCCGCCGCCGGCGCCACGGGTGCGGGAAAGCTCCGTCCCCGCCCGCCACTGCTGCCGTAGGAGCGGGGGAAGCTCCGTCCCTGCCTGCCACCGCGGGGCAGCGCCGACCCGGGGTGACCGGCCCCGAGCGGCAGCACCGGGCTGGGCCACCTGGCCCCGTCAGCGGGCCCTAGCGGGCCGAGCCTGCACAGCCTTAGCTCAGCCAGTAAACCCCGCCCTCCCGCGGTTCTGTTACTAATTGCAGGCGGGTCCTCGCTGCGAACGACAGAGCGGCTTATATTCGTGTGCGGCTTATCTATGGACAAAAACCGAAATATTTGCCAACACCCGGAGATGCGGCTTATACTCAGTGCGGCTTGTATTCGTGAATTTACTGTACATGAGTAGAAGGACTGAGCATTTCCAAATCAATACCTTAACTGATTGGATTAGTGAACCAACCAAAAGCCTAAATCAATTCTCAGTTTTCCCATAATGATGAGAGACAAATAGGAAAAATTAAAAATATTTTGGGAATAAAGACCAGGAAGAGCAGTAAGTAGCCAAAAACCTAAATAATGATTCTATTGACTGAGAGAAATTATCATTATTCCTGATAGGGAAGGAAGGGAAGGGAATAAGGCAAAGTATGTGCACTGCCATGTAGAATCTGCTGTTAAAGTAATACAGGACAGACACACAACTTTTGCAGTATCTGATGAAGGTCACATGGAAATTCACTGAGTTTGGAGAATGGGTATCTTTGTCCTGGAAAAAAGTTTACAACTTGCTTGATGCTGCCATTTCCTGCATTTCAAGGGAGAAGTTTGTTGGGTTTTTTTCTTGGTAGCTCTTGTAAATATCCCTGGTGTCCTTGTGAGGGGAGGAAAGGATTAAACCAAAGAATTGAAGAATAACTACATTTTTCCACAGAGATGGATATGAATTGGGAGATGGAGAGACTAACAAATTCTTAGAAAACTCCTGTGGAAAAAAACCCAACCTATCAGCCTGGTGCAGAGACAGAGACACCCTGTAAGCCCTGACATCTATCTGCCTACAAAAAGGGACAAACACCCAGAGCAAGGAGGTTAAACCTAGCAAGAAGTGAGATACTTCTATAGTGCCTCTATCACTGTTCAGCTGCCTAAAACCAAAAGAGCACGTGGCAGATGCAGCTGCACCAGCTGAGCCCATCTCAGCACTAAAGTGGAACTGCCTTTTGAGTGAGGACAGGGCAAGAAAAGTTTGGGAGTTTTCATGACAGCTCATCCCGAGCACCAGATCAGATTTTTTTGGAGTAAGCTCCACCACATCAAAGATGCTCCTTGGCATAGTTTGTCCAGCATGCACTGTCACTTGAGTCACAAAGACAGCATACTGTGTGTTAGTTACCCCATGCCATTCTGCTGGTGACAAAGCTACCCTAGAATTTCATCCTGAATGCCAAATGGTGGCTTTTCTCTGGAGTCTGAGTGATTCCATTTCACACCTTGTGTCTCCTCCTTCTGCTGATGTTTGCCTGCTACAAAAACATATATAGCAGTACCATGAGTACAAAGTAATTCCTCTGGCAAATTACTATGAGCCAATCTATGACAATTCAGCCAAGCATTGCCTTTGCTTAACTCTGACAACTTTTAGAGTCTTGGAGCCTGGTTGGAGCCAACTTCCTGAGCAAAATTACTCTCTGATGATAAATATAGCTCACAGGCTGCTGGGCCTCCAAGGGAGGGAAGATGACCCCACCAGACACCTTTGCTCAGGTGTAGCTGGCTGTCATCACACAGAGAGTGCCAGCTCACATCTGTGAGTAACAGATGCAAGCAGTAGAGAGTAACAAAAAATCTGCTCTCACCCTGACTGTGGCTATTTGAAACCCTTCCCACTGCCTTTTTGAGGCTTCCTCTAAAACTGGATGTGAGGTACAGTAAAATCAGAATCTCCAGTGTCAGATAAGAAACTGTAAACTAAATCACTGAGCCAAACAGAAAATGACTATGCCTTACTCTTACTTATGCAGTTCTTCTTCCTAACCAACCCCCTTCCAAAAAAAAATTAAAAAAAAATTACTAACAACCACACAAACCACAGCTGCATAAACTGCTGTTTGCTTTAAACTGGGCATCAAAAGTTGACTGGGTCTTCTCAGTGCATCCTGTTTTCCGGGCTGTTTTGCCAAGGGTGGGCCATGCCCCACTATGGCAGCAGCCTATGTGAATAAACTCAACCAGAACCAGCCCTGGCCCACACTTGTTCTGCATCATTGCAAAATACCCACTCCCCTGAGAACAGACACAGCAGCAGATTGAGCAGATGCTCAGTCAGACCCTTCAAATTGCTAAATAAATGCTTTTCTTGTCTGTGATGTTCTTTCAGAAGCAGTACAAATAAACATTCAAGGATGATACCTCAACATCCTTTCATCAGGTTCCACTTAGCACTTGTTCTAAATTGAATTTTATGTGTATGTGTTATACACAATTGGGGCAGGGAAAAAAAAGGAAACCATCAGCAGAAAAATCTTTCTTAACTAAATTCTACTCTTTTTTTCTATCTGTAAGTGAAGCCATTGACTTCTGTGAAACACTGACATGTTGCTTTGCTCCAGTTCACAAGCAGATTGAAATCCTCATGAACTGGAGAATATGGAAAAATTGTTACTTGCCAGTGTAATCAAATTGTTGATTAAATCAGAGCCAAGTATGAAAGTGACTGCAATGGAGCTGTGTCACAGCCATGAGGTTCAGGTCACTCATCCCGTGCTCCTCAGCAGAACACTGAGCAAGTGGAGGTTTAGTGGCTGCCACAAAAGATGGGCTTGAAACAGCTGTGAATGGCTGACAATTCATGGCCTCTGAAATGCAAGAGATCATGCTAGATAATCAGAAAGGACTCTCTAGCATGGGAATGTATTAATTTATGATAACATTGCTCTTAGATTTGCCACAAGGCCTATCAGGTCACGGAATATGCTGATAAACTTGGCAAGTAATCTGAATATATGATTATTGGAAAATGTTCACAGTTGTTAGAAATGAACCAAAGGTGTTCATATATGGTTATTGAAGACTTGGCTTTATGACACAAGATAATTAAAGCATTACCCATTTAGCCTTTATGGCCAGTATATTACCATTTATTCTTCAAATGCTTCAAGCCACTAAATATGATGAGAAATTAATAACAAAAGAAATAAAGCATTAAGATAATTCTACTGAGCCACATTTCACATATATAATTGATGCCCATTCCATTACCAGAGGCCAAACATTCCTTGTTTTTCTGACATGCACAGCCCCAATGATACAGTGCAAGTACAAAGTAGGATCCAGCCTCCAATGAGATGCCTATGTGCTATTCCAAGCTTGAAAAATATTGTACTATTTTAAATGGACAATAAATTCTGAGGGATTTAAAAATATTGATGTGGCCCTGTTACTTTGTAGAATTAAAAAATTACACATGATCCAATATTTTGAGTGCAGGCATTTTAAAACAACGAGCATTACTAGAAATCCTTACCAATATTTCTTGAAGAGTTTGTTATAACACTTGGACTGTAAAGCATTCACAGATAACTCTTATTTTCTTTGGCTGAAAGGAAAAGTTGTAAAGTAAAACCACTCCTGGAAGCTTTTAAATGACACTAAGTATGGTAACCAGTGCCCTTTCTTCAGAGCAAAGGTGTGCAGCTGTTGTTGCTTTTGTTAAAATCTGATTCCGTTTCCTCGAAGATAAGACAAACTACATAAAAGCAAGGAAAACAAGATTGATGCAGGGTCTGTGTCAGATAACAGCTCTTTCTTGTAGGTCTTTTTTTTTCCTCAGTTTGAGCACAGCACTCAGTTTTACAGCCAATCTGAGACGTTGCAGAATTGTTGTAGCAGGCTTGACAAAGTGTTGCTTGTCCAGACTTAGAGTGATGGTCCTGGCTGGCAGATTCAGGCTTTAAAAAAAAAAAAAAAAATGGAAAGAATTAACAGAAGTGATGAAACAACATGAGAAAGAAGGTGACAAAGGGAAATTCAAATCCTGTGTTCTGGATGATATATGTTAACAGAAGTTTTTAGTCTGCAAACACAGTGCATGAGGCTCAAACTGGGCATCCTGCTGAAGGCCAAGGCTGTGTGATCCTCACTGCTGTACAAAAATTTCCCAAGGGAACATATTAACTCCATACTGAAAAGGAGAACTGAAATCAAATCAACCATCCAGGGTCATACCACAGAGACATTCTTCTTCTCTAAATTTAGTGAAGAGCATGAGATTATGAGTTACTTCATCCATCTGTATCTTGCAATACCCTGTATTTCAAACCATCTATCCCAGATCAGTGGAAAGCTAGCCTGATGGACAATCCATGTATCTTATTGCACCATTCTGAAAAATTTAATAATTGCCTTTTCCTAGGGTATTCTCTGAAGCTGCAAATAGCAGAAAGAAACTGAGCAGTGTTCAGACTTGCAGGCACCTTCCAGAAATATCATAAGCCATGTTTTATGTCTGATTAAGAAGAAATCTTTTCGTGCTTCTTTCCCAATGTTAGTGATAGAATCCAAATGCACTATTCAAATAGGCAGCCCTTATACTTGAAAAGGGATGCAGAAAAGCAGGAGTCTTAGACATGTTCTGCATGTAGGTGAACTGAGGAAAACCTGCATTTTCAATGCTGGTTCTTTTTGACACCTAAACTGTCAGAGTAAAATCAGCCTGGTTTCAGAAATTCTGAGTTCTCACAACTATCCCTACTTTCGAGTGGTAACTTCCAAGATGAAGACCTGATTTTAAATAGAAAAATCAAAGCCTAATTCTGTAGTATCTGCACATGGTGTGGCTGTTTTCAATGCCAGGATCAGGCAGGGCTCAGCCAGCTCTTTAACAGCCAGAGCTTTCCACTCTTAGTCACAGATTCATGTTTATCCTGAACACCATAACCATATACCCAGAATTCTTGGTGTTAAATTCTGAGTTAAAATGGGAGTAGACGCTTTTCCTGCTGAACACAGAAGTAAATCAAAATGAAGCAATAAAATGAAAGTTTAGTTGCTCTCTACCAAAGCTATTTTATATTAAGAATTTAGTACACAAAACTGTAGTCATGTTGTGCAAAATATTTGGTATACTTTGATAAGGAACCAACAGTAATGGCTTTCTTAGACAATTTAATTTATTTTATACTGAATGCAGGACCTAACAGAGCCACAAATTCTTGGCTTTGCATGCATAAAAGGAAACATAATGAAAACTGCAAAATGCCTTGTGCACAAAAAAATCCAGCAACACAATGAAGGAAGATATGAGTACCCATAAGGAAGCCAAGTGTGTGGATAGCAACAACACTGAAACTTGTATAAACTTTATATCTGCACAGGAGAAACTGCCACTTGCAGAACTTTTGAAAGAAATTTAAGAAAGTTTTACCTTACTGATGAAATATACTCTTTCTGTCATGATAAACAACAAGGTAATGAACTTATAGCAATGACTCTATCTGACCTCCCTATCTTATCCAAAAGACAATGAACTACAAGTGTCAGGCAAAGAACCCAAAGAATGCCATCTCAGTAGTTACTTTTATTACACTGGCACCAAATAATAGCTAGAAGCCAAAGCAGGAAGGAATTCTTGCCCCAGAGGGCTCATATCCCCAGGAATCCATTCTGCAAAAATTCATGTAGAAATAACTCGGAGTTTTTTTTAAAGCAACATTGGCTTGCATGAGCAGAACCTGATGTCAGGTGTTTGAGGAGGGTTTTCTACCTCAATTTTTTCTCTCTCTCTCTCCAAAAGATAACAACTTTGACGCACACATTGCTGGTTGCTGTCTAGCAGCAGATCCAAGGGTGCAGACGACCTGTCATCTAAACTGAAGTTCTGGAATTTCTACATTTCTGTGCACTTTTTTTTTCAAATTCCACTCCTGAGATTTTCTGCAGGGAAAGTCAAGAGATCTGCTGCAGGTCTGGTCCACTTTTTATTTGTATAGTCATAAATCAGGAGTAATGTCACCAAAACAGTTGAGAACTCAGGAGGGAGTGGGATCAGTCTGTGGCCATCGGGATTCCTTCAGGAATTTCCATTTTATTTATTATATTTATCTCTGTCATTTTGACATCAGAAAACACAAGAGGAATAAGCTGAAGTAGCAAGAGGCTTTTGTCTCCATGAGTTGAAGGATATAGCAGTTAGAAAAGGACCCTTATTCCTTTGGCTTGTAAACACAGCCCCCAGAGCATTTTAGGAAGCTGAATCACCCTGTTGTAGATGTGTCCCTCCCTCTGAACTCTGACGGAGCACAGCCACTGAGATCTTCAGACCTGCTCATCAGGATAGCATTGGCCCTCATGAACCCATGACTAAATCACCTAAATTTTGATGTCATGATATTTTCAGATATTTAACTAAAGCCTGTACTGACAACAGCCTTCCCTCACTTTCCTACAGGCCCAGGCTCCCAGTCACCTTTAAAGTAGACCCACCTTTGCCAACATGTAGCACAGAAAGTCGACTCCATTTTCCCTGGTAGCTCAGAACCCTAAACTATAGCAAGGAAACATACATAAACAAGTTTTGCTATGCCCCAGTTGGAGCAAAGCATTGGACCCAAAGGGGTCTCTTATCACCAGTCTATTAAGCATTCCCAGTCAAGGATTCCTAAAGCTCTTCTGAAGCTGTTAAACTTCACCAGAAAATTACTCTCTGAGCCAGAGAGGAAGGAAAACTAAATGGTTGAGAAAGGATGATTTGAGATCATGCTCCAAGGGGTAATGAATTCTTTACAAGAAGTAAAACAGCTTCACAAGCTGAATTCTCCTCCAAGAGCAGCAAGATCCAGTGTTGAGTTTCTGAGCACAGTCTCAAACTTGAGTCTCTTAAAACCCTTCAGGCTTGTATAGCCAAACACTTAACAGTCCATCCCCCAAAGATCTTGGGTTTGCTCCTGATAACTTTGGATGTAAAGATTAATCCAGCAACAACTAAATCGGGCTACAGAAGACCACAGAGGAGAGAAACAAAGGGGACAGATGATCAGAAAGCCCAAAGGGGCCATAACTGGGTGACTTTGGATACCCACAATGAGACTGTGGGTGTCTTGGGATGTTAAAGCCCAATTTGTAGCTGAAGAGGCTTTGAGACTTTGAAAATATCAAAGAATTCAATTTAGGTACTCAATATGACTTTTGAGATTCTAATGTCATTTATTATTAAAATCCAAAGAATTTTTGCTGAAATCCTGCAGCTCCTTCCCCTTCTAGTCCTCTCCTTTATTTCCCAACCAGAAGCAACCTGTTAGAATGAATGGACAAAAAATCTGTCATTACAAATGCAGTCCAAATGAAAACCACGCTACAACCTCAGAATATGCTTGTTCAGATGACTTACTGGACTATACCTAAACCTACTTTTGATTGTTAAGTGCTGGTGGAAACCATTGCAGCAGACTTTAAGAGACATAATTTTTATAGCAGTTCAAAACATTTTTTCTGACTGGGCTAAATGGGATAAACTGTTCTCTGATAGTTCAGCTATCAGTGGCAAGGAGCAGCCTAAAGTGAATCAGTCATTAGGGAACACAGCTCTGCATGTCAGAACATCCAAACTCTGCTTCTCTCTCCTCAAGCAGAAGCTGACCCAGAAATTGTTAAATCTCTGTACAAAGCTGCCATGGAGCTTCCACTTGCCTTTCTTCTCTTTCTCCCTCCCACAGATGTGGAATTAGCAGCCTACCTGACTTCTGATTTCACCCTCTACAGAGAAAAACCTTTTCAAATGCTGTATCTCTGCTCCTCCCCTTCTGGGGAAAAAGTCGTATCAGCTGCATAGCCTCATGTCTGCAGCCTCTAAAGGAACAAGCAGCAGGTGCAGGTCTAATTAATTGTCTGATAATGCTGCTATTTATTTCAAAAAAATATGGACAGTAAAACTGCTATAAATAGAACTTCAGAGCATAAATCCTTCAGGTTCGCTGTAGAGACATGTAAACGACAATTCAGAAAGTCTTAGGAGACTAAAACTTCTCTTTTTGGTCCTAGAAATCAAAAACCGAGACACAGATATGGATTCCATACTCCAGGCAGTATCCCCCAGTGCACTGGGATCCCTAATGGCTGAGTACAATTCACACCTACAGGAGCTGTCCATTTCCCCTTAAGGAGGGCCTGAGCTTTAAGCAGCAAAATAGGATGAAGAAAGCAACAAAGAGGCCAAGGTATCACTGCAAAGAAACTTGAGGAATGTCAGAATTTTTACTTGAAAATAAGCAACTTGCATCTTACTGCCCTGTCCTCCAGGGTCTGCCCCAAGCATCACTTTGAGGTGCTCAGGCTTGTAGAATAAGGCTATGGAGGGAGTCAGGCACTGCCACAGGGAAGCACAGTCCCAGTACACTGAGCAGAGACCCGGTCAGGGCACCTTGGAGACAACACGGTGCACAAGGTGCTCAGGCCTCGTTCACAAGCATTCCCATGCTTCAGCCCTGCAGAGCTGGCAGTGTGAGCCTACTGCTTGCTCATGGAAGGAGTCATTTTTCCTGAGACTGCACCATCAGTGGTGCTGTAGTTTGGCTACAAGCCACCATGGAGGATCACGTGCCCAGCTAGCAGAAGGCCAGGGTTCATTTCCTGGTTCCTTTGCCTCCTCTGAAGCTGGGCTTCTCAATCTGCTCCCACGAACTGCTTTTAGGCTGTGCCCTCATCCATGGGAAACATGGATTTGAATTCCCTAAGGGAGTTACCCTATGTCTTGGAGTGCCTGACTTCTCTGCTAGCAAACAAACACAGGAGTGGTGTTTACCCCACAGTACAACCCTCTGTGTTCCATGGTGAAATTTGTGAGAGTGTATTCCTTGGGTGAAGACCTCCAGCTACAACTGAGAAAAAAGAAAAGTTTATCACTTCAAAGGGCACTAGGATGGGAGATAAGCACTGAACTCATCAGTTTGGACAAGCCAAGGTATTCCTGAGCAAGCTCCATGGATGGATGGATGGATGGATGGATGGACGGATGGACGGACGGACGGACGGATGGATGGATGGATGGATGGATGGATGGATGGATGGATGGATGAGTCATAGGGATGTCAATTTAGGCTGAAGTTCTGAGGATGACCTTTTCAGATTAAGGCCTTCCAGCCCCACCCAGCTGTATGGCATTGTGGTGGTTTGGTTGTCTATTATGACACCAGGTGTTTGGGAGAGAAAACAAAGCTAAATAACATCATTCTCCAGAGAAGTCTCCAGATCTCTGGACCAGCTTTCCTCCCCTGGGTCACATACAAACCCATAATCTTCTGCGTCATAGCCTGAGTGATAGTTTTCTGAATTTCATGCCCAAATATAAGATATTGGGGGAAGAAGTAACCTTCATTAATGTGGAGTATTTTGGCTTTACTATAGCGTGGCAATAAATAACTCACTGGCTGCCGTTGACAAAGTGCAGTTCCCCAGGCACTCCTGGAACTGTTACAGTGACATATCTGTTAAAAATTTTCAATCCACTCCAAAATCTAAAGAAAACACTTTCCCCCAGTAGTTTATTCTGTTGTCAGGAGACAAATGCTGTATTCCATACTCCTTCAGACTAAACAGGAAAAAAAAATCCCAAAAAACCCCAAAAAGCAGCTGTCCTGATTTAGAATGATTTGCTATTCTATTTCTGTTTTATCTCCTCCTCTCCTCTTTATTAATCTATAGCAAGGTAGGGAGCATCTCCTCTTGCCTTCAATATCAACACAGAAAAAGAGAGTTAAAAAGCCAATGCATCTCACCTTGTTCCTCAAAACCAAAAAAAACTTTCAATTTTTTCTAAAACAAAGAAGGGACTACATCTTCCCTTTAGGGCACTTTCACTGCTATGGACAGTGGTGTTTTTCTTTTAAGGCACCTTGTCGATTAGTTTAGAGAAAATTTCCTCAGATCTCCCTGTTTCTAACCTCAAGCTACAAGAAACTAGTTGAATTTAAGAACAAGAACTGGTTAACTTTTACCCTGTAGTCCTTAGCAGTTCATGTGAAGCTGAATTCCCACTGTGAAAAGAGATTTAATTGCTAGCCCAGGTTGGCTGTCTCATGGTCCCACCTCAGCAGGCACTGGGCAAATCACTGCAGGCCTTCACACAGGAGTTGGGTCAGTTTATTTTTTAAAAAGTATCTTTGTGTTACTCAAAATCTTCAAATTACAGATAAGAAAACCACAATCCACCTTTCCCACGGAGTCTGAAATTTCTGACTTATCTATGGGTTATTTCACCAAATGCCAAATTCCATGCTGGGGGAGCCCATTCCCCTTTCCTCTTTGCTTGCAGAAATCCCAGATTGCACAAATTCAGTTCAAGTTGTCTTTATATTCAGCATTAGTGTCAGTCCCATTTTCTCCAAGTTTGTGCAAAATGCGGGAGCTCCCATGCAGCCCTGCATGAGCATAAGCTCTAAGGGATGGTCTGAAAACGTATTTTCAGTGACAACTTTGACAGAACTTTGGAAGGTAATGCTAGAAAGGTTCATTTCTCTTTTGAACCCAACCCCAATACATCTTGAAAGAGACTACATATCCTTCTATGAAAACATTACCCAGTTTATTGTTAGAGATTTAATCTAAAAATGTCAAGGTATGCAAGAGCATTTTAGGTAGTCTGTTGAGGGATTTTTTCCATTTTTCAAATTTTCCATTATCATTTTCCACTTATCTGCAAAAAAATGCAAGATGCTGAGTTCTGTGTTTGCAGTCATTAAGGAACTGAAAGTCACCACCAAAAGGCTTATCTGGGCTACCAGAAAAATGGAAGATGCTCATCCTGGTAGCAGACATTCTCTGATATGAACAGGACTTCTTTGTTGCTCACACAAATGCTGAAAAATCCAGTGGAGGCAAGTGCTAATTTGTGAGAAAGTCACATTTTAGAAATCCAGTTTCAGTAAAAATAATGTTGGGTAAGTGGAACTCAAAACAGAAATAAACAACTTTGTCTTTTATTAAGTGTTGATTGTTAACAACTGAGACCAAGGCTCTCCCAGTTCTGTCTCTTTTTGTCTGTGGACCCTGCATCACTCCAGATACTTTTGTTTCTGCACTGCCATTTAGGCTAGAGGGTCTACTTCTGCTCACAAGGATTTTTGCAGAAAAGCAAAGCTGCAGTTGGAGCTGGGACGTAAGCCTTGAACCCTCTCATCCAAGAATTCAGTATTTCAATTGTATTTTTCATTCCTGAAAACCATTTCCCTAGTTCTGAGGAATTTCCACTGAGAAAAAAAAATAAAATAAAATCCATATTTCAATGTGTTTATATTTTAAGGAATAGCTTAAAGGATCCTTTAAAATCTCCACTATGAGTGAAAGACAATTGGGTAAAGGAGTTTGAGCAAGAAAACATCCTCAAAGCAGCTGTTTCAAGATAGAAGCACAAAGGAAGACTCTTGTGGGTTTTGAGAGAGTGTGGGGCCAGCTGGTTTTTTTTTTTCCCAGAGATCATTATCCTCCACTTTACCACCATTGCACTTGATAGGTTAAGTCTGAATCCCTGGAGGAAACTGAACTGTGTAGCTTAGGCTGCCAGGGTGGAAGAATCAGGAACAGGTGTTTATTAAAAAGGGAAAAACATATTAAAATAGAAACCTAGCACCCAGATGCAAAAGATGCCTTTTAGTTCATTGCTAAAAAAATAATAGATGCAAAATCTCTAGATAAATGCTGAAATGCCAAACTCATCTGCTGCTGTCATTGGGCTAATTATAGTGGTTTCTGAACCTCTGCAGTTAAGCAAATGACAGGGTTTCTATAATAAGCCTAATTTTTAAAATTCGTCAGTGAAAAAAGAGCCCTGCTTTGAACTAAAACTTACAAGTTAAAAAACTACATGATTTTGCAGACATAGAAAGCTTGTTTTATAAGAGGAGAAGTTAAAAATGTAGTTAATAATTTTGATTAATAACTAGTTTCAAAATATCTCCTGTATTGAATTTACCTCTAGTATTGTTATGATATATTTTGCTGCATAACCTAAACATTTATATTTCAATAAGTAAGACCGAATAAATTTTAAATGGTTTGAACAGAATAGCTGGAGAAAAAAAAAACCAACAACAATACAATTCATTCTAGTAGAAATAAAGAGATCATATTTCAAATAAATGTTTAAGCTTACACAATGGATATCTAAGGCATCCACTATTATTTTTCATATTTTCCATTTAGACCATTTGAAAATATCTCCCTAAGTGTTATTCCCAGCATATTCACAAGTATTTTTCACAAGGCAATGCAATACAGATATGATAAATAGTCCTATCTGGCCATGCTTTTCAATTTTGGTGTAATCTTCTGCAGTCAACGAGCGCCAGTCTAAAACATCATTATCTAAATATATGCTGATGGTAGGGCCCTCTGAACAGCAAGGTCCAGGCTCAGAGAAATGCAGTGAGGCATAAACCCACTGCTTCCAAAAGGAGATTTTCTGCTTAATGATCCCTTACTGAACTTAGCCCTTTTCCTGTGCCATGAGCAACCAACAAGCAACATATTTAGGATCATCTCTTACTTGTTCCATTTTGAGCTGAAATTCAGTTTTCATGGTGATGGGCACTAAAGTAATGCACAGAATAATTTCTGCAGGAGCATTCAAGTACTAACATGTTTTTGACCATCAATTCAAGAAAGCAGCACAGGAGTACTTTTTAGTAGGAGTGTATCTTTTAGTAAGATACTGTGAAGAACCTGGACTGCACAGCGAACATTCACTGTGAAACTTTTCAACATTCACTTCTCCAACTTTTGTCCACTCTAATAACACAAAGAGTAAAAACAGGTCTTTTATTTACTTGCTGTCCTTTTGTTGTACTTTACACTGAGTTTTTCATTCTTTGTGAAAAAAAACCCTCAAAGTGACTCCTCCAAAGAATACTCCTTTGTGCCATCAATCAGCCTATTCCTGAAATTCAAACATCTGTAAGTCCCAGTAATGACACAACCCCAAAACATTCATCTAGCAGCCTCCACCCAGTGAGATGGTGGCCCTTGCAAAGAGGCCAGAATTCTTAAAAGAGGTTACTAAAGTATCAGTAAGCTAAAATAACATTTTAAGTATCAGGAATTCACCTGAATAATAATATATTTTTGATTTTTAAAGATTTATCTGTACATTTGTCAAAATTATTTTGCAAAGGATGATACATTCAGCCTGGAGAAATTTCAATTATTTTACTTTATATACTTCTATGGTTATCAATTCCAACAATACAATGCTATTTTTTCAAAATAACTGTATGAAGAAAAAACAGGACAAAAATAAGGCACTGGAATACCTGGTCATTCATCACAAAATTAAATATTCTGAAAGCCAGGGTCTACATTTAATTGCAACACCAGCTCAGTATGTTTATGAGTGTTATTTGTGCACTAAATTATTTAATAATTATGCAAAAAGCCCTGAAATTATGCAAGTTCAAAGCTATTTCTCTTTAACCTTTGTCTGGTATGTAAAGTAAGAAAAATACTCATCTTTGTGCATTTTTTCATATTCTCTATAGGTTCACTTTTTCATGCTAACATTAAAGTACCAAACATGAACAGATGTTATAAATAAGCAGCCTGTACTCATGCAATAAGTTGGGTACTTGCCTTTTCTTGGTGCCCAGTTGCTACTGGTTATTCCTTTCTCTTGTTGTATTGGTTTTGGGGTTTTTTTTTTCCTTTAATTGAGGAAAAAAGGATCTGCTCTCCATCATAAGCTGAGGAACCAAATTCTGAGTGGCAGGTGGTCTGTCCCACACTGAAACAGACTGTGATGGGATAGAAATGTTTCTGCTTTTTTTAAGTTGTACTGAAAAGACCTGTTTCCTTTGAACTATTTTATCTTCTACAAGCTCTCTGTGCATGTCCTCAGATTCTTTGTGATTTGCTGGAGATGTTTTGGCCAAGAGCAGATCCATTTACCAGACCTGCAGAGCAACCAGGAACCTCAGAGGTCCTCTGGCTGATCAAAAGTCCTCTGTACAAAGCTCACTGGTCAAAGCTCACTGAATTACTGCAGCTCAGGAAAGCTTCTGATCAGATAAAAATTTTGGGGGTTTGGTGCAACTCATTCTCAAGCCAAACTGAAATAAAAACCACATGGGTGAGTGTGGTAAATGCATTCGTGGCTGGGAGGCAGCAGCAGGGGTGACACAAACTGCACCTTCCTGAGACAGTTCATTGCTGTCATCCTTGCTTTTGGTGGTGTTAATGGTGTTAATGTGCTCCTGTTTTGCCCACAAACAGGGCAGCAAGGCTGCATCAGATGCTGCAGAGAAAAGTCAGAGTTACAACCTAACACAGCACATTAAAGTTTTCCCCAGAGGACACTCTTGTACTGAAATATAACATTTTTTATAGTCCTGAGCCTTCAGTGTGGAAATCCTGATTTCTATAAAAACTTTGTTATGAGAAAGTAAAATAAATCAGTGAAACCTCAAATTACAATACTTATATTAACTCAATACATATCTTTAACTCTATTTTTTCTTGAGATCTTTGTAAAACACATCTACTACCAACATTCAAGTAAGAATTAAACGGTATTTATTTTGTTGAAACACAATTCCTCAAGAAATCTAGCCTTAAATATGTATAAAATTTCCACTCCACTTGAAATTTTAGATTTTCTAGTTTTACATCACTTTTTAATACATTTTGAAACCTTTCCCACAATACAGGAATTCCTATTTTTGCTCTGATCTGCAGTTTTTTACTTGACATAAATCATACACACACACCCCTTTCATACAACTAATGAACATGGCTGGAATGTCAAAATGAATGCATTATTTTATAGGTGCCATCATTGTGTTCAGAGTTGGCACCCAAGACATCCAGGGAGCCCACAAGGAATTGAACAGCATGGGTGGATCAGTGGAGCATAGACCAGTGCCCAGTGCTCATGGTCCAGTTATATTTGCTAGGAGGTGAGAGGCAATGAGAAGATATTTACTCCAGAGTTGAAGCATGAAGAGATTAGAAACAGCCAAATAACAACTAATAATAACAAATAATCCCTCAGTATGACACAGCCTTGCCCTAAATGAGCCACAGGCCCAAAGGGTCCTGTCTCTAGGACTCTTTCTGTACCTTGTCATTTCAAATTCTTTGACAATGACATAGCCAAATATGAAGATATAGCCAAATATACTGGAGCTAAACATGAGGATCTGCTTCATGGGGGCCATTCCACAGACATAAAATGGATCCCCTTTCCTCTTCAGTGGTGGTTACATTCTTGTTTACCAAATACATTAATTAGAAAGCAGAGATCTTGACTCATTTTAATTTATGTGACTAACAGATTGAACACAAGATGGGTGATGCCAATTCCAGCATATTGAATATTTGCCACCTGGATCCACTCCATTTCTGATTTAAGAAGATTTTTCAGTGATAAGAAACGAAGCTGCAACTTCTGTATCTTTGACTCTGTAACCACGGAAACTAGCATTAATTATATGTATCACTAAGTTTTAAATGTATTCAAATTTAACACATAGCTCTGAAAATATTGAAGTTGCTTTTCTTTTTCTCTCTCACCTTAATATGTTACAGTTTGCCTTCTGGCTTATTTGGCTTATAAGCAGTTTCACTTATAAAATGATAAAAGTATGTAGGTGAAAATTACACTCATTTTCTTTTATGTAACCAAGAGGTAGAGCCATGTAAATGTTTGATCACTCACTTCCTACCACCCCTGTAATCACATGTGGAGTTACATTTCGTGTTAAGGAGGTGCCATTCCCAACAGTGAGAAAGCAGTAAATTTTACAAAATAGCAATATCTCTATGGAGGGCCACAGTGATGGCTCATGGAAATAAGCATATGAAGGAAAGGAAACAAGGAGGAAAGAACCTCCACAATTTTCTCATTCTACCCGCTGCTATACCATAACACTATAATAAATGTCAGAGGAAAAGTAGAAATAAACCTCTGAGGAAATCTGCTTTCCCAGACTTGCAACCAACATTTTGGTTTAGTGAACTGCCAAATTTCTAACCATGTTTGTTCTGTTTTACCAAATTCTATGATTGATGCCTGAAGGATTCTGAACCTGTACATTCATCATTTAAGCCATAAAATTATCAGCAACACATTCAACTACTTCATACTTTTTTCTGCAGCTAAATGGGCATCTGCTAAAGTCAAAATCTGATGTGGAAGCACCAGAGAACTGACAGGATAAGGCTTTTAGAGCAAAAGCCTTATCAGTTATTATCCCTTTTTTACTTCAGACCAATAGCTGAGTATGGAAATGCATTTCCAGTGCCAGAACCCAGGTGGATGACAAAGAACCAGGCTTGGACCAGAGCTTCTGGGTATGACCACACAAATTAGCTGAGCAGTATCTGGGACTAATCCCTGGAAGCAGAATTCAATCATAGCAGTGTTAAATGGTGAGGCACATCCTCTGCATGGTTCTGGCCAGAAGCAGTTAAGTTTCCAAACAATTCCCAGACACAGCTCAAGACACAGATCCAGGACTTTTTGTAATGCATAGTTGGGGTGTGGCTACTCTGTTTTGGACACCAAAGGCATCTATTAGCAAGGGCACAGCCCGTAAGTGCCAAAAACAAACCCAATATGATATATTAGCATAAAAGGGACCACTGAGGTAGAAGTTTAACTTGACATACACATGTACTGGGTCATGCAGAGCAACAGGTTCAGTTCTCCATGACATCTGGCTGCTGGTGTCCATCTATATTCCACAAAAATTTCTCACACTGATATCAATCAAACTGAACTGAAGGAACTGCACAGGAGCCTGGGAAGGCTACAGCATCTTCCAGGGCTGTGTTTTCTCTGACTAATTTAGTGTTTATATCCAGCTGCTCAGTTAAAAAAAACTACCCATCCCTGGAGTCAACAAAGACTAGGTTTGTTTGAGCATTTAGGCAGAGGTCACAAGCTTTCCTAAGCTCCTTATGTAGTCAGTGCAGAGACAGATCCCTCCAGTAGGTGATTCAAATGAATACTGAAACTCAGCTGCAGTAGAGGGCAATTGAGGGCCATGAGTCTCCAATCACACTTGAATTCCTCAGAACATTTTAAGATAAAGTTAATATTTGATCATTTTTTAACCTAAATCAAACACTTTGCATTTCCTAATCAAACTTCAACAAGCAACTGGTACTTTAGAATGTCACCTCTAGTAGATAAGACAGAGGAAAAAAAGAGGAATGCCAAGTAAAAGTCTTCTGTTAATGGCCACAGGCACATCAGCTTAAACAAAACCTGATATCCCTAGAGATATCAGATATGTGTTTAATAATATCCAAGAAATCCATACCTGAGACTACCAACTGAAAAAAAAAACAAAAACCAAAACAAAGTAATACTGAAAGGGTTGCCTCACTTTATCCTGTCCTGGTTCACAGAAGTGACTTTAGATCAGGTGCTGCTTTCTGCCTGGTCTTATTGTGACAACACTGTAAATCAAATATCATGTTTATCCAAGAAAAAAGTACCAAAATGATCACTTCTTGTTTCAGAAAAATAACAAATTTGAGAAGCAGAAGTAGACACCCCTGAACCAAAGACACTAGCTAAAATGTATACCTTTTCCTTCTTATGCTATTGATTTGCTCACTGGTGCTGAGAGGCAACATTTATCTTTGGTTTACTTACTTTTAATGGTAGCTTCCAAGACACTAAAATGTGGGCACTGTAATGAATCCCCTGAAGCCTACGGGAGTAATTTAGTAACCTCTGGGAATGACACATTAGGCCTGCATAGACCTCCTTATTTATATTCTAATAGTTCCTATTACTAGTGGATGTTTTGGAGACAATCTGGTTCAGCCCCTGTGCCAGGCTGGGCCAGCAATTATTTGTCCTTGCTGAGAGTCAGGGCACTGCACTGGTATGCCAGTGGGCCAATTAATTCTTGAAAATACAAGCTGCCCTAATTAAAAAGCTGTAAAAATGCAACACGTTCTGAAATAACCTGAGTTCCACATGGGGTAGCAGTAGTTGACCCCACTGAATTTTCTCCCCATTTTGAGGGGCCAAATGAAGTTAATGGCCTGATGGTTTCCACTCAGCAGCCACTGAATCTGATGTACTCTGAGTATGTATCTCCATGCAAAAATCGATTCAACTCAGATTCCTCAGCTTAAGAAAAAGGTCAGCTGGAAAAAACACAGCATACACATCTGTACTGTCACAGGATGTTTGAGGGAGAGAAACAAGGAATGACTACCAACTGTTTCTTACTATACAAAATATGGAATTAACTAATGAAGTTACTAGCCAGTAAGATGAGAATAAGTGAAAAGAAGTTGCCTACCTCCAAGAAACACACACAAAGCAATGATTAAATTACACAACTCATCACCACAGGATACAGTGGTTTATAAGCAAGTTCAAATAAGGATAAATTCAGAGAATCCACCAAACACAAATTACCCAGATGTAGGATCTTGAACACTGTTGTTTTGCTTAAATACTTGCTGTTGGCATTTGTTAATAACCAATGGCCAAGACAGAAGGCAGGACTTGTACTTGAGTTATTGTGCCTATGCTTCTCTTAGTTCGTCTTGGTCACATCCTCAGGGCTTAAGAAAGAGAACTAACTGTACTTAGTGCAGGCACCAAGGGGACTGCAAGGCAGTTTTGGAGACACATTTCCACTCAAGGGCCTGGTTAGGCAAACCTATTCCTAAAACACTCCCAGATGGCCACACATCCTATGGCAAACCCACTCCAAATGTTGTTATGTTGTATCACCAGCATAAGCTTGCCTATTGCACTTAAGAATTAAAAATCTCCATTGGTGGGTATTTTTTGTTATGTTTATTAAACATTTTCTTCCATATCACTAAAATCATTGAAGTCCTAAACTCACCCCCTTATTATTTTTCAGTAGATAAAGAGCTGATGGGAGAGGGGGCAGGGAAGAGGGAGGCAGTAGAGAATAATGGAGTTTGCCTCCTTTTTTACTTAATCAAGAGGGCTACCTTTAAAAACCAACCTTTTTGTCACTACAAGCTGCTCTGTACACAAAGTCACAGCTCTGTTGTTCCCGGAAAATAACACTAACCTTCCACGAACTCTTCTCAGGCCCAGGATTTTCCAAATATTTATTGATTTCTTGTATTTTTAACAAATTAAATACTTTACATTCAGCTATACTTTGACAGAAGAATTACCCCAATGAGAGACTTAGTGAGACTAAATAAAACTGAGGTTAGTGAGAAGTCTAACCCAGATGGGTTTACCTTCTGAGTTCCAATTCCATTATTTCCTATTCCCTTCAGGTTGGACCGGCTGCCAAGACTCACTAATATTAACCCTACTTCTGAACTCACCCCTAATTATCTGCCAGCCAACTGGTGCAAAACTCATTGGCATTTCATCCTGTTACGGGAGAAAGAAATGAGCCCATTGAACTGGCTTCTTTGTCTAAGCACAGCACTAAACATCTGAGTGAATTCCTATTCCCTTCCCCACAAAGCAAACACTGCTTCTGCTGAGAGAGGACAGCAACCCTATTCTGCAGTGCAGCTCAGTGCTTCATGCCATTGTCTGCAACACATCCTCCTATAAAAGCAAACTCAAGCCCACCCGTGCCTGAAACTCATTTTAGATAGTGGAATCTTAATAATCCATCCAAAAAACTGTAATACAAGGCTGTTTCAAGGAGGATTTACAGGTAGCAGGTCTTTGGTAGATGGTGGTGTTACACATCTGTGAATTCCCATTGCTGTGCATAATTAGGAAGTATTTACATATGCTACTGCTTTTCACTGTTCTGAGGCACTCAGAGGATGCCAAGCTATTGTACCATAAATCTCGTTGTTGAAGCAGATGGAGCTCCTTGCTCAGTTAAAACTTAGAGTTAGGCTTAATTAGAAAAGCCTGTGCAGAATATTCTTTATTTCTTTACCAACTTATCAAGTTCTTTATATTGCAAAGCAATTCAGAGGAGAGGTCTTTTGAAATGTGCAGCTAATAAGCATTTTTACACTGTCTCTTGCAGACAGCTCAATCACTACACACTGAATTATTATTTCCTACCCTTGTCCAGGCAGAGTTACACTGCAATTTTCCTCTCTCCTTCCCTCTTCCAGAAAAAATTATTCAAGTGTCTGTTTCTCTTGTGTTGCTCATGCAAGGATCTCAGAACACCCCTGTGCCCCTGTGATACTTCCTCAAGATACTAATCCTAAACTTTTGAAAAAATTGAGTGCAAAGATATTGACATGAAGATTCTTTAAAAGTTGTTGCTGAAGGTTTGGTTGCTTTTCTTTTTAGCTCACACTGGCCTCACTTTCAGAAGCACAGATCAGCCACAAACACGAGCAGTGAAAACTTAGTTAATTTTGCAGAGCTCAAGTTGGATCTCTTTTGATACCCTGACTAAGGTGCTGCTGTAATTCAAATCTGTATATCATAATTTTGTAATTTTTAGTCAAGGGGTGGGCTGGACAATCCTGCATAGTAGGAAATCTGTTGGGTATTTTAAAATAATTTAAGGAAATTAGTAATTTCCCCACATTGGTTCGGTTTTGCAAGGTTTCATCACTTAGTCCTGGGGTTGTGTTTGAGAGGTTAGAGCCTCTCCACAGCACAACCCCATGCTCAGCTGGGTGGGCCATGTGGCACACCATCCCAAAAAAATCACTCCTTGCCTGTAGCAGCCGCACAGAGCAGCCAATAGGCTCTCCAGGCCATGTGCTGGGGAGCAGCTGCAGAGACACAGCTTCTGGGAAAAACCCCTCAGATCATACACAGATAGTGATCAGAAAACCCAGCTGAAATCAGTGTTAAATGCAGTGGCCCTGGCTGCACTTGTGTTCTAAAAATATGACACTGAGACCTGAGCTGGATCCAAAGGGATTTGTTTATTAGTCTTGGTGTTGTACTGGAAGCTGAGTTAGATAAACAAACAGCATTTCTGAATGCTGAAGTGGTGCACCTCAGCAGATCAGCCCAGCCAGATCCAAGCAAACACTTCCATTGAGGCACTGACAATCCACTGCTCGGGTCCAGGGTGTGGGCAGCTGCCAGCCAATGCAGAATGTTGGTGCTGCACTAAAAGCCTTTTCCCTCCTCCCATCTGTTCACCACATCTGGATGAAGAACCTGCCCTCCAAACTGGGATCTATGGTACAATTCTCTGTCCCCCTCAGGCTTCTCTGCAACTTAACACACTTCCACCTTCACAGCAGTCTGGAGATGCAATCTCTTCAGAAGAACAAAGCTAATAGGAGTGACAGTAGCAATGTCCTCCTTCCCCCACCCAATAACACCAAATGTGACCTTTTCAAACAAAATTTGGTCAGTGTTAGGAGCAAGATTACAGGATACAGGTGGCTTCTCATTCCATGTAAACAAACAGGAGACTTTGTACAGGGATTCTGAGTATGTAGCTGCATTATCCTTGGCAGAACAAATATTTTGAGGCTTCTGCTCTATTCAGCCCTTGAGGATATATTTGCATTCAAGACAAAATTTCTTTCCTCCATTTCATGTTTCTGTATATCTCTATGTGGCTGCAGCAAGACCAGCATCCCCTTAGGGATATTAGACCAAGCCAAAAGCAAAAGAACAGGAAAAACAGGAAGAATGTAAAGCCTGGTCAAGCAATCAAAATGGTCTTTGCACTCTGATAATTCCCAATTTGTACTCTACCCAAAAAAAATAGCAAGCTATGTAAAATACTTCAAGAACTGCTGGGAAAAGCAAGCAGGCGAAACGTGCAAGTGCACATAAGCTATCACCACAGCCCATCATAATCATGCTCTTCTCATGTTCCTGCTGTGACCACCTGCGACTCGTTAGCTCTCTTGGCATGGGAGAAATGCCAGCTTCTATCCTCCCACCTTGGCTTCTTCTGATGCAACTTAGGAAATTTTGTCACATACTACCATAGCCTTAAAATGCACATACTGTATCTGACTCACCACTCCTGACCCTTCCCAAACAGGGTTATATGGCTTTCAATTTCGGGATCTGCTTAGCAGTAAAATCAACTGCTGACAGAATATGATGCATTCAACAGTCCTGAAGACTAAGGGAACAAAACAAAGGTAAGTGGCTAGGCAAAGCTCACAGAGGTAATAAAGGAACAAAATTATTTACACTGGAAGAAACTATAGCAACTTCTCAAAAATAGATCTGTGAACACATTAACTTCTTGTTAATCACAGTAAGGAGACTGAAAGATCATGTACCAGTCACTAACTACTTCAGATGTCACCCTGTGGCACAGATACCCTGTGTTCCAGAATCTCCAGACCCACACTATGGACACAGCACCACCAGCTGTGAAAGTCAAATTATCTGTCTTTCCAGTTCACATCCTCCTGAGCAATGGTTCTTCCACATTCAGAGATTGTGTATAGCAACTTCTTTCTTCCATCAACCTGTTATCTTCCAAAGATACCCATTGCTGTTCTTCAGACCAAAATGTATGTGATCACCCTGGTCTCTCTAATATTGTTAGTGGCTATTGTCTTTTCATTTTTATAGCCTTTTCTTGCTATGGCACATTCAGAGGCCTTGTCACAGCTTGGTTTCTCTCCCTGGTTATAGTCTTCCTCTTTCCATTTTCAAAAGCTAACTACAAAGATTTCCCACATGTCACTTTTCTTTTCTGATAAAACATCTTTCCTTCCCATTGTGCGTTGTACTTTGGTCTCTCCACCTGCTCAGAACTTCTTTCTTCCCTTCACACTGTGCAATTATCTTTCACAAGCTGCTTTAAGCTCTGCAGCAAACCCAAGTGCTGAAAATCCCAGCAAACATCACTGAACAACTGCTTCCTCCAGTGTGGAAAGCTCATAAATGGCAGATATGCCAGTACACGCAGTGTTATCTGTACATCTCCCTCCAGTCTCCACCTCCAAAATAATCCCCCTACCTCTGGAAAGGAGAAGATGCTTAACTTCTAGAGCCAGAAGCTGTTTGCCACAAATGTCAGATTAGCAGTAGAGACTGAACCCTGCTGAGTTTTTACAGCTTTCAAAAGCTGTGTCCCACTGCATCTTCTGGCTTTTGAAATGAAATCTCACCATTCACCCCATTGTCCTACCTTTATAATGAGTTAAAGCTGTTCTTGCATCTCATTTATTCCCTCACAGCAAAGCTCCTTGCCTGAAAAACTATGGGCACATTTGCTTCTTATAAGTTATGATTCCAAGGCCTTTACAAGGGCAATTTTAAATTTTCCTTGCTCTATACAGCACCAAACACAGCAGGTCCTAACTTTGTGCATCACTAAGCACTACACAGTGAAAGCCAAATAATGAATAGAGCTGTCAATATTTAACTTACTGAGCATTTCCCTGGGGCCCTCAACACACCTCTTGGAAACTCCTGCTTAGAGGTTCTTTCACAATGAAGAAAACCCATCCATTTGTTCAACTCATTTTTTTGACTTTTCTGTGGTGTGACCTGCAAAACACCAAAATGATACTTCCATAGCAGGTTCATCATCTCTCAACACAAGATCCTCTGCCTTTTCACTCCCTCTTAGATCAAGGCAACTCACTGAAGTGTGAGACTCCCTAATCTAATATCTTCAGCCTTTTCTCACCACACATTTCAAGTTCAATTAGTGATGGTGGAGAGGGGACAATACTGACATGCAGGACAGGCTTGAACAGGCTTTTTCCCTTTTACCCCTCTTGCAGTTTAACCCCAGGTAGTCCCTTGCTTACTCCCCCACCAGGGAGATGAGGGAGAGAATCAAAAGGGTAAAAGCCAAAAAACTTGTGGTTTGAGATAAAGACAGTTTACTAGGGAAAGCAAAAGCTGTGCACACAAGCTAAGCAAAACAAGGAATTCATTCACTGCTTTCCATGGGCAGCCAGGTGTTCAGCCATCTCCAGGAGAGCAGGGCTCCATCACACATGATGGTGACTTGGGAAAACAAACACCATCATTCCAAATGTCCCCTCTTTCTTCCTTCTTCCTTCCATTTTGTATACTGAGCATGATGTCATATGGTTTGGAATATCCCTTTGTTCAGTTTGGGTCACCTGTGCCACTGTGAATTGAATTAAATTTACCCTGCTGAAACCATCACACCCCACAGACTCTGTACTGAATAAAATGAAGGCAAGAGAGATACTTTAATGAAAAGGTCTCTTTTTCACAATTATGATTAAACCTATGTAATCCTTAAGGAGCTCTGAACATTCCAAGGACACCCACACTAGTCCAATGGGCAGGAGAAATTACCTGCCAACAGGCTGATTCAGAAAGATGTATTTATTCCCCAGAAAAATGGAAATTTCTTCAAGCTAGAACAGTAGTTGGATTTTTAAAAGCAGATCTCATAAGCAGAAAAAGCCACAGGAAAGCAAAAAACAAGGGGAGAGAGAAACTGTCTTAAGAATGTGTTTAGCAGCTATACTTCAAGGTCTTACTGAGCAGTGTATGAAAAGTAACACAACAGGACCTTTCAGCTTGAGGCAACAGGGAAGGGAAAGAGGGCTGATTCTGTAGGTCCTACTGCTCACTGATGCTGTGAGCATCAAACAGGGAAAAGCCATGGAAATAATCTCCCTTCAGCTTGGAGCTTAAAAGTCCATATATGAGGCAACTTCTAAATATATTAAATCTTCCCACATAATTTCCAACATGAAGAAAATTAAGAAAGTCAGGCTTTGTCTTAAAGAATCACTTTCTTCAAATTGAGAAAGTGCCTAAAGTTGATAGAGTTGTGAGCTAGATTCAGAGTGGATACAGACATAACCAAAACTTTTGAAGGAATTACACTGACTTTCCTCTGATGAACATCTATCTCTGTTGTCCTGGTTGCAAAATCACTCGTCTCAAAAACACATCAATGTTTTGGAACCAAAAAAATGCATTCATCTTTATATGTTCTTTGTTGTAGCTTCAAAGTAGAATTGCATAGTCACTGATATATACAGGAACTTATTTTGCCATGTCTGGATGTCTGATCCTGCATAGAGATATTTGTTTAGCAAACCCTTTGTTTCCTGTTGCTTTGTTGCCCAAGGGTTAATTTTGGCATGCCACGCTCTAAGGGATATGTTGCTTTAAGTCAGAAAACAGCAGGGATGCTGTTTGTCTGGGATGCAAAGAGAATGGAGCCAATCACTACAGAAAATAAACACTGGGCCCTGTGCTTTGCCACTGCTCTGGCTCTGAATGTGACACTTGGTCTGCCTGATCACAGAAAACAGGCATTTTTAATACTGTGACTCAGCCCATGTGTGTTTGCTGCACAGTGATACGCTGCTGTAAAACACTGAAGCATGATATCCAGAGGGAGATCCTGTCCCACTGGATGCAACAATTAGTGAAATTTTGCAGCCACAGCTCTATCTTGAAAGAAGCCTGACTCTCCAGAAAATACCATGGGAAACTTACACTGGATTAGAAAATACTTCAATTAATAAGACTCAATGGATGCTCCTAAATACCCATGCAAAGGATGAGACCATCAAGAATTAGGGGACAAACTAGACGAGCAAAAAGGCAAGTATTAATGGCAAAGGATATTCTAAGACTATCCCCATGATTCGAGAGCTGCTAGAGGATTTGCTCTGGCAGCTTTCCAGGTCATTGCACACCAGCCTTGTTCAGGTTGTCAGAGCCAAGTAGGTCTGAGCTGGTTGTGCCCACTTGTCTCATCTCCATGTACCATGAGGTGGCTCTTAAGAGATCCAAACACCCATGGCACTTTAAGAGGAGACAAGTACAGAGCAGGGTCTAGCAATAGGAAAGGGAAAGCTCATCCTGTGCCTTCACATTTATCCAGACAAAGATTGAAGAGTGTCTTGGTTTGAAAGACAGGTGTTTGTTAAGAAAGACAGGAGCCTTTCTTGAAATGAATAATGTAAACCCCACTCTCTCCAAATTATTATAGTTTTGAAATTAAGGAGCTTTTAGGCAAAGATATGGGAATAGGAAAAACAGCTTTTTACCAGGAAAAAAATTAAAATAAAAATACAGTAGTACAAAAAAAACCCCTCAAACCCAAAACACTAACAGACAGAATACATCATGACACCTTGTTAGTCGGGGTGCTGGTAGCAGTCTGGTTAAATGGTGGCTGCATCCTCCTGGAGTGACTGGTGTGGTTCTGTTAAAGCAGTGGTCCTGTAGAAGGGTGCAGTTTTCCTCTGAAGGTTCAGTGATGATGTGGACAGGTTTGGTTTTCCTCTGGAACTCAGTGGGAAAAGGCTGCTCTGATGTTCCAAATCTCAGTTTTTATCTAGGTAGAAAGGCTTGGCTCCTCATCCTGAGTGGAGCATCTCCCAATGGGATGATGTAATTTTATCAGTCATGCAGAGAGACTCAATGGCCATTAGCATAAGATATCTTCCTGGCGGAAGGATGGGCTGTGGAAAAGATAAAGAACACTGCCCCACCTGGTTTCAACAGATGGTGATAGAATACATACTTTTGGTTACATCCTGCTTTGCAAGCCAAGACACAGAGACAGTTACTTGGAGAAAAAACAGAAGTCCATCATTTATGTAGAAGGTGGGACCATATTCTGCGTAGTACAAAGGCAAAGTAGCAACAAGATACTTGGAAATGCCAAATTTCCATTTAAAAAAAAAAAAAAAAGGAGGAATATTAAGATCTCCAGGGTGTGGACCTCCAGGCTTTGTTTTCTGATTAACAGATTGGACGTTCTGTGGCACTGGCTTTGTAAAAAGGTGTGAGAAGGGACCAGGTGACCTCACCATTTAGGGAAGAATGGTTTTATCCTTCAACTAACTGTTGTTCTTTAGCCAACAGTCAGTTTGGCTGCAGTGGGGAAGGAGAAGTGGCCCCCTGAATAATGCCCTGCATGAGGAATCCAGGCAGAGAAGATCAAGGCTGCATCACTCCCCACTTCATGCCAGGCTAGAAGCCCTGTAAGTATCAGACAATCCTGCTGCCATCAGTCACGCCCACACAAGGGCAGCCTTCCTTTGGAACAAAGGGGCAGGAAGGTTCCAGCATCACCCACCTTCCAGCACCTGATGGAGAAAAGGGGAGGGTTTAGCCACCATCTCCCTTCTCTGCGTCAAGTACTACATGGAGGTGAAACCTCTCACACAACTCTGACCAAGCCCCTAGACCCCTGTTCATAAGAGAAGCAGGCAGAGTGGTGGAGGCAGTTTCTGAAAATTCCGTGTCTCACTTTGTCCCAAGGAGAGGGCAAGAAATGGGTTCAAATACTTCCAGAGTCCTTCTTTGCCATTCCTCCTCTTCCCATCTCCACCCCTGTAGCTTACACCTACAGAGAGGAGCCTGAGGGACTGTCCTGCCTTCTTGCTTCATGCAGATTTTCATCCTTCCTTTGTCAGAAGCCCTTAGCCTCTTTCTGTTTGAAAATAGCTTTCAGGCTTTCTAGACTTCCCTGCAAAATGCAATCCAAATAAAAAGTCCTATTTCCCCCTCTTAGATTTCTTCTCAGGCTTGTTTTGGTTCCCCATCAGCAATGCTAACACAGACAGAGACTGCAGGAATCCTCTCAGCTCATGCAAGAGCAACCAGCCTATAAATCCTTTAGGATTTTCCTCCAGAACACGCAGAGTCTTAGTCCTGAACATTTAAGCCAAAGGTCTGGTTCTCAAGCACATAAAGAGGCAAGAATCAAAAAGATGGTGCTGGTTTCCTTCTTTTATCTTTTGGGGCAGGGAATAAGTATATGGAGAATGAAAGGACAAGACTGGGGAAAAGAAAGCTGTATCTCAGGATCCCTCAGGATTAAATGGGAAAATATGGCTGTACTGGTCCCCTGCAAGTCTTGAGAAGGTAGGTAGGTTTTGGACCATGCAGGCAGTCTGGAGACAGGGAGGCATCTGCAACCAATCCCAGAGCTTAGCTGGGCTGTACATGGGGTATTTATTAACAGCTGAGGTTCACAGCAGCCTCCAGGCTCATCCCTCTTTCCAGTCTGTGTGCTTTCTCTCAGGTATTTGTACAGCCTAGAACGAGTCTTGCTCTTGTTCCTTGGCCCAAATTACAGCCCACCAGTTCCTCATGTTCTCTACTGAATAATGCTGTCTGGACTGTGAGATCAAGAAAAAGGAGTGAGATGTCCATGTTTGACCACAGTGAGGTTCCTGCCACCTACAATACCCCAGCTTCAGCTCTAGTTCCATTCCTATTCCCCAGCACATGTGCAGTGACAAAAATCTCATGCCTTGGGTCATGGCCAAGCATGGGCTCTTCTGACTGCCCTGACTCAGTCTCAGCCCCTGGGAAATGCACACATGGAAGACCTGAAAGGCCATGGAACCATGCCCCCTACCTGTCGCTCTCTCTGTCATCCTGACACAAGGCATTCCCAAGTAATGTGCAAATCCATACTGTCCCCACTCACCTCTCATTAGCCAGCAGTTTTCCTATGAGAAATATCCACCAAATCAGTGTCACACATCCAAGAGCACTTCTGCATCCTCCTTCCCCTCTCCCAAGCACTCTCACAACCCCATCCAAAGCAACCACAGCCTTGAAATGTGCCAGGAAAGCTGACACTACAAAAACACCTACTTGACTTTCAAAGCCATCCTGCCTGTGGGGAGCTATCAAACACAGCTGTTCTGGGCATGCCAGCAAAAGCAGAGTGAAGCAACAGCATTGCTGGGAGTTTCAATCCACCTGATATTGTTTTCAAACAGCCATTTTCCTGGTTGATCTTTTAAACATTTCTGAAGATTTCTATGGTGCCTGAATAGAAACAGCAGCAGCTCCCAGTCCTGAGCAGCAATTCACTCACAGCACTGCTCTGAAATCCAAGCCTGTTCACTGCTGTATTCAATCTCAAAGGAATGGACCAGCATGTAGGACCCAAACTCTCCTCACAGCTTCATTTTATATCAAAGGCCATGTTTTTTTCATATTTCTTGAAGTTGCTGGGTTCTTTCTCCTGCCTGCTATACTGAATAGCACTGTGGGGTATGTTTACCCTGTAGGGTAAACCCAAAAGAACAATTCAATCACTAGGAAGGAAAAGGGTTTTACCATGAGGCAAACCTATCTGAGTGTCAGTGACTGATGCCCAAGTGGTACAAAGGGTTTAGTCCAACTCTCATTAGTTTCCAGGACAGCTTCTTGGCTAAGTTACACACATTCCTTTGAACCATATCTTAAGGCCTTCATCCCCACGGGAAAATAGCTCTTCAGGCAAAAATTAGTGCAATGAATAAAACATTTAAGCAAGATCCTTGAGAGTTTATTTTCCCTGTGTGTTTGCCCAGTGGGGGCCTGGCATAAACATGCAGGTCAGAGACAAAGCTGCAGAACAAATAATGGGTTATTACTTCTGCAGCCTTAGAACTAATCACTGCATGGATATCTGTACCACTCTTTCTGTCTTCTGCTTTTGACCTCTGCTTTAGTATGCTCTTTAAACAGAGAATTTTGAAAAAGAGCTTATGTATTTTGCTACTCCTCCACAGCTTTAGGGAAAGCTCAGCAACAAAGTTCTTTAGGTACCTCCAAAATTGTCAGCCCTGAATATTAACCCATTTCCCATTTTACCCTCATACTTCAGAGTTTTTCAGCACTAGAAAAGAATGTCAGTAGACTTTTAATTCCCTTTTTATAATGGAAAAACATATTCCATATTCCTCCTTCCTTCTGCTATGAAAAGTAATGGAAGCAAGAAACAAAAGTTAAATGTTCCAGCAGAGTCTTAGATGTCCAGCCAGTTCTCAGTATCTCTTTCTTCATGCTGCTTTTATATTTCATGTCTTTATCCCCCTTCATTTCCCAAGCTAATACAGGCCCACTCCTACAGCACTGTTCCCCAGCTTAGTGAAGGAAACATTTTGCTGACTAGTGGAGAAGAAATTCTAACTCTGTTTCTTTACAGAATGATTGGAATAGTCTCCTGAGGAAAGTGCTAGAAGGCCAGCTGGTTGAAACAGCTAAAACACGGTATCGTGTTTTTCAGGAACAAGGGGGAAAATACACTGTAGAGAACAGTCCCTAACTGGCAAGAAGTAATTGTTACACCTAAATGCACAGGAAGTGCTGATGACAGTGGGATGATTTGGCTTCCACAGGGATTTCCTGCCAGGGAGGGTGAGAATAGCTGAGATGTAAAGGGAGATGTTTGTATCCCCCCATTAACACTGCCAGTGCACAGGACTGAGGAGACATGACACAAAGAAAATGCACTCCAGCATGTCCCTTCCCTCCCCTTAGCAGCACACATGTCCTCTGGATCCCTCTCCCCCTGCTCACTTTCCTTCATTTGTCTCTAGAACACTTCTGCTGTATTGACACACCAGCAATCCTGACATTTCTGCTCCTGACACGATCAAATTTTGTGATTATAGCGGAAAGAAAAGAGAGGGGAAAAAAAAGTTGAGCTTGTCTACCACAATTTGTATTCCACTTCCTGCATTTTTGGTGTACTTCTAATGCTTTTTGGGAAGAATTATTCTGGATTGGGCCAAATAACAAGTGCTGTCATGGGAAGCCCTTACAAAAGTGAAAGACAACTGAAAAGAGGTAAAATCTTATAGATGGTGCTGTGGAGTCAGTCTCACAGAAAATGTTCATTAGGTTCTAGAAGGGCTTATCAAAATCAGTTTAGCAGGGGAGTGGGTGTTTTGCAAATGAGTTACAGGACACGGGGAAGAATCAAAACACAATTCTGCCAAAATGTCACCCACCAGGCTCAAGATCCCCAGAGCTCTCTCCTGACATATCCTTACCTCATGCATGAACAGTGCAGTGGCTTCTGTCCAACATCAGGGCCCCATCACATGAGACTCTGCCAGTGACTCAGATCCACCAAGCCCTGGGGACACAGTGCAGGAGGGAGGAGCACCTGGAACATGACATCTAATTGAGTTTTACTACACAGGTGAAATCTGTGCAACATGCTACTCCCACCTCCAGCCCATTTGATGACCAGAAACAGAAGGTCTCAACCACTGGGGCAACAAAAACACAACAAAAATATGAGCATGGAGCTGTCCCAGAGATAACACTGGATCCCAGACTCAGTAGCTCTAAACAGCGAGTGATCTAACACTAGTATAGCACAGGAGAGCCTCCACAAAACATATGAAGAACAGTCAGGCCCATCAAAACCAAAACTGTAGTTAAAGTGAATGCCTGCACATAAGTTCTCTACCACAGCAGTGACTTTACAGAAGTTCTTCCTACAATTAAATCAAACTCTGCAGCAAATGTTTATGCCATACTGTAATTGGACCAGCTGCAAGACCTGCAATGATAGAAACCCTTTGAAAAGGTTAGAATTGTAATTCTATAATATAAGCCTATTAATGGACATCTTATCATTTAAACAGTGAGTCAAGAAAAATACATTCTTTTCTTTCTTTCTTTCTCTTTCTTTCTTTCTCTTTCTTTCTTTCTTATGCTGTGGATGCAGACATTGTGAGCAACTGTCACTCATACTATTTTTTATTTGCAAATGTTTCTTTTCCTTTGGGAATAGCAATCATGAGATCATTTGAAAAGAGGGTTTAAAGGCTTAAAAAAGTTGTATCTCACACTAAAAAGAAAGCTTTGGAAAAAATCTCTAAAGCAGTAGGATTTTATACTGAATAAAAGCTAGGAATAATAATACTTTCTTTTCTTTCTTTTCTAAATGCCACTTTGCACTTCAGAATTTAGAATTCAAAAATCTACTTTATTTCCCACTAAATATAGCCCTGCACTCAGCCCCAGCTGAGGTTAAGGTGTTTCTACAGGGAACTCCTATTAGTCTGCCATATTCTTGAACCACAGCAACAGACAATTTTTTGTCATTACTAACGTGTGGGGCTGCATTTCCCAGTGTTCTTGCAGGAATATGAATCACACTGACATTCAGCAGGATTTGTGCTCCTAGATAATATTTGAAAATTCTACCCATAAATATTTATATTCAAAATATTGCCTGGAATATATCTCAATGAAGCCACTGTTCCAGTTGCAGGGAGTAACATAAATAGTTACAGCAAAACCCAGGCACTGCACAGGTGAGCCACGAAGGTGGGTCTCACCAAGAGGGAAGGCTGAGCATGGTCCAGTGTGGGATGACACAGTGAATCACCTCATACAACCCTGAGAGACAACAGCAGAGCAGAAATGCCCAGCAACAGCTGGCATTTCAGTGGCATTTCAGCCCAGCACTTAGTGCACTAATTACAGCACAATGGGAATATCTTGTTCCAATAGGACAAGGGGTAATGGTTTTAAACTGAAGGGAGCTTTAATTAGATTAGATACAAGAAAGAAGTTTTTTATAATGAAGGTGGCAAAGCCGTGGAAGAGATTGCCCAGAGAGGTGTTGGATGATCCATTCCTGGAACCATTCAAGGCCAGTTTGGATGGAGTTCAAGCAACCCAGTCTAGCAGAAGATGTCCCTGTCCACGTTGTTGGGATGGACTAGGTGACCTTTAAAGGTGCCTTCCAATCCAAACCTTTCTGTGGTTATATGGTCCTGTGATTCTATGAAGTAACACAGCCCTGCCCTGTCAAGCTCAGTCAAGGCTCTTGCACTCCACAGAGCACATTTGCATGGACATCAGCAGGGCTCTTATCCCTGCAGGCAGGGCCACAGGCAGGATGCAGGCATGACTCCAAGGGCTGCTGGCTCCTTCTGGCTGCAGGGCTAGGCTTGGTGGGCTCACATTTGTGCTGCTGCACAGGACTCAGAGAAATAGCAAGTCAGAAAACCCAGATTTCCATTTTCAAAGGTGGAGCTGGTACAGGCAGGAGGAAACAGGGAAAGGTGATTTTGCAATGTTTCAGGGATGCACCTGAAGTGCTGCCTGCTGGGATGGAGGTGTGAAAACAGGATAACTGGGAGATGGCAGCCCCAGAGGATGGAGTAAAGAACAGCTCAGTGTACTTCCAGATGGCCCCTGGATGTCAATGTAGAGTTTCAGCAGTGAAACCACTGTAGGAAAGCTTTCCTGTCAGAAAGGGGGTATGGAGGAGAGGTAAGTATGTTAAATATTAGTATGTTATAATAGTATGGTAAATTCCATGGAAAGACATTTAAAGAAAGGAAGTTTCCTCTGTAAGACAGGTATTCACAAATTCAGCTTTGTCCCTAAAACAAAGACACAAAGCTCTTTACACAAAGCAAAATCCCAGCACTCAATGTAAGTGCAAAGCAGTGGTGCTGGTCAGGTAGGAGATCCTCAGCTTTGGTTCAAGGACCACATTCCCCTCAGCACTTATTTATGTCCTGGGTACCCAAGAGTGGTCTGGATCATCTTAGCACAGCAGCAGAGTAATAGCAGCTTATGCAGCTGTAAGAGGCATGGAAAACTCACCTCAGCTGTGATCTGCTGTGACTACTCTGCAGCTGATCCAAAAGCCAGCAAGTGAAAAGCTGCTGAGCATCTGCACAATACTGCTGAGGTGTCCTGACAAAATAGCCACAGAGGACTGGTGGATGCCCAGCAACATAGCATCCTTTTGTTAAAACGCAGGAATTTTTCAGTTTCCAAGTGTTGCATTATTTTTCTATTCAACATCAAGCAAGAGAGATGTGAGCTTTCAAATTTACACGTGACTGATCAGATTACCTGAGTGATCCACTGATTTCCCTTGGCAAATGAAACAAACAGAAATGTTAATGCTGCACAAGAACCTGGTACAGCATACCCTTCTCTGGCCATTGCCTGTACCACATAGAGCAGCAAATGGGCTTACTTTCATTAAAGTCCCAGCTTCAAGAAATTATTGCTCTAGCAAGAGTTACTCTGTGCAAGCTGGTTTGAAAAAAATTAAACCAAATTTTTCCATTCTAGTTGGCAACTCTTCCTAACCCACATTTTATAGTGACACCTGCATTTTATAGAACCCTTTCTCTTCACACCACAGTGCTAGAGCATCTTGCAGCATTAAAACACCTTTGTCTCACATCTACCACTATTATGAGGTTTTTGTATGAGTTCACCAAGCCAAGATGTCAAGCTGACCAGCCTTAATCTCTACCCATGCATGACGCACTGCCTTTGATTCAGTGCTTCTGAAGCAGCTACTGAGTGCAAGACTGGACCGATGCCCACATCTCAGCACAATTGCCAGGGCGACGTGACCCAGCTGGGTTACACATGATTTGGATACATACTGCAACCACATCACCATGTTGCACTAGAAATAAACTTTCATAACTGCTATTTGATAGGGGAAGGAGTGTGGTGAAAGGGCTGGGTGGGAAAGAGTTAGGATTACAGTAAATGGGCTGTAATGTCACAGGCAGCAACAGCAGCCATGAGATCAGTTACATGCCATTAAGAGTGGTAACTCCTCATTTCCTTGTTTTCTCTGGGTCTGCGTCTAGCATGTGGCTGCCTGAACAAATCAGCTTAATGCGTTTCTCCATCTGTTGGGATATAGTGTGATAAGCTTGTATAATTTGTAAGTTAATTATTTACATATGTTCCCGAAACTGGAAGAAAAGAGAAAACTGCATGCAGAGAATGAGCAAGGATGGAGGAGAAGCTGGGGGACAATGTCTGAGTTCATCTCTGATCTCACTGCAGCTCCAGGACAGCTTGGTGGTTCCTAAGGATTTTTAGGAAAATAACATGAGCAAAAGAAAGGAATCCAAAGTGTAGTCATTGGGTTTCCAGCTAAGAACAGCAGATGCTGAAGGAACTTAAGGACTGTTACAAAGTCCAAAGTTACCCTGCTGAAGCATCAGGCTTCCAATTCTGTCAGGAGGGAGCTGAGAGCCAGTGGCACCCCATGCTCCCACTGCCCTACCACAGCTCACCAGGTAAGTCCATGGGCCAAACAGTCCCTCAGATAAAGGTGCTCCAGGCAGGAAGGTGCTTCCCACTGGCAGTGTATAAGTTGAAATACCCATCAGTTCCATTTTCCATGTTTCCCAATGCAGCATGTTCCCAAGCCTGGTGGAGCAGACAGACCAATTTGGGCCACAGCTGCTCTCCTCTGCAAACACCAGAAGTTTAAGAGCCTCATGTGTCTAATCTGCTTTTAGTCATGGATTTTTGTTACATTTAGCAACAGCCAACATCCAAAGTCAAGGAGACACAGAAACTTATTTTCCAGTTTTCTCCTTGACATCATTTGCCAGTAGACTCCAGAAGGATGAAAAAGTTACCTCTCTAGCTCCTCACTCCACAGATTGCATCCAATGTGAAGTGTAATCTTAACAATTTAACAAAGATTATATAATTTCATTGTTTACCAAAAAACAGTTTTCGTGAAAGAAATATATTCCCATCAAAAGAAAATATTTTCCACAAATCTTCTATGACTTGTCATTAGCTAATTTCACATCACCCCTATCATCCTACACTATAAGTAGCAGCCTTCAAGACCACATTGAAGCCAAGAAAATTATATCTGGACCAGGCTACCCTGAGATGGTGCTGTCTCTGGCCACAGAATATTAAAGTAAATACATCCTCATAAGAATTCTGACCTGGGAGAAACAAAGACAAAATCTTATTGAATTAAAATTTCCACTACAATGTCATGCTCCTGTTAGAATTTCATTCTTAATAAGGACTTCCCACCAAAATCAGTGAAACTCATCTTTAACTGATCAGAACAGATGACAATATTTGCTGTAATTCACTTCTCATTTCTAAGAATGAGGGTCCTGGCTGGTTTTGACAAACAGGCAATGCTGAGGAGACAATGCCACAATACTGGAGAGATTTTCTGCAGTTCTTACTCAGAGAAGAAATTCTTAACAAGACAAGTAGCACCATCCTCTGGACATCAGTGGGAATCCAGCACAAAGCAAGCAGGCTTGGTCCCTCAGGTAGTGCCAGATTCAAATCTCACCATCTGTGGAGTTCCTGGTCCCTGCAGCACTTGCTGGAATTCAGCATGAGGTCTCCATCCATCCTGTGCTCCACTGTCTCACAAATTTAATTCAGTATAAAAGAAAAGCCACCAGAGAAATAGATTAAAGTTATAAGGAAGAGGAAATCAGCTAAAGAGATAAAGCCAAGAAAAAGCAATATATATCAGGCTGTAAGCAGCAGTCTTCTGAGAGCTATTTACCATGCAGTTTTACAAAATGTAGATCACTATCACATTCTTCAGATTAACACAGAGTCATTGAGTCAAAGCATAGCACAGAACTCATTCTGAGATTTACATTAAGGAAGGTTTTGACTATGCATTAATATAAAAGGAAATCTTTGGGATTTTTCCATATTTCATCCAAGAATTTAAGGACCTTGAAGAGAAAGAAATCCAAATGTTAGGAAGACTTACAATTCAAAACAATTCCTCTGTCAATAGATTCTAGGAGATCCCAATTTCTTTATGTTATTTTCATATTTCTGTTTACTTCTAATTTATTTTCAAGATTGCATGACCTGTGTAAGAAAAAATTTAAAACCTAACTGTTTCTTTTTAAAAACAGCACTAAATTGGAAAATCAATTCTTGAACAGAGATATCCGGATTTTTTTCTGTCATGGGACAAAAAGAAAGATTCAAATCATCACCCCAGCTGGAAAAATCAATGGAGAGGTCCTGGCAGTAGTTCATCAGAGAGCATTGATAATTCCTTCTTGTTCCAATGATGTCTCTAACAGCATTTTAAATGAAGTAACCTGCTTAAATGACAGACCTTGAAGCCTGACATCACTTGTGCAAGACAGAAAAGCAGAATTCATGGAAGAGACAAAATTCACAGCTCTTCAATGTACAAGAATATAGATAATACACAGGCATTGCATTAGGGGATTTCCACAAAAATCAGTTTGCAAAATCTCAGTGCTTGTTATATAGCTGCTACAAAACAATCCACCTTTTGAATAAGCAGGGATAATGACAAACCTAGGTTAAATGGGATTGTAAGATCATTCCATTAGGTGTTCAGACAGTGTCCTGAAAGGAAAATAATTTGGAGTTTTAGGGAAAAAAAACAAAGATCTTATTACTTTCAATACAGAGCAGAAAGGAGATTTAGCCTTTAATTTCCTTAAATACACTGCCAATGCTAGAATCTGAATGGAAATCAGATGATCAGCCTGACAGGTTGGTGTTTCTCTCTGTTACACAAGTTGAGATCCAAGTAACAGCATCATACTTATCAAGAAATACAATAATATTTCACACTAACAGCTGGAGTATATTCTGGCACATGTCCTTGTAGATGCTGAGAGTCTCCAGTTTTGGTGACAGCAATGGGAACAAATATTCAGCTGCACCCATTCAAAGAAATATGCTTGACTTCTGCTCCCCCATAAGTACCTCCTATGTAAATCCAGCACAGATTAGGCTAGAGTTTGGGGATGGTTCCTCATAAACTTACCTGGGTCTTTGTACAATGACAATAATTGATTATAGCAACAGATTGGACTGTGGACCAAACTGGCAATGACTTCTATGTAAGAATCACATCCTGGCTATAGAAAAAAAAGCAGAAAGTTCATATTCACAGCTGCAAAGGCATTTTGCCCAACTTTGAACCTACTCCAGGCACTGTAACTGGGAACAGAGCTCAAAGCATTGCAGCCCTGGCCTCCTGCCAGCCCCCCGCCCAGGGCTGATAGCACAGGCTGCTGCCGCTGCTGTTGACAGAAACTCTGAACTGGTTCAAGGCTGTGTCTCACAGCCCAAAACAGAGCTTTGCAGCACAGACTAGGAGAGCTGAAGTCAAGGACTGTTGTCAAGGACAACTGCAAACCACCTGGGCCTTGCATGGAAAAAAGGCAGTTGCTCAGTTTTGCTGCTGTTTTTGGGTGGTTGTGCTCTATTAGGATGGAGCCCACGTATGTGTATGCACATATCCAGATGTGCTGTACCTTCCTCTCACCAAAGGAGCAGACAGAGGGCCCTCCCAGCCTCCAGACACTCTCCTGTCCAAGTGATGCTTTTTCTCTTCTTGATACTGAATGAAGATCCACTGTTGTGCTCCAATCCCATTCTCCAATGAACTCCTTTAGTGATGTGTTCCTTATATCTATAACTGCATGGAAATAGAAATGCATGTCTACCTGCTGTGTAATCTTCTAATGACACACACCCATTCCTGGCAGATGAGTTTCTTAAATGGAAACCAGCTTAGAGCATGATCATATCTTCATGCAGTCAGCCTAAAAATAAAAATCTAAAGGTGAGGGATTTAAAAGCATATGTCGTACAATGACAGCAGTCATCAGATCTACGGAAGACGAGAACACAAGGACTTGAGCTGCCCAATAGCTTCTAGAGAGATGAAAGTACTGATCACAAAGCTGAATAACAAACAAACATACTTCTGTCTTACCTTTTCTACTAAAGATGCAGAAAATGTGCCCCATGTTTCACATAATACCTGTGTATTCTTCTGCTATTGATGTATGTTACACTGCTTAAAGCTGAATTTGTTATATTTACGTTTAAAAAGCAGCCTGCCCTCTTCCCATTTCTTAAATGTCACTATTGTTCAGCCTTCATTCACAATGGTTTCCTAAAACCTCTCTAATGGCATGGTGGTCGTTTAAAAAAACACAAAAACTATTTTAATTGTCTGTTTTTCCCCATGAATGTTTTGATCACTGAAAGTGGAATCACAATCCCACGGCCATTGGTTTGGGGAGATTAACACCCTCAACCAGTGCTGGGAACCTTTGTCCTCAAGCTTCATCCCTCATTACCTACTGAAACATGAGAAAATATGATACAGCCTAGAGGGATGAGGGTCTCACTCATTTTGCTCTATGAATGACGTCCCTTCTGCTTGGGAAGAGGTGCATCAAGTTCTTCTGTGCACAATTCATACACAGCTCAAGGACCCAGCAGCTTTTATCTGGGATGCTGTAGGATAAACAAATGTCTTTCCCCCCAGTTCAGCAAACCATAATTCTCCTTGCTCTAGTCTCCTATTGCAGTGTATGAATTGCACTGAAACAGAAAACTGGCTGGAAATCCAGTGATCATAGATACTCTTAAAATGTTCCCAGTAATTGCTGTCTTCATGTCTGACTGAGGTTATCTGATATTCCTGATCACTTTTCTAAATGTCTAGAATTTCAATATGTTGTAAACAGTACAAACTAGAAGGACAGTGCTTGAAATATTTGTACTAGTAAGAGAGCAGGGAATATAACAGATGCTCATCTTCATCCTGGAGACCACTGAACTAGACCTGCCTTTGCAGATTCTCAATGTTCAGAATGTGCCATATCCAAAAGCCCTGGTTTTTCTTCAAAAGAGTAGACTGCAGCTGCTTTGCCTTCACAGCTCCACTCCTGGTCCAGTGCTGACCTGGTGGGAACAGGCAAAAGGAGGCACAGAGAATGTGGTGCTGATGAAGGATCACCAGGCCTTCGATCCAAAAGGCATTACCACTTCCCCAAGGAAGATGTTTTATGGTGTCTGTTCTCCTACCACAAACCTCACTTCAACATCTCCCTGAGAAATTGCAGCAACTGCTCTCCCTAAAGGAACCCCAGTACTCATTTCCTCCACTACAATTCTACAATTTAGAGCTGATTTTCTTCACTATCTCCAAAACAGCAGTCTGAATTTCTCTAGTTTTATGATGCTGAATTTTATCACCCACTGGACAAACAGTTTCAAATACCATGATTCTTCCCTTGCATTTATTACACAGTTACTTGGAAATGACATTTTTGATTGCTAAGTTTTCCTCTTCGTTGGTACCAGCCCTTGTAGTTATTCACAGGGTTTTCTGTTACTATTGCAGGCAAAAAACTCCAGGTGATGCTAGTAGAGTTGTGGTAGTGTAAACAAAGGCTGAGATTTTCTCATCCTAGAAAACTCTTATAGCTTCATATTGTGACCTTTTTGTAAATCCTCTCCTCTGGGGTGGTCTAGATATATCTCCAAATGCGTGGCATTTGAAAAGTAAGAACCCTACATATGCTATAATTAAGTTTATTTTTGTCAAGGTCTGTGCAACTCTTTGAAACACTTGCAGTAGGCCACAATCCAGCATACCCTGTAAAGCAGAATGAACTTCTAAGGAAACAGATTAATGTATTAAATATGTTTGCATAGTAGTCTGCACAAGCACATTAGTGAAATTTTCAGCAATGAAACGTCTCAGTATTTTCCATGAGCTATTTTGAGCAGAGCATTACTACAGCTCTTTCTGGGGCTATTTCAGTGCATGCAGTACATCAGTCTGATGTACTCAGGGAGGAGAAAGGGACTCCCATTGTGGACACTGGCCAAAAATCTGAATCCTTGTAATTTTGCCAGGCTTCTCCAACAAGCCTTCTCTTTCTCATAAACAGTAAGATGAAAAGGTTTTATCTGTTTACCAACTTCAGGTCAGAATTCCTTTGAAATGTCTGTGTCTACTCTGGGGAAGAAGAAAAAGTTAATACTTTCCCTAACTTCTTTGCATAAGCCTTTATGTTAATATTGTCCTGCTATTTTTTTATTTGTCAGGTCCCTTAAGGCCATTTCTACATGCATCTAAGCACACTGCAACTTAAATACAAAGGTTTCCCAGTTCATAGTAGTACTGGTAATTCTCCTCTTGTCAGTACTAGAAGCATTGTCCTTTGACATTTCAGTGATGCATAAACCTGTTGTCTGGGATACAAATGTGAGCTGAGAACTGATTTTGTAACAGAGTAGATTTTAATTTTCTTGGGAAAGTAGTTCAACCTTTTTAAGTTCTGTTTCCAGCTTTTCCACTGGACAGGCAGAATTTGCCATGATTACACAGCTGTGAATGAGAACTTCAACATGAACGTTACCTGACAGAAATGATTGCTGCAATGCCCAGGAAAAGCCCCGTTTAAGTGAAATGTCTTCTATTAGTTGCCTGGCCTTAAGGTAATTGTTGCTCCTGTTCTGCAGGGGGAGGCTAAACTGCAACTGGCTCATTAAACAGATCCATTAAAACCAAAGACTGCCAGCACATTGCTTCACTTTGAGTGGAGGCTATACGCTAAAAATCAGGACCTAAAGTTGTAGGTTCCATAGGTTTTTTTAAGTCTGTTTACAGCAGTGGCAGAGGATTGTCAGACCAAATCCAGATCCCCACTGCAGGAGGCTGCTCACTCCCTGCTCATCCCCTGGGTGAGCCCTTGTGCTTCCAGAGAGGAGACCTACTACACATACACAAACTCCCCTCTGGAGAAATATCTTACTCATCACTGATTGCCTAAGCCGCTTGTCTTAGTTATAGAAACTTAGGCACTGTATTCTCCACCACCTCCACCAAATCAAGCTCCATTTTTTCTTAAAAAAAAAAAAAAAAGAGAGAAACTACAGATGTAGTTATAGAGCTAATGTGGTAACAACAGTCTAAGATTTTAATGAGAAAAGTTACCTTAACCAAACAGTAAACCAGGTTCAATTCTCTTCTGCTTGAATACCTCGACCCTAATATTTATTGGGATTTATTAAAAAAGCTGTGAACCAGGTTCAGACTGTGACAGGAGCTTTTTCTTAAACTAGTGGTGAACTGTTCACTGCAGTCACACATTTTCAAAGTGACATTTCAACGATAGTGATATGACTTAAGGGGGAGGAGGAGAAGTTAATAGACCTGATTTATTTGATGAAGTTCATGAAACAGAGTAAATTATGTCTTTTTCAGCAGCAGGCTCCATAATCTCATATTGCCTGGCATACGTGTGGCATGTAACTGCAAAGCACTGCAAGGAAGAATCAGTTTTGTCCAAATCTTAATTCACCACTATCTATTAGCATGTTTCAAAAGCCTTCTGAATCTCAGACTCAGTTGTAAATTAAATAGTGTCATGGGAGGATGAAGGGGAGTTTGAAGTTTTCATTTAAATAGCCTTTGCAGGTAAGATAATTCAGGCTCGTTTTTCCCTGCTGCAGCTGTGTGCAATTTCCAGTCAATAAGCTGAGCAAACGGCGTCTGCTCACAATAAAGCAACCAGCAACAGCCGCAGCAACTGATAAAGAAGCAGAAACACGTCCTAGCAGGGATTGCCCTTTTCCACTAAAGCCTTCAGGGCCAGGCTTATGCAGGGGAGACCACACACAGACAAGGGAGGCAGCAAGTTCCCTGTGGCCCCAGGGCTGCTCCTCCTCCAGCAGCACCGGTTTGGCAGCGGCACCCTGGAGAAACCAGCCCGAGGTACGAGAGGTGTCAGCAGCCTCCCGAATCCGGCACAGGTGACAGCCCTGTGCCACCCTCTGAGGGGCTGGTGGGCCATGGCACCTCCTTGAGCCCAAAACCCTGTGCAGCCCTCTCCCACCACGCACAAGAAGCCTTTCCTCTGCCCAGCTTCCTTTCCTGACCCCTTGGCAATAAGCACTCTTCCTTGCCTCCTTCTTTTATTCAGTTTCTGTTTCATATACTTATAAATTACTTATTAATATACTTAAGATTCAGCAGGCCTAAAGCTCCCTCACCATTAAATGAAAAGCAAAAAGACAGCCTAGCATGGTTCTTTTCTCAGCTGGTTCCCACTCCCCCACATCCTCCTCAGCTGTCTCCATGTGCCTCCTCTAACACACTGAGACTTTGCTGTCTCACTGCTTTGGCACAGAAAAGACCCAGACATTTGTCAGCAGCATTATGAAAGTGAGCTAGATGTGACCCAAATGTAGGGTTTGCTTCTTGGGGTGGCCTGTGAACAAGATGCAATCCAAGAATTAATTTGCCTCAGTTCTGGTGCCATCCACCACTGAGCAATGAAGCACACAAACCTATGACGAGACTGCTGTCTTCTTGTCCCAACAAAACATCAGGTGCTGACTCTTCCATCATGCTGTGTCAGACACTTGTGCTTGCAGTTATGAGTCTTAATCAGCAGTGAGGATCCAGTCCAGTGCTTGGTTCCCAGGCAAAAGTCACAGCAAAGCTTGGAGAGGCAGGATCACCCCCCTGGGAGTTTCAAAAACAGCACCCTTTATTAATTTCTCAGAGGCTGTGGTTTTTAAAGGAGAAAAATCACCTCTTTCAACATCATGGTGAAAAAAAAAAAAGTGAAATACAGACTTTGAAGTGGTGGGGAAGCACCATTACCTATTCACAGACAGCAGTCTGGTGCTCCCTACATTTGATAGGGAGGTTGCAAGCAGCAGATGCATGTAAGGACACATTTCCTTCAGAGAGCAGTAAAAGTGCACTCTTCATGCTCACATGCCATATAAGCTACTTTTCACACAAGCAGGCCAGCTGGCTCCAGCAGTCCCCTGCTCTGGGGAGACAACTGCTCATCCCTCTTTAGCCTTTCTTCTTTCTGAGGCATTCCAACGTTGTTGAGAGTTCATCATGCAGGCAGGTGGATTGTCATCAAACTTTGGCCTTCTCAGTTCAGCTTTTTCTACCAAAGTTTGCTTCTTCCAGCTTTCATCTCCTACCCACTTGAAAGGCTTTCTATATTTTATGTATCCCCAGTTTCTGACAGCATAGTCAGTAGCTCTGAATTTTTCAAGGAGTACTGAATTCATCATTGAACATCCCTTATCTTTTCTCTCCTCCTACTACTGTTCCTTTCTCCACCCATAGGTTTACTACAAAATCCTGCAATGCAGGCAGAATTCCCAAGATACTAAGCTGGCTTTCAAAAGTTAATAGCTGGGCCAGGTCTAAAGGAAAAAAAAAAAAAAAAAAACAAAAAAAAACAACTATTTAAATTTTCTAAGAAATCATAGTTCCAACTAAATAGTAACAGAATATTAGTTGAACAGATAACAAAGATTAATAGAAAAGGGTTTAGCTTTATTATTGCATTTCCTGGTTAGTCAGGAGTTTATTTTCTCCCCTTGGAGACTGCATTGGCATTGTTTGCATTGGATACTGTAGTCAGCCTGCACAGTGTGTTACCAAAGACACTCATGATAATATAGTCACTCAAAAAATATCACAAACATATCTCACAGGGAAATATTGCAAATGATGAGAAGATTATGACTAGGGCTTGACATCTAGGACTATTCCCTCCTTTTCTTGGCTCTGTGGATTGTATGTTTCCCTCCTACAAGCCTGGTAACAAACTCACCTTGCCCACACAGCCCTGAACAGCCATAATTCTACAGACCTGGAGACTGCTCAGTTCACTTGAGAATTTCCAAATCAGAAGGCAATGCACTAGGGATACACGAGAGTACCCCAGTGTTACATCCAGCGTCAGGATGGCAGGACAGCAGAATCATCATTTTCCCACAGGGTTCCCCACTAGAGCAGATCCAGACAGTCAGATTAACACAGTTCCCATCTTCTCCAAGAGTGCACCCATCCAAAACCTCTTCAACGCCCCTGTCATCCTCTGCCAGCCCCCAGCAAGCCTCCCCACCTGCCTGTGCAGAGATCTCAGGGGGTTGTGGGGAAGCAATTACAAATGAATTTTGGATTCTGGATGAAAGAGCTTGACAACAACTGCTCCAGCCTTTCTGAGGGAAACACGGAGAAGCCAGATCCTAATCTCCCAATCCTGTCCTGACAGTGTGATCTTGCATCAGTCACTGCCATCTGTGTGTTCACATTTCTCAGGCACCAAGCAAAGCCTGGCTGTGCTCATTTACCTACAGAAGTGTGAGGATGCAGAGTGGATTAATTAGTGCCCATGCAGAACTCAGACAACAAAGTAGCCTTATGGCTGCTAAACCTTCAATCCAAAGTCACCTCTGAACAGCCAGGTTCAAGGATAGATTTGGTTTCATTCCCAGGTATTACTTTTCCTCTAAATAAGAATGATTTCAGCTTTTTTCAAGTTCAGAAACAGATGGGGACTGATTCCATAAAAATAATATTAAAATTGCTTTCAACCTTCTTCCATAAAAGTAGAAAGATTAAATACACACATTTAGAAGGTCACAAGAACCATTCCAGTAATGCTTCTCTTCTTCATGCTCTAATTGTCTCCCTATCGCATACTGGGGAAAACATGCAATTTTGTTAGGACTTCACAAGTGGTTGGGGTTTTACCCCTGGTTAAAATGAAAAGGATTTCAACAAACTCCACTTTCTCGGCTTCCTTTGGATTCAGGCAGGATCTGAGCTCCCCCTGCTGCTTGCAAAAATACAAGCGACGTATGGCTCAGCTAGCTGAGTTCCTAATAGCGCGTTTCTCTGGCCAAGGGCAGGCTCTAGGGATCACGCTATTTGCTCTTTGGCTCGGGCTGCCTCATGGAAAGAAATAAGTAGCTAAGTATCAGTAAAGGCCCGTTCTTACAGTCACACCACTGAACACGGAAAATATTACGTTCAGAAGGAGAGAAGATGGCTTTGCGTAAAAACAACAATTTGATGTATGAGTCAGAAGAGGAGAACATTTATACGAGCCCAAAAAGGTGTTGACCTTAAACCATCCTCTAATCTGTGGCCAGAAGAGGATCCAGCCCTTTTATAGCAGGCAATATTCCCAGCAACATCCTAGGGCCAGAGCTGAGGCAGTGTGATGCTGAAATTACTACATCCTTTGTGCACAGAGGTAATCTGCCCATGGAAAGATGTGCTTTATATGTGTGAAAATATTCTGATCTGAGGCCCTCAGAAAAAAGCCCAGTGCCCCTGCCAGAACAGCCCTAAGTCAATAGGGAGCAGGTCTACACTAGGGAATCAAGGGTTTGGGGATGCTCATCCTGCCGGAATGAAGAGTCCGGTTAGCATGAGCCAAGGGTTTCAAGTCCCATTACTAAAACGCCTCTGGCACCTCGGTGTGTGGTATGAATTCCCCTTAGATTAACCACTCATTGCCCTCAGACTTTTAATTCTCTCATCAAAGAGGCAGACACCTCTGAACTGCTCTCCAGGGAAGGCTAAATTAGATGCTCTGAATCACCCTCTGGAAGAGCCCCTTGTGCAGCCCAGACAGGGAGAGCATGGCAGATCCTGAGCCAGCTGAGATGCACGAGTGCCTTCAGCACCAGCCCTTGGTCTCCCCATCTCACTTAGTGCTTTTGAAAAATAATGTCTTTTACTGATGTTAACCCCAAGGGGTGTAGAAAAAAAAAAAAATTAAGTTTGGGGGGAAAAAAAAAAAAAAATTAAAAGAAAGGCAAGTTCTTCTAATAAGGATTCCCAACTGCTAAAATATTTTCTTGTTTTTCTGGTTGTATGTCAAGTCTCATTAGGTTGTGTTAATGAACTTGTTCCAGGCAAGTTTTGGCATAGTTGTTGTTTGTGGTTTTGCCTAACACATGTGAAAGGGCAAGCTAAGTCTGGCTCTTTTTCAAGTAAGTTTAACAATCAGAAAAGTTGGGTGGGAATACAAAAGGAGAAACAGCTTACAGCTTGCAATTCAATACTTACTCTATAACAGTAAAAAAGAAAAAATTGAAAGCAGTGTTCTGCACTTAGATTTGTCCATCTTCCATGGTTCAGAGATGAATGGCACTTTTAAGGGGGATTCAGTATAGTTTTGCCTACATTTGTGTTCTGTTTTAAACATCAGCAACAAGAAGGTACCTCACAAAAATCCTGCTGTGCTCTTGATGCAGAAAGTATTTACACCAGCACAGCCATTGTCATTCCTAGAAAGTTTCAGTAGATTAGATACATCTTTGTGCTGTTAACAGAAAGGTCACATAACCTTTTTTGGGGCTAGAATTCCCCAGCTTCCAAGTATACATGGCACAAAAGCAGCCAGATATGAACAGCAGAGATATCCACAGCAATGAGGGCTACCAAAGCAAGAGCTTGGCATCTTCAGTATTCTCAATATCTCACCCAGCCACTGCATTCCTGGAATATCAGCACTGATTTCTAAAGAAAAGAAAATTAATGACACTGAGGAAAAAACTCCATCTCTTAAACTTTGTCTACTGCAACAGAGATATTCTGTAAGAGAAATTGAAATCTCTAACAGCATCTGGATGATAACAGAGGGGATGAGTCAGCCACATATTGCTACTGCTTGCTTTGTTTATGTTTCCCATACTACTTTGAGTCTCTCCATTATTCATTTTTATTTATTTTACAGCACTGGGATTGCAAAAACTGAGAGCTGTTACAAAAACAAGGTCAATGCCCTGCTGAAAGCAAAGTTTAGCAAAACTATCTGTACAGCTGATTCTGCAATCCTCATATTGAAATGAATTGTGAGAGCCCAAAACAACTGCCAGATCACAAACTTCAAGTGGAACGCTTGCTCGATCTTCATCCAACTACTAAGTGCAACAACAGAAATCTAAATAATTTAGAGATGTAAAGATTTCCAGAATCGACCAGGTGCACAATATACACCATGCAGATCAAGCCTGTTAATACCAAATGAAAGTTTGCCACTCAAGAGCCACGTTTGACAAGTGTGCACTACTGTCACTGACACAGCAGTGCCTCTGGTCCTAGAGAGCTGCCTCTTCAGGACAAGGTTCTGAGGTGTATTTCTTTGTCCCGTCATTATCCAGGTGACAAACTGCTGTAGAATAGGAAGAAGATGTTTATTCCTAGCACCCTGTTTCTATCTGTTCTAACTCCTGCTTTATTTACCACTACCACCGCTTCATCTCCAATGAGTATTTCTCAAATCAATTTAGCACTGTATTAACAGCTATCAAAACCACTTGGTTAACTATCAGCCAAAGAACATCTTTCCAGCCCTATTCTTTCCTCCAGCACAATGCCAAACAGCACCCAGTAGTTTTCTCTTACCACATCCCAACTCATACCCAATGGGATCCCTTTACCATTTTTTCTACCTACCAACCTCAGCAAGCAGTACAGGTGCTTTACTACAACCCAAGAGCTTTGGCCACACTGCAGCACCATCACACACCTTTAACAGGCCAAGAAAGGTGGCTGCACCACACGGCCCATGGGCAGCACACAGAAGCACCAGGAAAAGCCCATAGCATCCTCTAATGCAAAGTTGTTTAACCTGCCCCAGAGCAGCACCACTATCCTCTACTTACACCCTTTAGGCAGTTGCATCCAGGTTTCCTAAAAACTGGCAGTGTAAACACAGCTGTGGACTTGGGTTCTGCTGAAGCCTCATTACTGCAGTTCAATTATTGCTGGCTTTTCTCCTCCAAGTTCCCAAATTACCTCCAGCCTCTATGTTGTTATAAACTAATTAGGCTTTAATAAGTCAGAAAATAAGGCAGATTAGGATAATTAGGTCCTATGATTGATTACTGGGGCTGGTGTGGAATATACCTGGTGAAAGGCAGTGAAGGAGGGAGTGTGTATTTGCAGAGGCTGGACAGGGCTAGGAAAACAGACACCCAGATTAGCCCTGAGAAATATTAGTCTTGAGCTAAGCTCTGTCAATTCATCGTAAAAAACTTAGCATAGATGCATCATTCTTTGGTTGCAAAGGAAAAACCAAAAGCTTAGACACAAGATGCTGAGGTGTGGGCCCTCAGCATCCCCCTGATGTGCTCATCTCTCCCACTTGCTGAGCTAGCAGCCTGAGGGATGCAGTGAGGGCAGCGCTCTGTCCTTTGATCAACCTGTCACACAGACAGCACAGGGACAAACACTGAGCTCTCCTCAGCTTTCCTTTCCTTGAGAGCTTCTGGTGAGGCTTTGAGTGAGGCAGAAGTACCTGCCCTTGTGGCCCATCACACTGAGTGCTTGCAGCCAGCAGTCTTCAGCAAACAGCCAGGAACAGAAGCAGCTCTGTGCGAGCTGTGACTCATGCCCTCTGAATCCAGGCATGCGATTTTATTTCCCACATGATAATAAAAGGGTAGTAACACTCAGCTAGTCGGCTCATCACATCAGCATAGCAAAGGTTCTATTTAATAACCTAACCCAGCTCTGAAATACATCCAGTTTTAAACCAGTTTAAAGTAAAAACTTCTCCAAGCGGTTATGGATGAGTCAGTTTATCATGTTGCTTTGAGTGAACTTTGATAAAATGTTCAAAGAAAATTGCTGTCCCTGTGTGAGGCAACTCTGAGTAACAGGGAACGTTTTCAACAGACAGCCACGTTTTCAAAAACACCCTAAGTAATTAGATTAAACCAAATAATTTTACCCATCCTTTCTTCTTATTATGTATCCTCAACACATCTAAAGATATTTAGAAACCCATAAATGTTAGTCATATCTGGGCAGAATACAATTATGGTTCATTGAAGGTCTGGCTTATCAAACCCTTGGCTAAAACTGTATGGCAAAATTAGGAGAGAGGGAAATTACAACCCTGTGTCCTGTGGAAAAAAAAATAAAAAATAAAAAAACAAAACAACCCACAAAAAAGTTTTGTTCCAGAATTAGAAAGTTACATTTAGCAACATTAGGATTATGATTACTTAAATATGCTAAGTTATCAGTCCTTTGACAAGCACATTAGAGACCAATCCTTTTAAGATGCCAGCCCTGTAAATACACAGATTTAACAGGAAGCAGGTAGGCACTGATGAAAAAGAACCTCTTATCCAAAAGCTTTCTCTGAAAAGTATAGCAATGAGGTGTGGCTGCTTGATAAGATGAACTCAGGACCCAGGACTAAGTCACTGAAGTTACACGTTGCAGTAATCTACAGGACAAAGGTTTGCAATGAAATATAATTGCGATAGCCTAGTCTTAGAAAACAGCTCTTAAGAAAAGGTCTGTGGGGTCAGAACACTCAGCTAAGGCACAGGGAAACTTGTGTCTCCAACCTGCATGGTTCTGGGCACATCATCAAATTCTACTTTTATTCTGGATCCAGCACCCACATTAGAAATAATTGTAAGCTCAGTTCAAAGTTGTGAACATGAACACCCCTGTTCAGCTGCCACATAACCACCTCAGGTCATGACCCCACATCTTTTGACAAAATGCCAAGTTCTGTGAGGTTGAGCTACTTCAAACCTTGTTCAAACCTAAATGCAGAATCCAGGTGTTCAGTCACAGCTCTTTCAGAGACAGGTTCCTCAGGGAAAACTGTAACACCTGATGCTCTTCTTGCAGAGCAACAGTCTGATGATTTACGCTCTCAGCCAGTAAGTGGGAAGCTGAAATTATTCTTCTATCAATTCAAGCTGAATTATTTCTTCTATCAGAAGCAAAAAGCCCTGTTTCTCCCTTACAAGGTTACACATTGAAACACAAACACCCTGAAAAGAGAGGTACAGGTGCACTTTTGCCCTAATAGTTTGGGAGTTTACCTGTGTTCTGAACAAAACCATTGCTACTTTATGCTCTTTCAGAGCCAGCAAGAATAAGATTATTTTCTGCACAGTGACAAGATTTTAAAAGAAAATAAGGGTGCTATGCCCATATAGAAGCCTGGATTGTGGTACTCAGGGCATTTTCCAAGGAAATACTCTTTGCACATTTGAAAGACTGGAAGGTTCAGGAGGGAACAGCTTCTCCATAGCTGTTGGACTGGGTAGGTGATATCCTCAAACTCCTTTTCTGATCAGAAAAATGAGACTCACAGTCAAAAATTAGAAAGGTTGTGCATTTCCTAACGTTACTCTTTTGTCCCTGCTACACCCCCGTCCCCCAATTTGGAAGCAAGTGTTTCTAAGTAGGCACAGGGTTACAGGGAGGTGCTTGAATTGAGGCTTCTGGGGCTTGGGATTTACCACCCACCCCTGTTCTCAGCCACCCTGACTAATGAGCCGTAGGCAGCTGCACGCTGCATACATTGACTCTAGGCAATTCCCTGCCTAATACACCAGTTCTTTGGGGTCATCAGCTTTTCTGTGCTTCAGTCTTCATCTAGAAAGACTGCATAGCCATGAGGGTACCTGTGTGCACGGGAAGTGTCCCCAGGAAGAAGATTCTGTGGAGATGCCAAGTCCCTTTTTTCAACCCTTCTGATACATTAAAGGCAGTGAGGGCTTTGGGTTCTGCTGTAATCTCTTGTCACTTGACTTGTAGATGTTTAAGCCCTTTCCTGGGTCTCTTCTTGTAATCCCCCTCTCAAGAGCAGTTAAGGGATTGACTCGTGGCACTCTGAGCTGTTTCTGCAGCACTTACTAAAGGGCCTCACTTTCTCTGCAGCTTGCTGAGATGCAAGCAGTAAGCTGCAGTAATTAATGTCAGACAGATACGAAGAGGAAAGAGTTGTTTCTAGTTGTGAAGAAGCAGGTTTGGCGGAGCTTCTGCTAAGACAGTTCCCACACTTGAGCTGTAAAGCAAATGCAAATGTTTCATAGTGCCCTGAGCAAATTTCACAAAGTTCAAGCCAGGCCAGCAGGATGGCTCCTCTGAAGAGCCTTCCTCCCCAGCTCCTCCTCAGTTTCTGCTCTGCTGCTCCTGTTCAAGACAGGGAGGCACAAAGAGCTTCCTTTTCCTGGTGGCCTGCTGAAAATGTCTCCCTCCACATAAGCCATGAAAGACAAGCGAAAGTGTGGACAAAAGCTCAAGCTTCTTTTCCTTGTATGTAGGGATGATTGTCATTATTAATCTCACGGCAGGAGAGGTAAATACGATAACTTCATGAGTCAGGATGTGCCTTAAAGGTCATTCTGTATTCCTATCCCAAGCCAAAGGGGAAGAAGGAAAAAAGCCTGTTGTATTCATGTTCTCATTTCTCTCTGAGGTGAGTCACCCTACCAGTTAAATGCTATAAAATGACAAACATTGGTAAATAAGATAGGATTAATGATACTGATGACTCAACTGAAATAAACACACATCAGTCACAGCTCAGCAGCCTGAAAGAACCTTATGAAAAGAAAAAACCTGCTCAAATCAAAGACAAGATGATGATTGCAAATCTGCTATTAATAAATATTTTCTATGACAAAGCATTCCACACAGTATTTATATTTCATTATGCACAACACAAACCAAGCGACTGAAAACATTACTCATAACAATTGTGGAAAAAAACTGTGAGAACTCTTTTTCATTTCTGCTATGGCAATGCAATTGCTTCTTTTAAAAGCAACAAACTTGCCTTCATATACAACCCTTTTGTCCCCTGGCCTGGAAGATTGGGCTTTATTCACAGATTTGTACCTGTTTTCTAATGCTAAATCTGAGACATAGGCTGAGTGACCAGCCAGCAGAGAGTGCCCATCTCCCTAAATCATCGAGAAACTGCACAGCATAGCAGGTGTACAGGTGTGGAGTGCATGGAGGCGAGCCTGCAGCAGCTAGAGTGGCAGATTGGCTCTTCAGCTGCTGCTGAAAGGACTGTAGGCTTTCAGCCCCAGCACGTTTCAAGGCAGAGCAACCATCATGGGCTTTGACTGCATTGCTCTTATGGCAATAAGATAACAGACATTCCCTAAGGAAAGGCATGAACAGTGGCACAGCACAACAGCAATGTTTTTATCATCAGCATATTCTCAGGATGTGCTCATCTATGCACCTGCAACCTCACCTCTCCAGCAATGGACTGAATAGACCCTGTGCTTCCTGCACATGCTTTCCCTCCTGTATTTTCATTTTTCCTAGTTTAATAACTCATTCATCTGACAGTAGTTTTGTCCCTAAACAGTGTCTTCATCTATCTGGGAGAGTACAAATTAAAAAGACTGAGTCAAAATGAAGCCTAGATATTACAGGAATTGATGTGTGGGCTCTCTTGCAGGAGCAACAAACTCTCTTCCTGATAAAGTCTGGAGATACAAATCTTGCCTCCCAATATGTGGCTCTCACTGAAGTCACCAGCAGGTGTTTGCAGACAGAGGGTGGAATTTGCACATGGGGAAGAATCATTTGCAGTTTGCTTTTCAGAGCAGTTAAGCCTGATCTGTTGGAGATATGTATGTGAGTCATCTCACACTCACTTGCTTTTCTCCCCTTCTGAACAGTGAGGAAACTTCAGTCTAGTAACCACATATCTGCTCTGCAGCATCTTTATGTTTTCTTCTCCAAATACTTCACAAACAACTTATAGAGGAAGAAAATTTGCACCAAATATTGGATAATATTAGGCTGATCTTGTGGAACAGAAATTATGGACTTTCCTTCTTGATCACATATCCCAGAGTGTTTTAATTTACCAGGATATAAATACAGAGGAAATTTAATGTCTTTGGGTGTAAATCAGAAATAACTCAAAGGAAGGCACTAGAGGATATTTTTGTCATTACTGGTGGTATATGCCATATATCACATAAACCACAGACTTCAAGGCAAAACTCTGTTCTCATCTAACATGGTATAAATCCAGAGAAGCTCAGCTCAGCACACCAGTCTCCCCAGTACTAAATTAATTCAGCTGTGTTTCTGACTTAGCAGCTGCAGTGTGAATGTCAGTGCTGAAAAGACACTGAGGACACCAAGCTCTGCAGTTAACCTTGAGGCTGGGCAGCACCTGTGGGCACCTGGCTCTGTCACAGGCTCTGTTCTCTGATTTCCCCAGTCCCAAATCAGTTCTGCCTCTTGTAAGCATAGTTTATTTCTTTTCCCACAGCTTCTCTCATTTATCAATTCTTCATTACAAGGACAGGCCCTTAGTAGAAGTTTAAAATCTCTGACTAGGTGGAGAAATGTCCTGTGTTAAGTGCTCTGTTATACAATAAATGCAAGTTAATCTCTGTGTGGCACAACTCTGGCATTGAACACTGTCCATTTCCTTGGTCTGCTTGGCATTAATCAGCCTTCTCTACAGGCTTTTTAAGCAAGAGGACTTTTAGGAGGTAAGTATTATTGGCTATGTGGCCTTGTAACAAAACTCTCCATTGGAATTTCTGAATGCTTCCCAGGGCAATTGCAATAATTTCAATAGCTCTGTGTCCCCCCCTGAGTTCATATGAAAGCAATTAGGTTCTGAGAAAGCATCTACACAGCTGAGCTTATAGTCCAAAGGAATGAGGAAATCTTTTCTCCAGCTGCTGTGAATTTTACGTAAAATTATCAGTGAACACAATCCCAAATACAGCTTCTCCCCCTGAAAATAGTTTCTCCAAGTTAATCTCTGGGACCGAACATTTTGTCATCATTTCTTTAATCTGCTTTGATTAAATGATTCTTAATTTAAAAAATGGGTTTCTGAATGCTCTGGATTATTATCAAATCATTAACAGACACTAACTGGACTTACAAAAAATAGCCACAGCACAAGAAGATGATTAAGATGCCTGTTCCGCCTAAAGTATTAATTTCACATTTGAAGGGATATAACAAATAAAAACTTGCAACATGAAGAACAAAACACTGATAAAATAAGATAAAACAAGTGGTTTATCACACTGGCACAAATGTTACAAGGGGCAAAGGCAGTTATTGGAATCCCATACTGTGAAATAAGTATGTTTAAGCAAAGAGCTGCTCCTGCTGCTGCCTCTGGCCTCACCTCCTGGCTCCCATCTCATCTGTGCCTCTGAGAAGCCCTCTCCATCTCAGTAGTCCTTTCCAAAGAGGAATGGATCCCATAGCTTGCAATATCCAAAATAGAATAACTCCTTGTAATCTCAATTGCTGGTTATTGCCAAGAGAGTACAGCTGCCCCGAGGTGCCCTTGAATTTTGCCTGGGTAGCTTTTGTCCTCAGAAGGAGTTGTGAGGACATCTCAGGGCTACTTATGTAATTTGTTAGGCATACCAGAGCTGATCAGTACATTTTCTACAAAGTAATATTGGAAAATTGAAGTATTCTTGTCTTTGAGGTTTTGAGAAAGTTTTTTGCAACAGAGTCATGTCATTTACATCCTGGTGGGTAGGAGATGGGGCAGATGAAAGTGCCAGGTGAAACTCCTTTACCTGCACTGTGGAGGAAGAGCTGCAGTGAAATCTTTCGACCAGGAAGAAGGATGGGGCTTAAACAAGAGACTGTCACACTCCAGGCACCAAGTGCCTTACAGATAAGGAACAAAAAGCAGTCTGACACCTGGAAAATCACTGCAAAACAGTTTAGTCATCTTCTAAGTCAGTTCTGCATATGCAGCAGGCCTGAGTAAAGTGGTTTCATGCAGAGAACAGTAATTGAAAACAGTCCTTGAAGTGGTAAACAAAAGCAGAATGCTAAATATGAATGTGCAGTAAGTGATGGTGTAGGTTTTCCTTCAATATTAAGGATTTAAACCCCACAGTGTATTTGCAATAACCCATTCTTGTTTTTAAAACATTTTGTTCCAGATAGCTCAAAACCCTGCTCCCTCCTGGCAAGGAGAACAATAGTTTTCTATTGGAAGCTGAGGATAACTTGTGCTAGGGTGAGAAATTCTGCAAAGTTCAACCAAGGCGCTCACAGGCAAATGGGGTCTGTAGAAAGAATAGTGGGTCAGAAATTTTTATTTTTTTTAATTTTTATTTCTTGTCTGAAAAAGACACCTCCAACAACACAGAGCCACATAGCAACATGCTCGGGCATTGACTGTGCACTGAGTCAGAGGGAAGAATGCCATTTCATGACTCACCAGCACCACTTATGCTGCATTGTATAGTGCTAAATAATCTAATCTGTCTATCTGCTCGAGAGCCTTTAAAGAGCACTAGTATGCAATGTAAAGAGTTTTCATTGGCATACATGAAAGGCATTAAAGTCTGGATCACACTCAATGGAAAGTTGCCATCATTTCCACTGGGTGTTGGACCAGAGTTTATATATGCAATGCATCATGTTTGGGAAAGCTCTTTGGGGGGAAAAAAGGGAGGCTTTTAAAAATCAAAAGGTAATAGCTATCAAAGACAGTGGTTTCTCGACAAAGTTTTGTTCTCAGGTATTCTGCATTATCTGCAGATGCAGATCTCTCTTTGATGTCGATGAGAAACCAGCTCATCAGGGGAGCCCCACACTGACAGCCACCTCTTCTGCAAAGGAGGCAGAGGACAGAGGGTCCTGAGCTCCCCGGACAGGCATTGGGTTTCCCGGCACTTTCCTGCAGGTGGCACTGCTAAATTTTTTAACAAAAGTGAATTTTGTGAACTTGAAGTTCTCAATCATTTAGTAATCTTATCTGAGAGGAAAACCTGAAGCACGGGCACCATTTCCCTGTCCCAGCAGAGTGCCTCACAGAGGCACAAAGGAGCCTGTGTCTGATCTTTTATCGTCAAAGTCCAGGGGAAAGAGAAATGAAAGGTCAAGACTTGTACTCGTGTCATCAACTGAATACTTTCCTGCTAGAAATTCAGAGCAGATGGACAATTCTGGACCTGATTTCCTCTAAAGATGACAATTCTAGGATCTCCCTACCTTCTAGGTTACACAATAATACGCAGGTGTGTTGGCAGCGTTTCTTGCCTCCAGTATAAAGCTTGTGCTTCTCTTTCGGTTCACAGCCTGGGTTAAATTAGCCATGCTGCCTACTGTTGGCTTCTGCTAGCAATTCCAGTGCCTCACAAACAGTGCTGTGAGACTGTCACAAGTGCCATGTTGCTGCTTGTCTGGCAGAGAAATCATTTCTTCATCTCCAACTCTACTGACAAATCCAGATATTTGCAGCAAACTAAAACAGTCAGTCAAGGATAGAAAAATCAAAGTGGCAGTGGGAAAAAAAATATTATCTTCCTCATCTGGAGGGCAGAGGATAATCCACTTCAAGGACTGTTCACCCCTCATGAGCCCTGGGCATCCCATCTCAAACCCCTATGCCACAGAATTTCAGTGCATCTGCACACAGGATAAAGTTAATGATGGTACAAGAAACACTCGTCAAAACATCTCCCCGTGCAAGAGCCAAACCCCAGCTGTCAGTTGGCTGCTTAGCAATGGGCTGACACTAGAAGGGCATTCCCAGACAAATCCAAGCATGTATGAAAATGTCAGCAATATGTGTCGTTTCTCCTGCTAACACTGTCTGTTTAACATCTGATATGTAACTTCTGGATGTGTTCTCTGAATGTCAATACTTTTCTCTCTGAACAGTGTAGGCAAGTTCACAAGCTTTCAGAGTCCTGCAAAAGTTTGTTTGAGGAGCATCATGTGGAAGGAAGTTCCAAGTGTTCAAGAAATTATGTTACAAAAACATCCCTCACTTGCACCAGTTATGGATTTGTCATCATCATTTTCCTTGATCCCTTTTGTTGTCAGATGCAAGGAACAGTAACTAGCAGGGACACATGCCTTTGGAGCATCCTACACAGAAAGCCTAGTTCCTGTCCCAGCTATCAGTCCAGAGATGCTTCCAGTTTCCCCCTAGCCTGGCTGCTTTCCTTACCATGGGAAAGAAAGTCAGGCAGCAATCTGAGCATACCAAAATTACAGCTTTTCTGGTGGCCATATTCAGGGAAACATGAGTATAATCATAAGCAGAGGCAAGCTTGTGTCACGACTGCCTTCTTTGTGCCTCTTCTTTTGTTAATGGAGAGCCTCTCAAACCAGCTTCTTATGCCAGCACTGAAAGATAAGAGCAAAAATATTCCTCTCTTGCACTTTTGCATCTGTACTCGTTTGACAGGAACTCAACCCAAGGACACTTCTTGCCTTCCAAGGTGAAAGCTCTCAAAAAATTGATGCTGATGTATCTTGCAAACCCCTAGTTTTTACTATCATCATGGGATTCAAGTATCTGAAGAGATTTGACTTATGAGGGATGGCAGCGTTGGCAGCTCAAAAGTTCATTCATCCTCAAGAGCATATATATCAGCTGAAATGAATTTCAAAGGACCGTTCACTTGAGCTGATTTAAAGGTAAACCAGCAGACACAGAGACACTTCTTTCAATGACATAATTTTAATAGGCCAGAAGCATTTTTGCTACTGCAGCCGAGATCAGGATATTTTTATTTTGTTTGTCAGAAGGGAAGCTTTAGCCTGCGTGCATTTAGCCTCAGGAATAGAGTTTCCTGACAGTATTGCCAAGAGCACATCATTTTTGCAACAGAGGCAACACTGGGAAAATTATGTGCTTCACTGGTCTTGACTGGAGTCCATAAATACTTTTGCAGCCATCACAAAGGATCTGGGCCAAAGTGTCCAGCACAGGTGTGCTGAGTGGCCACATGATTCCAGTGCTTCCCTTCTCTGTCCTGAGGCAGAGGCAGCTGCACTGGGCTGCTCCTGCCTGCCAGCACTGGGGCAAGTTGCCCAGCTCCACCTCCAAGGAGACAAAGGTGCCTGTAAGACAGCATGCACTGCCATCACATGCAATGCCTTGGAAGAGGCTCTAGAGAAGGTGCAAAAATGCTTTATTTGGATATACTGGAGATTTTTCTCAGTCACAGGGATCCCAAACGACACACAAACAAATAAAGTACTTCTCAGGCAGCTGAATGGTGTGGTGCATCACCAGAAATCACACTCCTAAAGCAGAAGTATGAGCAATGCTCATGCAGGGCAAGGCTCATGGTGACATGGCAGGAGAGAGTTTGTAGAGGGAAAGGGCAAATTGCATAACATTTCCCACCTCCTCAGCAAAGTCAGCACTTCATGAGGAAAAATGAGGTGGCACAGTTTTATATTTCTTAGGTGACATTTTTTTTCCCCCCATGAGAAAAGGGAACTTTTCAGCCCTGGCATTTTCACCTCCAAACTGAGCCTGTGGAACAAATTTTCAGCTGCTGACTCAAATGCCCAGTGCCTTCCATGGGAGTTTCACCCAAGCTATGACTGCAGGATTTGGTCACTATTCTATATTAAGTCATTTTAAGTCACATCTATGCTACTGTTCATGTAAGAGCTTGCCAAAGTCCGTGTTATTCCAATGTCTCCTCAAAACTCTTCTTTAAGCCAATGCGATTTTTTCTCAAGGGTCGTGGGCAAAAAAAAATAAAATAGAGAACTGTGAATGTGAAAGCTATTTCCACATTTAAACTTCTCAGAGGAGAATGGGGTTTAAGTCTAGGAAAAGCTAGGTATTGCTAGGTAGGAACTATTTTTGTGGGCTTCTTCTGTAACAATAAGCATTTTGCTGAAATTTAACTAATAGTACTTGTGGACAGAATCGTTGACCTGTAAAGGATCCCATACCTTGCTGTCACATTAGACTCATGTCAAATACAATGTATTCCCATTATAAATATTCTAACAGCAGAGACACAGTCAAACTTGCTTCCAGATACACAGGGCTCAGCCTGACCCAGCTGATCACAGAAATGCTTCGCCCTGGAGCAGGGCGGAGGGGTAGTGAGATGAAAGAGTATTTTTTTACTCTAGTTTGTCTCAGATGTTTCAGCACTGGAGTTGTTGTACAGCAAGACATAATCGGGTACTTGGATGGCAGACAGCCATGGCCCTCATCAGCAGCACTGAGGTGAAAATTATAGTGCTATAATTCAAGCCCTGTCATGCCTCATTGCTTAATTATACAGTTCTGATTACAACGGAATCATCTTTCTATAGTATGTCCCAAGCTGACATCACTTTGATTAACAACTCATTTATCTGATTACATAGTAACTCAATAACATTTTGAATTGGAAGGAAACCAGGAAGCCCTTTCATGCCCATTCAGCTTCCTAGCTAGTGTTCATATAAGTATCCTGTAATTTTATCTTCTTTATTTATAGCTTGAAGAATGCTTTAAGGACCTGGAGAACGGAACAAGCAGTAAGGTACAGAGATTTGAAGAGAGAAAGAGATAAATCCTAAAGGGACAGGTAGCATTCCTGCAGCTGGTGCCATCTTCAAGCTTATGTACATAACCATTTGTTACAGAGGAACTCAGAGGCCCCAGGTATGTCATAGCCCTATTATGTTCTGAGCAGGCCTCTAATTGAGGAGAGTCTGTTTCAAAGAACTCACAGTCTTAGGCTTTGATTCAGCAAAGCATTAAGCCTCTGACTTTAGGCTTCATTATCATACCTCCTCTTGCAACACCGACTCTTTCTTTTATGACTCCCAACGATTCCCATAATATGGTGCAGTTCAAATCTTCAAAGTGCTATAAAATATAAGTAAATTAAGCTTTAAAACTGCCCCACTGAGATCAGCAGACAGTTGTTTCAGAAGCAGAAACTGAGTCATAGAAACATGAAGTGACTTACCCAAGGCCCCATGTTAAATCATTAGTAGTAAGTCAAATAAAGAAATGTTAGTTCCTAAATCTCTGTTAGCCCACCACACCTTGCTATTTTTCCTTTATTCATCCATTTTAAGGTAACTTCCTACATATGCTGTTGCAATAAGAGAAGATGGCCACTGCAAATGACCACACAGCCTGAGCCAGGGTAGGATCAAGGGAGAGAGCTATGGGACACAGCAAGCACATTTCAGCAGAAAGGATGCCCATCAGAAAGGGCTGGTTAACTGAGATCAGTATTGCACAGAAGTGCACTCATTCCATTGAAATTCCCAGTTGGAGTCAAGGGGGCTGACAGAGCCATTGCTTGATTTATTCCTCCTACTCAACTTGAGCAGCACTTCAGGAAACAGGAATGTCCACTGCAGTGGCTGGATCTGCCTGCAACAGAGAAGGTTTTCCGCTGCCCCATGTCTCCCTACAAAGCTAAGGCCTTGACCAGAACAGCTGAAACTATTAAAAATCATGTAATCCAAAACTCCTTTTAAAATAAGATCTGTGAAATTTATTTTTAAAGCTGATTTTTCACTCCAGCTTGTTCAGAACATTTTTGATAACAAAATCATGCCTTTCTACATTCCACACAGCAGTTTTACCTGATTAAAATAGCACTCCAGCTTGTGACATCCTGAGGAAAGAGATGTCTGCTGCACATGTAAGGTGGTGGTAGCAGCTACCTTGTATGTTGTTCATTGTCAGTTCATGATTATTATAACTTCTGTTGCCCCTTAAATAAAGGGGTAAGAGAATTCAATTCCAAGGCATTTACAAAGTCAGTGTGAGGTGAGCACATTGTTATCAAGTCTGCATATAAATGTTGTGCAGGCATTTCATTAGTTGATGTCTAGAGGCTGCTCTGAGTTTCCAAGACACAGTTATATCCACTAAACCCCAGATCAAGCCCCTCATGATGTGATGTGCTGCAGAAATGCATATGAAACAAGCTGTTTGCTGTCAAAGTTCACAACCTGTGTGACAGATACAATGCAGCAGGTGTGACTATCATGTTCTCCAGTTGTTTCCTGGTCCAATGTCTGTTTATTGACCTCCCTGCAGTTAATCTGTGAATACTTCCCATTTCTCTTCTTAACTACACAGACATGGCATTCAGACTGCTGCAAGAGAAAGATAAAGTTCATCTTGTGGATACTCCACTTGCCTGGAAATTATTTCCTAAGTGCCATTGGAATTGAAATGCTGTGTATGCATTCATGGCAGATTGCAGTTGAACTGAACACAAAATGGCAGCTGCGTAAGATTACAACATCCTCTCATACTTTTAGAGGGGCACCAGAAAGTGAATTATCAGCATTTTACCATCAGCACAGTGTGAGTTCATGCTGAAATGAACCAAACCAGGGCATGATCAACTTTATTAACAAGCAGCAGAAGAATCCGCAAGAAGATTTCTAACCTGCTTCAAAACCACCAGGAACAAATCCCCTCTGTACAGCCCATTGCAGTAACAGTTGTGTGCTGTCTCACCACACAAAGCCATCTGGCTTTGGTTTTTGTCCACAACCCAACATTCATTATTTGAAAGGCTGGAAAATGTCTCAGGCCAAAAGTTATCCAGCTCTGAGCAACTCTGGACAGATTGGGATTGTGGAGCGAGAACCGTCATTACAGATGCTGGGATCCACGGATCTTGGTACAAATCCAAACTCGTAACTCGTGAACACCCATCCCTCCCCAAATCTGAGCTAATTTGCAGTATCCTGAAGGGTTGAAGCCACTGCATTTGCTCTAGACATGCTCTGCTTTCTAATGGGGAATAAAAGACAAATCGCAGTGAAAACACGATTGTGAAAAGTGATTGCAGGACCCGTCCTGCTTCACTTCTAGCCCAAGGCGTCGATGCTAAGGGAAGACAGCTATAAACAAACTGCACATAATTATTCCATTATTACAGTACATGCCTACTGCGTGGGTGGGAATTCTTCTCTTCTATCTCTAGCATGTTTCCCTGCCTAGCTTCCTCCACCCCCCATCATCTGTTCAATTAAGTAAGCCAACCAAAGGACATTACCTCAGTGTGTTCACAGGGCCTACCAAAGCAACAGCAGACAATGTTTGAGGAACTTTCAGGCAGGTGTGCATTCGTCTGATTAATAATAATAGTAATAATAATAACAATAATAACAGCACTCCCACAACCTCCATATTCTTTACTTCTTTTTTTTTACTTTCCAGCTATACCAGGTGTAAGTTATTTGCATTTTATTATTATTTTTTTTAAGAACAGTCATTAGGGAGGGTGTGAACACAGAAGCACACTGCATCTGGCTAAAACCTTTGCCAAATTTTGACTCTTTCTTACATTCCAGGGTTAGGGTCAGGGAATTAAGAACTTATAATGTGGTGATATAGAAACATGTACCTCTCACCCAGGGCCTGATTCTTTACTCATTTATATGGATTGAAATCAGGGTATGTGCTTCAACTCAGCTGAATATTACAGAGCTGGAATTGTAAGAAGAAATTTTCTTATTTCCCCTTTTTAAAAAAGGGGAAATAGAATAAGAGTTTTCTTGTGGACAGGTTGATTTTGCATATTTATTCCCACAAGTATAGAGGTTTGTTTGTGTGGTTAATGACAAGGTGTATTAATTGGGCAAGAAACTATGAATGAAGTGGTGACCAACCACCTCCCTAGAATATCCTAGTGCTTCCATCAGCTGAAAGGCTTGCATAATAAAACAGAAGTTGGATAGGTCTTACTCTTTCTGTTGAAAAATGGGATGGACTAACTTTTTGTAGGGAAAATGTTTCCCACACCTTTATGACCCAAGCCTCAGTGGGCCTGGCTGGAGCAGATGTTGCAGCACTCAGGAGTACCACTACTGGATACTAGAAATCCTAATTAGTGAATAGTCCTAAGTGTTAACCTAAATCAGCAGCGTTCATGAATATTTTGTCACAGAAGTTGTGCTTTTCTTCCTCCACTTTGACTAACATCACATCAACTTGGATGGGTACCTCACCCCACAAGGACAGGCTACTGTGGAGTTGCCAGCCTCATATGTATCTCAGCAATTTGACATTTCTTCTGTTTATTGACACATTAGAGGAGGCCTTGTCCAGTTTCCAAGCCCTTGAACTCGTACTCAACTTTTAGCTTCTAGAGAGGATCACAGATTGATGTTATTCTACAATAGCAGGGATATGAGGCAACACCTTGGCTGGCACATCACTACACTTTTCAGATCTGTTCACCTGTAGGGTAGGTGGGTCATTAACTTCTTCAAAGACTGCATTCCTCTACCAGCTCCCTTCCAACTCAGCCCTTCTTTTTATTAACATCTCCTTATGGAGTAAAGGTTAATTACTTCAGCTCCAGCTCACTCCACATGGACTGTCCAGCCTGCCATTGTCCTGGACAAGGTGCTGCCATTTACAGCTGTGCACCATGGAGGAAGGATATGGTATGTCTCAAGTAAGTGTTTGTTCCTCCTTTGTATACTGCTGTAAAGGACTGTGCAAAGTAGAGGGCAGTGGAAAGACAGTTGCCTGGTCCTTTGAAGGACAACAGAGCACACTGCTTTGTGAAAACACAAATCAGCTTTCTTGCCCAAAAATAAGGAAAACAGAGCTCATGCATCTTCCTGATGCCTCAAAATTTTTGCTCAGAAGATTTTGCTCATAAACCTACATTAAGCCTCTGAATTAACAGAAACTAAAGGATTATTCTCCCTCATCCAGCATATTCCCATTTTGTGAAAAGAAATAGATCTCAGTGTAGAAGAGATGGTTGTTCTGCCTTCTGCAGAACTACTTTTCTCCATCAAAAGAGCAGCATGCTATAATTAGCCAGTCAGGATTTTAAATTGACTTTTAGCTTTTAGATAATTTTGTAGAAAAATAAATTCTTTAAAGCCTTTTAAACTGTAGTGAAGGGAATTGATTCTGTTCAGATAAAGACTAATATTTTGTGCTTTGGAGTTTGCTAATAGCAAACAAAACTTGTATTTATTATTGGCAAAGTAGACTAAATTTGTGGTGAGACTGCACAAGGATGGTGTGACTTTAAAAAGACCAGCTTTCCAAAGGGCTTCAGAAGACATCATGCTATCACTAAGATCTTCACAAATGCTGCTCAGCTGACATCTAGAGCTACAGGCAACCAAGTTTATGCCAGAAGCAACCTCTTCCTTCTGACACTATCAAGATTTTTTGATAGCATCTTCACTAATGCTTGAATCCTGTCTGGGCAGGATTGAATTTACATATTCTCCCACTTGTCTCCAAGGTTCCAAACCAATAAATATATTCTAGGTATATTTTGTACATGGACCCAAATTCATGGCCAGGCCTTGTACAGAATACCATTGGTGAGAAGGTGATTTTATATTTATCACAATCCCATTTTAAGCCAATCATAGGTGATTACTTTAGAATGGGGGATTTCTATATTTATTCCCTTTTCCAACAACTCAGGAAGTGGAAGAACACAAAAACAAGTGTCTTGTCTCCTAAATGGTAGACCTAGCTCTGAATAGCTTGGTAGCAGAGAGAAGATGTCCCTCTCCTCAGTGCACAAGAATGCTAACAGCAAAATCCCACACAGTCTGTACCAGGAAGGTGCCCCATCCAAGGGACGTAGGTGTTGAGCTTTGCTCCCCCCTCTCTGCATGGAAAGGAGGTCTGAGTGGTGAACAGCCCAGGGTCAGGGCGCCATGGGACAGCAGGATGCCTGGAACTGGGCAATGCAATGTCCATGAGCCCATTAGGAGCTGGCCCAAAGGGCCTCAGTAGTATTTCATAGAGAAATGAAACAGACTCTGACCATTGCAACACTTGACACCAGAACCTGCAAAGTCAGCTGATTTTGCGAGAAACTTGCTTGTGAACACAAGTGTTGGTAACATGTGCTTTGCACTTGCATGTGCTTTGAAACTAACATCTTAAACAGCAGGCTGAATATGTTGTAAATGATTCATTTTTCTCTTTCCACTATTTTTAATAAAAACACATTGCTTGTTAGAGAAACACCTCTCCCAAGAATATTGGTAAAAATCAGTGAAGCATATAAGTCGCCTTTTCTCCATTTAACAGCCTCTTTCAAACTCCTCTTTGCAGCCCTCCAGTTCACAGAAGAAGCTAAGTGCAGCCTGATCCAGTACACTAGGAACTTCATTCTGGTCCTGGCTCTGACACCATGTTACTGCCTGACCTTCATCTCCATGGGAATCCATTTCCCTCTGTCAGCTCTGTCATCCCTTGCTCTTGTTAGACTAAATTCTCCTAGAGAAAGACTGTTTCTCATTAACATTAATCCTTTTACTCAGCTTAGTAGAAGCCTGACATAAACCCAAGAGTTTTAATGCTTAAATGATGTAACTGCCCACCTAGGGGAATTTAAAGAAGCCAACTACTAATGATACACTCAAAGATGATCCTCAGGCTGGAACTTCTTTAAGCTTTGGAGCAGTATCAAGAGCCTGGAAATAATTCCCAATATTTCATTTGTATGTCTTGATTTTCCAGTTCTGATACAAATGCAGCCAGCAGTAGCTGGATTTCAAGGAGGAGGCCCGTATGCTGCCAAGAGAGGTGATTTTGTGCAACCCTTATCATTCCATTTACAAAAGATGCCCAGAAAAGAAAAGAAGTTAATAAGCATCTTTTAACACTCAGCGGGCTGCAGGAGAGGCTTCCTGGGTGCATGTGAAGTCTGCACTGTCTCAACCTTGAATGCACTGTCTGTTAGAAGTGAATTGCACAAGCTCAGATTTCCTCAGAAAACAGCAGTTTGTTACTGTGGGCCTGCAATAAGTTGCTACAGCACTGAGAAATATTCCAGATAAGCAAAATCTTCAGAATGTAATGCAGTGTGATTGCTTTCAGGAAATGTTACAATGCTGACCCTGCTACATCTGTGAGTCAGGCAACTGGTCCCCTTGAGTGGGATTTCTTCACTCCCCAAAAGTCAAGCTTCAAGATCTGCTCTAATCACCATGGGCTCACTATTTCAAACAGTGAAAAAAATTCACAAGCAATTTCACCCCAATTTCTTCTTCCCTTTGACTTAATGCAAAAGAAAAAAGTTGTCTAGGTCAAACACACATTTATGTCCCCAGTATCCTAGACCCAGAGATGGCTCACTCACACATCTCCAACAGTAAGCCTTCAAGCTGGAATCAAGGCCATCATGATTCTTTCCCCATTCTGGTGCCTGTGTTCACACTGCTCAGTTCAAATGCTTTCACACATGGTTTATCAGTCTAAGATGCAGGTGTATAAACTGAGATGCACATCATCACACCTGCCTTGATAAAGTGTGACTGATGCTTTCAAGAGTTACCTTTGAATGGGAGATTCGTAATACTAATGGAGAAAGGTTTAAATGACAGCAATAATCCTAAAGCATCCAAACACCAAAAAACAAAATAAAACAAAACAAACAAAAAAGACCCTAACCAACCAACCAAAGAAAAAAATCCAGTTACCTTCATTTAATTCCTTCTTGAGCACCTGTATTGCAATTCAATAACCACAGGTGGAGAAAAATAATACATTTTTAGACAGATCCTTGATTTTCAATTACCTTTAAGCATTGTAGTTCCAAGGCAGAGGGTGAGCAAAATAACAAGGTGACCAAGTGGTTAGGTAATAAGAGAAGGTGAATCTGAAGATTCAACTTTGAACATGCTTTTCAGTAATGATGGAAGTCTTTTTATTACAAGATCTACAACATATTTTGCTAATAAAATATCATCTTAGTTTTTAAAGAAGTCTTAATTTTTAAGCATTAGGCAGAAGATTGAAACACGCTGTGAATTTCAAACACTCAAAAATTATATCCCAGAAAAACCTAGCATATACATCTGTTTGCCATCACTGTTTGTACTGACAAAATTTAGGCTGGCATCTAAATCCAGGTACATCTTAAAGTCTTTCTTATGTTGGATTTCTGAGCCATGTGCCCAGTATGTGAGATAACAAAAATCATCAAAGAGACACTAATTTTGCAACCAGGAGCAATAAAGCTCATAATCCTGTAGGATTTTTTTTCTCCTTTGGTCAACACAGGGTTCTGATCCAAGTAGAAGATCCATTAGAAAATTTCTGGGACATGAAATTTTAGAAACATTAAATTTTGAATCAATAAGACACACAGGAGCAACACTTAGAAGGAATAGTAGTAAGATCACAAAACAGGATTGCTGCTCAGTTGAACCTGGGCATGCTAACAAACAGAAAAGGTCTCATGTTTTGAACGATTAGGTAAGTGGCATGATTTACCTACAAACATGAGAAAATAAATGTCCTCTGTCCTTCCCCTATAAAGCAGCCTTCTCATCAAATACTGAGTGAAAGGAATGCTTCTTGTGCTCTTCTACTCCAACTGAACTTTCTAGTCCCATTTCAGTTGTTTCTTATAACCATTACTCAGTTTGATCCCCACCAGTGAGGAGGCTTGGGGTACACAGGGAGTTGGGAGGGGACACAGCCAGGGCAGTTGACCCCAGCTGACCAGAGGTGTATCCCAAGGGATGCAATATGGCATCGTGCTCATCATCATCATTTTTGAAGTGAGGATGTTTGCCTTTTTAAGTCACCATTACACATGATGGAGCTCTGCTGTCCTGGTGATGGCTGAACACCTGCCTGCCCATGGGAAGCAGTGAATTTATTTCTTGTTTTGCTTTGTTTTACTTTTCTTGCATGTGCAGCTTCTACTTTGCCTGTTTAACTATATTGTCTATATCTCCAATACACACATTTTCTCACTTTTACCCTTTCAATTCTGTCCTCTATCCCTCTGCAGGGGCAGTGAGTGGCTCTGTGGTGCTCAGCTACTGGCTGAGGTTAAACCACAGCAGGAGAGGAAGCACCCAGAAACTGTCCAAGACCCAACTCTCAGCTGTGTGTGCTCACCACAATGACCCTGCAGAGCACTTAAGCACCTACTCAACTCAGTGCACAGGTATGTCTTCATTGACTTTGCTGGGACAGGAATGCCAGGTATGCAGCATCATACAGGGCAAAGTTCTTCACACAGCAGTTCTCAAATGCTTCCCTGTTATAATTCAGTTTCTGACATTCTCATGACTCTAAATATTCATCCCAAAAGTTTAGTATCTGTTGAGTCAGGACGCCACTTGTAACCCACTTGGGGCATGACCTCCAGTCTCACAAGAACTGTCCTAAAGCCCTGTGAGCACACACCGAGTTTCTGTGGTGATTATATGTCAGTGTGTGACCACTACACAAGCAAGGGAAACCTCCCCTCTCTCATTAGTGAGACTGGTTTGGGCACTAGTCCAGTTCTGCCAAGTCCTTTATCTTCCCATGTAGTTAGTAATCAGTTTGTTTCCACCTCACCCATATTTACTCTGGTAGCTGAACATCAACCCAATAAGGTGAGCAGCTCATTTTGTATTCCCTTTCCTAATTGGAGCCTTTAGGCACCAGATCATGTTTGTGCAAGACAGTAGAATAACTCAAAGAATTCCAGTTCTAGTTGATTGGGGCAGTAGAGAGCATTGATATATATCATGTGCTGCATTTAAGACAAATTGGTTGCTGTGACCCAACACTTTGGATGACTTTTAGGTACCATTTTATACCACTGCAACACAGCATTCCCACATATCTGAAATATCTAGCACAGCTGCAGTTTCAACCTGTGATTCTAAGCACAATATAGCAAATTAACTAACCAAAGGAGCCAATAATGAGATGTCTCATGCTAAGAGGTTAATAGCAGAAAATTTGCACAAAGGAAAATGTCATCTTGAATGACCATGTAACTGTCAGATAGTCCAGAAGAGGAATGCTGCAACCAAATATATGCACTCTGCTGCAGTAGAGAAAGATGATCAAAAAACATACATTTGTCCAGAATGGGAATTTTTACCTTGCATTCATGAAACCAGCACTTAGAAAAAGAAATTTTAACTATTTCAGACTCGAACCATCTCCTATTTTGACTCTCATTTTCCAGGTACACAAGTATTTTCTTTAAAAAACCAACACTGTCAGATTAATTACCTTGAGTGACTAGACTACAAGCTAGGCAGTCCTTGAGGCTCCATCTATGCTCTGCAGTGAGACAAGACTTCTCAAAGGCAACTCAATCCCATCCCAAGCAAAGTAGGTTTGGTCACCTGATATTTTTTTCTTTCCCTTTAATTGAATCTTGCCTTGTTGTTTTCTAGCTTGAGAGGATAAATACAAACACCACCACCCCGCCTTCGACTTTCTCTCTCCCATTCATTTATTTGTATAACTCTTAGTCATCTACTCTCTAACAAAGTAGTCCTATTCTTTTCAGTTTCTTCCTGAGGGAAGTCTGTCCATGCTTAATTATTTTTGTTGCCTGTTCTCAACCCCCCTGTGTTTCTGCTGTCTCCTTTGTCAGGGCAAACTGCAGTTGGTAGTCCTGATTGTAGGGCTGACAATTCACACTAACAATTCACACTATGCTGACTAGTTGTGCAAGACATTCAAGTTAGGGGAAGAGAAACTCCACATATCTTGCGTAACTAACCAAAACCATGTAAATTACTACTGAATATGCAACTAGGACTGCTCTGCTTCCTACAGCAAAAACAAAAAGGATGGGAACTTCTTGGTAGGCTTTTGTGTGTGTGCTGCTTCAAAGCCAAGAAGAGCTGAGGCTGTAGGAAGAAGCAGGAGTACTCCATGAAACATTTAAATATAGTCTGAGACAGGGTGCCTTACTCTCTAAGCCCCCTGCTTGTCCTGTTTCAGTGTCGTGGTTGTTGCCTCAGTCCCTTCTCCATCCCCACAACCCCTGCCTGACAGCCTGGACACCAGAGCAGCTCCTACCACTCTCAGCAACCAGCTCCAGAAAAGCCCTGCTCTCTTATTCTGCCTTTCTGCTTGCACATCCCCTCTCAGCCCATCCCAGTGGCATAGACATCCCACCCCTGACCCTCCCTCTCATCCCTCCTCAGATCTGCCCTTGCTCAGAGGCAGTGGAGGGCTCAAACAGGCAGCATGTCCATAGGAGGAGGAGGAGGATGCCCTCTGACAGACTTTGCCCTGGGGAGGTCAGTAATTGGGTTGACAGGGCCAATTACCACAACTGACCATGTCCCTGACCTGTTCTTCCCACATAAACAATTTTCAATCTTTGTTCTGAAGGACACAGCTAGAACACACTTCTCAAAAATTCTCTCTCAACGGCACCTGAAAAGGGATGGAAAGAACATGTCCAATGAAAAGCAAGAGCTGTTGAAACCCTCAAAACTGGCTTCATTCCCCCTTTTTACCCCTTTTTTTCTAAAAGCAGCTGAGTTATTGTCTGACTGGATGGAAAATGTGAAGCTCTGTCATGCTGTTGAGACCAAATGCAGGCAGAAAGCTGCACAGAAAACATCATCAACCCATGAGTGACTTACAGGGAAAAAATGTGACTGATTTTCAGCAGTGGCGGGTGTTGATCATTGGCACCCACAGTGAGATGGCCACAGGAGGGGAGGCTTTCCCATGAACCAGTAGCAGGCTGGTCTGTCCCTCTAAGCTGATTAAATAACACAGCATTGACTCTGCCCCTTGGCTGGGCATCTTAGGTAAGAGTGAATTGTGAAATCCCAGCCCAATATTACCCTATGACACTTGCTTTTGAAGAAGTTACCACAGAAACCTCAAAAGCAGGTTTCAGTGAAACACACAGGCTTTGGTCCTGCACCAGCCCTGTGCGAGAAAGTGTATTTCATCCTTCCCAAGGCCCCAGAACTCCACAGGGGTCCTTGTCCCAAAGTCAGAACTGGCCTGATCCCATGGAAATGCCCATGGATGAAGTGAGACCATAATCACCTAGATGAGTCTCAGGCTGAATCTGAGAAAAGAGCTGGCTGAAAACCCCAAGTAACTGCCGTGCATGTTTACAAACTCCAGTCTAGGTCTGGGTATCTGGCTGATGAATAGGGATGGCAGCAGATGGCTGCAGGGGTTCCCATCTTCACCTTCGAGCCCAGCCCCTGCTTCGAGACAGCTCAGCTGCTGGTGTGGCAGTAATTGAACCACTGTAAATTACAGCCTGGTGTAAGGAGAACCAAAGCCAGTGCCAGTTTTTCTGTTAATATTACTGGTCTGGAAACTGTGCTGGTTCAACAGCTGCTTCCCAGAGAGCTGAGCCACCTTCACAGCACGAATGAACACTTCCGAGAGAGAGGTGGAGCAGACAGCCGGCGGCAGGAACCACTGCAGCCATCCCAGGATAAATCATCATTGCCCGTGAATCAAAGGACTTACAAACTGGATCCAAGACGGGATGTAAAATATTACACATAGCTCTAATAACTCTGGGGGTTTTTCAGCCTCATGATGTATGGCATTCCCCCGTGGCACAGGCTAAATCCATGACTGCATGCTTTCTAAGAAGCTTAGGAAGTGATTGTATAAAATTAGTATTAACTAGTTTCACTATTATTAAATGGAAAATTAAAGCTTTCAACACTAAGCTATTCAAGGTGTTTGCTACACGAATGCTCTGTAATGCCCTCATCAACAATAACCATCATTACGGTTGCTCCTTAAAAGCTGGGGAAAAATGCATAATCTCTTGTAGTATAATCCACTTTCCTAGACCAGGCATGAATTTAAAAATCTATTAAGTATGGTGTGTACAGAAAGTAATTTCCTGTAAGATCACAGAATGGCTTAGCCATAAATAGAGCAAACTCCATCAGTTAAGTTGCAAAGGATAATCAGACATACCCTGTCCCAGATTCATAACATCAATTTATCTGTTTGGCTGACTTTGCTTCACTTACCATATTATAGTTTGTGGTTCCAATGTACCAGGATACTTAAGGAAACCAAAAACCATGAAGGATGTTTTCTTTGCACCACATTTTGGTAACTTTAAAAATCATTAATTTTATTCTCTCCTTTTCTTTTTTGAGGTCCTCAGCATTTACAGGCTTCACATCCATTGTGTTACCCTTAACCAGGCAAACAAGCACAAATTCCCCCTCCTGGGCCTGCTAAGACAAACAAAAAGAAAAAGCTAACATCATTGCCAGCAGGACAAAGCACTGCTTCCAGAATAAGGAGCAGCAGCCTTTGCTGTGTTAGACACTCAGAGCTGTCCACTTGCAAGAGGAGAAAAAGAGGGTAAAAATACCCCAGGGCTACAGTGAGGCAGCAAGCTGCCAGGCAGACCAGAATTTTATCTGAGTAGAGCACAATGGAGAGGGTGCCTATAGTTTCCCTATTTTACAGATGAGAACATGGGGACCAAATTATTTAAGGCCATCCAGTGGGTCAGCGGCAGGGCCAGGACTAGTTTTCTTATAGTCTCTGATCTGTACACATAGTTTTCTAGAATACCAAATTCTACATACGGCATTCAAAGTCAAATGAGAAGACTCGAGACATCAAGAACAAAGAACGGTTCAGATTTGCTGCTCTAATGGGTTCTTGATTGCCTTCTTTGTCAGTATTCATAAGAACGGAACAAGAGGACAAAGGGGCAATCTTAAATCCCCCCAAAAGTTTCAGATTCTTGCAAATATTTGAGTGGAACAAAAATTTTGTTGGTCAGCCCCGTGTTCAGTCAACACAGAGGCCTTAAGTTCTCAAAGGCAGGGAATTCTGCCAGGGACCCAGGCAAGCTTTTAATGGATGTTCAGCAGATATTAACTGAATGTGAGATATTTGAAGTGAGACACTTCTGTCTCAGTCCACATCAGAAGAACACACCTCTGTGCTCCCAGGATTGTCAGTCTGGAGTGAAGCTCCCAAACCAGCATTTTCTTATTAAAACAATAATTTAAAGGTAAAAAAAACTTAATCATAGAGTTGTAGTTCTTTGGTTCAGATTTCTGAAATTGTTGTGTCAGGGGCGATAGAATAGCCTAGAATTTAAAGCTCCTTTGTGACAAAGAAAAAATGCTGTGCTAGTGTACGTGCAATATTCCCTGGCCACCTTCTAGACAACACCAACAAGCTTACTGCAAACACATATTATAGGAGGCACAGTCCTTACTCTCTTCCTTAGATGCTGTGTAGACAAATATACCCCAGAAATGCAAATCTGAGAATGCTGTGAAGTGTCAACACGAGCAGAGACTGTGACATATCCCATGTGTCAGCCCTTGGACACTTCTCCCTATGTTCACCTGTGGAAATGAGGTATCAGGAATTCTCTTGATCACCTTGGCACAGCTCTTCCCTCTCCTCCACACTCAGTGCAAAGCACTTTCCCTGAATATCCTGGCCTAGATTTTGTCAAATATCTTAGTGCCAACTCACTTTTGATGAAACAGGGTCTGTTCTTTCATAAAAAGAGCTTTAAATAAATCTCCTATGTGAATACTCAGGGTATAACAAGCAGGAAAAATCGGATTTTCGGGAGCTTTCACTGTTGTTTTTCATTAAAATTAGAAGCAAATGCTCCCATTAAACTTGAGGAGAACACTGCAACCAGTGCTAAGCTATTTTAAAATATCCTGTCTGTATTGACTGAAACCTACAGTCTTACTCCAAACAAAAATCAGTTCCATGCAAGAAGCTTAAAGGAACTAGACTATGAAAAATCCATAAATTAGCTCATAGGCTAATCATCTCTTCAAAGTCCTTCTTATTTGTTTCCTTGGAAATGTAAATGCAGCCAGAAAAAAAAGTCCTCAAGCTCATGAAAGTGCTCTCTCTGTAACTACATGAAAAAGATCTGACAATTTAAGCAAACGATGAGTGCTCAGTAATAACCTCTTCAAAGTGTGCCCTGTATACTAATGTCCTTGATTGTGATAGTCAGAGGAATAATAAAATTACACAGACTAAGATTTGCTCATTCAAGTGGTGCCTGCTTGAAGCTAATTCTCTGCATGGAGGTCAAATTCAAGCTACTATAAAACTAATAACTGGATAGTGCAGCAGTTGGTTGGAAACCCTGCCAACGTTTCTAAAATATATGGTTGATGCCTTTCTCTTGGTTTTCATAGATCTCTCTTTTTCCTGTTCAGATTGTAAATAAAGAGGACTTGGTGGAATGGAGCTTTAATCTGCCAGATTTAATCCAGCATAAACCCCTGCTTCCGCAAGGAGATACCTAGTAAGTGGTCAGAGACCGCTGTTAAACAAGTTGGTGGGAACGTTTTGGGGGGAAATTTCTTAGAAGAACACTGTCTCACAGGATTTTTAAAAGTCAGAGTATGTATGATGAATTTCCCCCAAAAAGACACCATTGAGATGAATGCATTCTGGTTTAAATCTATATTTCAATTCATATTTCCATATTTTACAGAATTTATACCATAACATCTAATCTCAGGAACACTAGCACAGAAGCTTTCTATTTTTGTTTGGATTTTCCTGTATGACAGGCAGAAATTGAGCCCATTTTTAAAAAAGCAACACACCTTCTGTTATCTTGCTAATCAGTTATATTCTCGGGTTCCCTCACCGTTAAAGAACCTGTTGATTTAACTGAAGTATGACTTCTTTCCACTAAATCAGCAAAAAACAATGTTTTAAATATATATAAATTTTAATGTTTTAAGTCCTCTCTGGTGTAAAGACAAAACTGCAATTCCTATTCCTCCATGCACCAAGACTGAGCTATTTGGAAGTGTCTACCTCCTAACATCCCTAACCAAAACCTGACCTGAGAATTAGGCCACCCTACAACTCTACCCAACATTATATCAAGACATTCTGGAATTGCTTCTTCAGCAAATGTGTCATATTACTTACCTCTTTTGTCAGACAAAAGAGAGCATGACTGCCCACTTAGATAATCCTAACTACATCTTCCCAGCAAGTCTAGCAGCAGTGAAATGTCCAAGCTTCCCTCTGGCAACTGAGGCTCCCAAGTCTCCTGAGCATGAAAAGGGCACAATCCTATACTAAAAAGCACAATGTCACTTGATCTCCAAAGGGTTATTTACTGCCCACATCACAGAAGCATTTTCACAGTGCATTCCCCAAAGAAATTCCCTCTTTAGGACTTCTGACGCCTTTGCTCAGACAGCTTGGAGGTCCTTGTGGACAATAAAACAAAACTAGAGTGTAGCTCCTACCATGAGTGGATAGCTTTACTCTAGGAGAGTAAAGCTAACCTCCCTAGGCACCTTTGCCATCTCTCAAGAGGCTTTTAGGAATGTGGAGTTCCATGTACTTTTCTATTTGATGGGAAAAGAATAATAAGACATCTAATAGTCTTCTGCATGCTTACAAAAAGTTTAATCCATGCATTGGGAATTTCATCCACCCTCTTATTCCAGTCCTTTCCACTGAAGGGTTGACTTGAGGAAGCTTGGCTATCACCAGGGCATTTGCACTCTTACGTTGGCTTCTCTGAGTCCGTCCTGCCCAGATGAGGTGGCCCTGAGGTGGCCCTGAGGTGGCCCTGAGGGCCATGCCCCAGACCCACTGCCCCCACCGCCAGGGCTCTACGCTACCAGCATATGTCAGACCCCTCTCAGCACTCGCACCCATCCCAGCAGTGCCCACCCCAAACCAGCCTCTCTCCTGTGAGGGCCTCACTGCTGCTAGCAGAAAGTTCTTCCTGGCATGACAAGTACCCTCCCCATCATTCAGAGACCACACAGAGCAGCAGGGTGAAGAATGTCCCACCCTGAGACAGCTCCTAACCCACTGTGACAGTCATACGGGAGATGTCACCCAGACCTCCTCTGGTGATGGAGATGTGTGTCCCACATTCTGGTTGTATGTCTCACTAGGTGGAACTTTTAGAGACAAGTTCTGATTTCATATGTGTGTTCTGTGATGTCGTCTGAGTCAGGTCCTAAGTGACAAATGGAGCAGGAGGAATCGTGGGAATCATGGATCATGGAGGGGTGTAGGCATTCCTCTACTCAAACCAATGCAGAAGCAGAAACAGAAACAAAGCAGACATGCCTAGAAGCAGAGAATGTCAGGGACTGCCAGAACTTTGTTGGTAAAAGCCTGGTGCCTGCTAGCTTTATATACCTCCTAATTTGTAGTGTATTAGTTTGTTTAATGTCTGGGCTTGCTCTTCTCAAGGGCTGAGATTTCAATGCTCAAGTTGTTCTGTGAATTCATCTTGACTGTAATTAAACGGCTGGTGTACTAAGAGCACCATACCAACATCTGGGAGAGTCACGTTCCAGTCCCTGCTCCAAATAGTTGTGTGTTTTTTTTAATGTGAAACAGAAGCCCACCATCCAGAGGCATTCATAATGATTCCCATAGTCCCAGCTGACATGGAGTTGCATGCATATCCAAGTGCTCCACCACCAGCCAAAAGCAGATCTGAGCCCTGACTTCCCACATACCATAAGTGCTTCCCACCATTCTCCTCTTCTCAGACATCAGCGGATTTTTTTCATATGCTCTTTTCTGAATCAGACTGGACCATCACAGGCAAACAGGTAGAAGTACACCTACCTTGTGAATCTCATTAATGATAAGCACACCATGGCCTGCTTTCTCCACAGAGCAATCTGGAAATGCAAACACAGAAGTAATGAAGCAACAGAGACATTCCTGGAAGAAATGGTAGTCCTCAGATACAAAAAATGAGAGAGATGTTTTGAGAGCATAACTTGACAATTTAAATATGCCTTTCAAGCCTATCTCCATGCTTCTAGATTATGAGGGTCTTTGGTATACTTCTACCTACAGTAGCTCAGCACCTTTCTACACTACCTCTGTTTTTTAGTAGAAGAAATACTGATGCTGTTGTCTCCATACATTACCCTTGCAAGGAATGGAGCTGAGTAGAAATGAGGTCGTTAAAAACTGGTAAATAAGCTATTATATCCATTAAATGTGTGGATATAAATGCATGTAGTCATGCAGGACGATTATAGGCATCATTATATCCTATTCTTCAGACACAAATATGATGCTGGATACTGCTTGGAAAAGGCAACAAGATTAAATGGAAAGTGGTTACTCAGTTGAGGGGTACTATTCCCTAGCATATTACACAATTACCCTGTTTCCTGGGGCATTATAATTAACATCACAATCTTGCACACAGATAAATACAGGGAGAATACTTTGTGCTATGCTCCTTGGGGAATGTACAGTAATTTCACAACTATAAGGCGCACCCTTTTGACTAAAATTTTTCCCCGAACCTGGAAGTGCGCCTTATAGTCCGGTGCGCCTTATATGATGTACAAAGTTGTGACATTTGCCACCTCGGAAGTGAGAGCCACGAGGTGGGGGCGGCGCCGCAGGAGCGCCGAGTAGAGATGGGGGGGCAGCTGCGGGCAGTCCCAGGCACAGGGAGCAGCGCGGTCAGGAAGGCAGGGGGCAGCCCCAGGCACCAGGAGCAGCGCTGGCAGGGGGGCGGGGGGCGGCCCCGGGCAGCCCCAGGCACTGGGAGCAGCGCAGGCAGGGAGGTGTTACTACTTCGTTACTTTGTTGTGCGCAGCAGCCTGAGCTGAGGGGCCACAGCCAATAGGGGCCGGCGGGGCCGCAGTGTGCCGAGCCAAGTGAGGGGAGGGCACCTGGGGCTGCCTTTGAAAGCCTACGCCGATCTGTGAAAAATGTTTCCAAATTGAACCCCTGCCAGTAAACTCCACCATTGCAGGTTTCCATTACTAATTCGTTGCTTTGTTGCGCACGGCACAGATCTTAGCGGCAAAAAAAAGTGCGCCTTATAGTCCGGTGCGCCTTATATGATCTACAAAGTTGCGAAGTTTGCCGACTCCTGGGGGGTGCACCTTATAGTCCAGTGCGCCTTATGGTGGTGAAATTACTGTAAAGGCAATTTTTCATAAGGATTAGATTTTAACCCGTGCTTCGTGTCAAAATGCAGTGAATTTGGAGCAACAATGGGATAAGCAGAGTGTTCAGAAATGCTCAACAGTGTGTTCAGAGCTCTTGATGCACTTCTGTTCTTCATAATGGGCAGAGGAGAGGAGGGAGAAGTAGCAAAATTACATTGTCATAATCCCTTTTTGATTCTTTCTCAGCTCCTAGAGATACAATCTTAACAGAAAGGCAGACTAACAAGCGAGCATGTGACATCTGGGTGAAAAGTTTCTTGCACTTTGGGATAGTAAGGAGCAGGCTAAGTTTTGAAAGCAGACTCTGACACAGGGTCTTGCATTTCGTCTTGCTGTCATGTTGTTACCACACCACATCACACTGGGTGACATAACCAACAAACCCTGTTGTAACCTGCCTTAGCATGTGTCATGGGAAGGCAGCCTGCTTGGTGCTTGCAAGGGTGCTTCAGGAAAAAGGCAATCCTGCTACTTCCCTGCATTCTGAAGTGTACCAGAAAGGAAGTCGGACATAAAGAGCTGCTGTCTTCCTCCCATCCACAACCAGCTCCAAGCAGTCATCACTTGTTCCCCAGATCATTTCAAAAATTCCACAGTACACAGCAATATAATGCCGTTGAAATGGAGTAACGTCCCATGAAGAAAGAGGCTGCCTGTTGAAACCTACTATTTCATATTCAAGTAGGAGGTGGTATGATAGAGCACACCACAGCAGTCCTGGAAGTGCTCATCAGGGAGGACAAATGAACTTTTCAGTGCAGACTCAAGGCATTTAAATATTGTCTTCCACGGAAGTTTGCTCCACTAATCCTCTTCACACCTTGCCTTCTTCACAGCAGTGCTATCAGTTGGGAAGTGAAGCCAAGTAACTACTCAGAACCTGAGAGCTTTACCCTTTCATTTTTGCTACATTCCCCAGAAATTGCTGCTTCACTTTGTGGATGTCCCCACAGATGACAATTAAACAAGTACTCCCCTGATTTATCTTGTCCCCGGGGGATTTCCAACCTATGTGGACTGTGTCTGTGGATAACAAAATGCATTGTTGTACCTCAAATTAAACACATTAAACTAAATCAATGTGTCTCATGCTCTTTCTCACTTTGTAAACTAGTAAATATGTATCATTGTTCCTGACATCTTCATTACCACAGACTCAGCTTTAAATTCAGAGAGATAAATTTTGTCACACAGCTCAATAAGGTTCTTTTTATATTCACCAAGCAGGTCTTTCACCTCTAGGTGCCTGCTCAGCCAAGTTGTGAAAGATTCCCTTGCACCTTAGCATAAGAGTGGATTTCATGCAGCAAGAAAATTTTGCTTCTCCAGTGAACCAAATTTAATTGTGAGCCATGTAGGTAATGAGTCAAATTGTTTCTCTTGTCAACAAACATCCCCCAAAACAGTTTTTTTGTCAACATGAGGTATTGGGAAGAAAACATCACTCTATGCAATGTTATGTATAGACCCCTCTGGAACCCACTTATCCCACCAAAAGCATCACAGTGCACAGGTGAGAGCATCTGTAACACACTCAGTGCAGAAGAACAGAATGTTAATATCTTTAAATATTTATAGTTCAGGGTGAAAAAACTAGGGTGAGCAAGATACATGTCACATTCTCCCACCCAACCCGCATTCAACGCACTGAGCTCCAACCTGCAGGGCCTCGTTCTTCACTCCCTTGCTGAATTTCCTGAGCAGACCATACAGCATGACCATGACAGAGCTGTTGGCAGCCTGCCTGGGACTCTGCCTCCAGCAGCACATGGGCCATGCAAAGCCAACAAATCCCTGGGCCCTTTCATCAGGTGCTGAGAGTCCTTCAGGGCATGAAGGCAGGAATTTCACCGTGTGCAGGAGCAGCCCAGTGTGACCTCAGTGTGAGAGGTGTGGGGAGGAGAGCAGCTCACCCCTGTGTGTGCAGCAGTGGCTGAAGTGAGGGGCTGTGGGCACTGGGATTAGGAAGAGTTGGGATGTGCAGCTGTCTTGGTGAGAGAAGCAGATTGGATTGCAGCACAGGTTACTGTTCACGTGCTTGCAGGGAGAAAGGACAGTGTTAGTGTTTCCAGGGACAAATGGACATGACCACAGCCCAGCTCTATACCCAGGCACCTTCAAGAGCCCCAGGATGCAGCCATGGGCAGGTGATGAAGGAGAGGGGTGCTGTGGGCTGAGGCTTGGAGGGAGCAGGACTGACATTGTTGCTGGGCCAAAGGCCTGACAGTGCTGGAGGGACTCTACAGTCACCATCCTTGGCTTTGAGGCTGTAACATGGGCCAGGTGCTGCTGCCACCATGGCCACAGAGGTGAGGCAAGGCTGGGACTCAGCCCGTGGATTGGACAGGGCCCTGTGCTGATGGCACATGTGGGACACTGACACAGACACGTGGCACTGGCCAAGCAGCCGTCTGCCCTCAGGAGCAGGATGGGACCATGATCACAGAACACAAAATCTCCAGCTGCTGGCGGGAGGCCTGCCCGCCTTGCGCTGCGATCTCAGATCAGCTCAGAGAAAATGTCTGAGGGCCTTGGCCAGCGCCCAGGCGGGACAACAAAGGGCGAGTGCAGGTGACTCAGGCCGTGCCAGGCACCTCTCCCTCCCCAGCAGTGCTGTGCTGCAGCAGCACCCACTCACCCCAGCGTGGGCACCACTGGGCTCCACTCCACAGGCACCCCATCACAACATTTCTAAGGTTTTAGTGCCAGTAAACCATGCCAGCTCCAGCATAAAACCCTCTCAGCTGTTACAGACTCCCAGCTACTCCAGAAGTGCCAGGTTTCACTCAGCCCCTCTCAGCCCCACTTTACTCCCCAGACTGTGGTTTTGATGCACGGTCTTGGTGAATGGAATGGGAGCAGATTGCTTTTAATTACACTGCTAAGTTTTGTTTTCCATAGTTTTGTCCATGTTGTAGCTCCTACTGCAAATCCCCAGTCTCTACAGAGTCCTGACTGCTCTAATTAGTATTAGGTAAGATAAGATACAGGATAGATGCTTTGCTAATTTATTAGAGATCCGAGAAGGAATGCATCCTTCTCATTGAGGCACATGAGAGTAAGGTCTATCATTTCTCACATCTTCACCATCTTTGAGGTATTTTGAGGTTTCATTAGAGCAGTAATTGCATCAAACTTGTTCACCGGGCATTTGAGATGCTCATCTCTCAAACCACTGAAACATCATTCATGTTTTCCATCCTGTATCTCAGCAGCCTTTATATACCAATTGCCCTGCTTTCAGAGGCAGCAAGGCATAGAGAAAAGGATGGCAAAGAAGCTTTACAACCCTCGTTTTCAAGGAAATTAAAAATCCTGGGGCTTCTTCAAAATTACAGAAATTAAAATGATTCAAGAAAATGTGCAGATGATTGGAGGGGAGCAGAAGTCTCGGAGCTGAAGAAATTTTATTGAATCAGATCATATCAGACACTGCATCAATACATATCAATGCTCAGAGAGTCCCAGAGTTCCAGCCTTCTAACCCACAAGCCCATATTTGTTCATTGCATGTCCACTGCTTTGAGACTAGTACAGTTACATATTATAGTAAACAGACATGTGCACCTCTATTACATTGTTGTTATCATATTTCTATCTCATACATAGATTTAAAATATTTTGTGTTCCCTGTAGGTATGTATGCTTGTTCTTCTTAAAGGCAGAATATTTTACTACATTGCTATACAGTGTTTTTACAAACAGAGCATTATTAGTAATAGAATATCCCATTCCAATTTACATTCAAGCATCTTTTGCTTCTGGCTGAAAAAGCACGCTTGCAGTGACTTCACAACCTCCTAAACTCTAACTACAGCTATACATCCTCTGTGAAAATATAAAAACAATTTGTCATGATTCATGGGTAACTCTCTCTGTTAATCCTAATAATAGGGTTAGGAGAAGCAATTTGCAACCTACTTTAACTTTTAGATTTAAGGATCTTCAAAGTGTGTCCTTCTGCTGCTCTTCAGTATGAGGGCAAATGGATAGTGAAAGAGGAGCAGCACTCTTGGCCATCCCAAGCCAGAAGTGCCAGATGAAAACAGGAAATCAATCCGGTCTAAGAGCAGCAGTATACTTAAGTGTAAATATTCATCTCATTGGAAACAGGTTCTCAATCTGCAGTGTTCTGAGCATACACCCTTATGCTTCACAAATGCCTGGAGGAGGACAGCAAAGCTATAAAACCAACTGCAAGCAATCTCATCTTCCAAGCTATGGCCTGGCAGTCATATAAATGGCTCAAGAATGACATTCCTTTGTCCCTTGCCACTGAGTCACTGATTCCCACATCTTAGCTGGGGAATGGAGACACAGTCTCTTCTGACCCTGTGTTTTATGGTTCCCTGACCCCATTAGTGCCTGCACAACCCTTACAGTAATAGAGAAGGGACGAGGCATAGCCTTTGCATGACAGTGAGTCTCTCATCCGTCCCTGTACCTGTGTGTCCCAGCTAATGTCATTTCTGCTTCCCAGTCCCCATCATTTACTAGCCTCATGCCTGCTTCTTGCTGCATGAGCGAGACTCCCTGGCTGGAGTCCGTCTCCGTAATGCACTGCAGTCATCAAATTGCCGTGATGCATCCTGTCAGTGCAGACAGCACGGAGACTACAGCACAGTAAGTAAGGGTAATGTAATGCGGCCACGGGGCCAGGAGGCACAAGAGGAGCCGGGACTGGAAGCACAGGAAGCCTTCTCCATGAGGCATTAGAGATACTCATGCAGCCACACTGATTAATGCTGCCTCGCCCAAAATGAAATATGCCATCTCAAGGTCAGCACAAGAATGAAGAAGCACATCAGGGTAAAACTCCCAGCTTGCTCATATTGAAAGAAGGAAAAAAGGAGTGCAGAGCAGAGGAAATCAAGTGGTAATAACAATAAAGATTATAGAGGAATTTAGTAGGGATTACTGCCCATCATACAGTAAGGAGGGTAGCTTTTTCTCTCCCTTTTCCTCTTTTAATTCTTTCTAAAGAAACATCCTAGGTTGATGATTGTGCAGATGGGCACTGAACAATGAGCCACTCTCAGTTCAGGAAAAAGTTCTCATTACAGTTGGCAGTGCAAGCAGATGGAAGAAAGTTCAAAAGCCTCCACAGGAGGATGGGACAAACAGTACATGGTGAACAGAAGTTGCCTCTGTTTAAGGACCTCTAAGGGTTTTAGCTGACCTTGAAGGCAAGTGGAAGGCACTTAAATAATGTGCAGATGAGGAAGGAAGGGAGCAATACAGTATGTGGGGATTTGAACAGGTTTTTGCCTGTAGACTCCTGCAGGGATATTTTTAATAGTGTGTGGGGGTGAGGTTTTTGCAGGAAGTCCAAGGAGGCTACAGGAATTGGTAATAGCTTGCAGGAGATTTGCTTCAGTGAATGCTGTGGTTTCATTACACCTCTGTAGAATCAGGCCCCATCATGTTTGTGAGTGACACCAGCTCACGGCGCTGTCTAAAGACAGTGGTTATTATTAGCATCCATGCACCATGGATGTCCAAGCTTTAACCACTCAGGCCCAGCCTTTGGGAAGAAACAGCCTGTGTTTAGCTGTGTACATTTGCAATGATTCATGAGATTGTCTGCAATCGCTGTAAAAATAGTACTTACGCAACTCAGGAGCTACTACTGAAATCCTGACATTATTGGGTCTTCCCCTCTTAGTCACACTCATTTCAATTAATTTCCATGCCGCCAAGAGAACTTCATGCAGAAAAGGCATAAACCTGAAAGAGGAACTGGGGGAGTTAGGAAATGCAGCAAAAGGGGATGATCATTTCTTTGCAATTGTGATGAGGAAAGATTGCAGCTGTTATTCCCCTGTAGAAGTGAAATGTGCAAACTCAACAAAAAAAACGGAGACAAATCTGTAGGGAGTGTTTTTCCTTTTTTTTTTTTTTTTGCCAAGCTGATGTTTTTCTTTACTTTTAAGCTGATCAGCTAAGGCAAGGCTAGGAGGTACAAAGGAACCTGTGTTTTTCTATCCATTTTTTTCACTCAGCACCCACTAGTGCTGTCCAATCTCTTCTCCACTTCCACCTGGGCCCAGCTCTGCACTTTTTGCTGCATTCACAACCTAGGGTGTGCCACCTCAGCCATACCCTGGTGTGGATCACTTGAAGGATGGCTCAGAGCACACATAAGCATGTTAGGTTTAGCCCAGACACCATAAGGAACCTGCCAGACCTCATCCACTGAGCTGTGCTTTACACCTGGGGCCCTTGTCCCCCACACCTTGGGGATTTTCCCAGCTCAGACCACATGTGTCCACCACAAAACCACAAACAGACAGAGAAGAGAGAAGGGCTCCTTATAGTGTTTATGGCTACTCTTAAAAACCTTTCCAAGTAGAACCTGTATAGCCTGTTGATGAGCCCCTTTCCTATACTGGCAAAATAACTACAAGTGCTGATAGAGCCTTTAAACCCATGGGTATTTGGTGCAGGAGCAGCTCCCTACAGTGAAGAGAACACAGGGCGGCCCACAAGTCCAGGTCATCAGGGTAAGGGCACCTTTGGCACAAGAACTCTGTGAATTCCTGTTCACTCCCGTATTAACTGAAGCCTGTGCTGTTACATATGCACAGAACTACACTGGTGTGAAAGTTCAGCCTCAGCACTGCAGACTGGACTGGATTTGTTCCTGGTTTCTTTTACAAGACATCTGAAATTCAGCTGGAAATTATAGAGCTCTGTGCATTTGGCCCTGGAAAGGCTTTTGGACTGCACTCTCTCAAAATGCCCATTGGCTGACTCTGGGATAGGATATCATTTGTGTTAAGGAGACCTATACCAAGAAAGTTCTTGCCAAAAAGTTTGTCATGGACAGTGAAGAAAACACAAATGACAAATTGCTTTATGGAAATCAAGTCTGAGAGGGTACTCCTCACCTCCACAATCACAGCAGGCAGGTGTGCAAGATGGAATTGAAAAATAAGCAAATGTACCTGGGCCAACTCATACAATAAAATGTGCATAAGCCAAATTTGGGTCCCTTATCACAGTAGGTGCAATAATCTAATGTCTGCTTGAGTGTCACTGTAGTACTACTGAGGCTTCCAGATCATTTCTTCACTTTCTCACTCTGGCATTCCTCCTAATTCTTCATCTTGGCATGGAAATGGGATTTCAGAACTCAAGGTGCTCAACAAAAGCAAAAGCAGAGTCAGCTTCCTAATAGGTTAAATAAAACTTACACCTCAGCAAGCCAAAAGTTTACTCTTCAGGGCTACATGGTGGAGGATGAAAAGAAACATGTGGGGCTTTTAGGAAAATAAGAACATAGCAATCTAGCACAAGACACTGATCCTTTAACTGTACCCTGAGGTCTCCAACCTGTTAGACCTGCAGGTGTTATGAAAAGGAGCATTTAAACAGAGAGACACAGTTAGGACAGAACTCTGACCTCAAATGCAAACAAAGATTCTTCACATCAGGTACCTTGGATATCTTTTATATGAGCAGTGTTTCAAAAAAATTGACAAGATTAGATCACAGCCTCTCAGGATGCTTGATCAGACAGCAGTGTAAAAAGCATAGCCCCTGAAACCTGCTCAGCAATTAGCAACAGCAGAGATGTGAAAGAGGTAGATAGGACATGGAGACAAAAGCTTTTCTCTAGTCTTTCCTGTCCTCTCTAGCAGTGTGATGCTAGTTAAAGACATTGGTGTAATCTAGTCCCAAAATGCTTATTTCCAAAATGCTCTCTACAAAGACAAGAGATCTCATTACTCATTTCTGTCCTGATTCTGAGACAGAGAAATGTCCTTCAGAGAGACATTCCCCATACCCATTCCATCGGGCCTCTAAATGCAAACAGAGGTGATGATTTGCATATAGACAGCTTTCTACTGGAAAATTGCTCTATTTTGTAGAGCAGAGAGCAGCCTTCCCTCAGTAATTAATGATCTGTGTTATGTAGTCAGCCAGCACTCAATGCAGTGGTGCTGTACACACCATTCAGATGTGGCACAGCCTTTCAGAGGTCATGTTGTTCTGTCCCACAGCTGTAGTTCTGCAAGCAAGGCCCCTCATTAAAAAAAAAGGCTCAGGATTGCAGAAGAAAAAGAGAAGACCATGAAGAAGAACAGGAAGGATGACAGGGAACGATACAGATTAAGAAACATCTGGACAGTTTACTGTGAAAATATTCCCACATGTGAGACAAAGTAACAAAAAGGGTAAATCTCATTTGTGCTCCACCTGATTCTGTGTGTAACAGCCTGACTGAGCTCTCTCTTGTCCAGAGTGCAATCATGGACATCTAGTTCATGGCAATGAAGCCAAAAGTATCCAGAAATAATCAAAACCTGAAATAGCAGAAGAAAGTATAAGATACTGGATTTTCTCTGCACACTGGTAAGCTTAGGTGAGGGGCAGACATTCACTGAAGCATCCATTGCCCCACATGAATGCCATGTACTTCCTTTCCAGTCTGCTCCCAAAAGGGAGTTCCCACTGATTCAACTCTCAGAAGCAAGTGTGGAATTTCCATGTGGTTTGGGTTCTCATTGCATGAGCTTCTCGCTTCAAAATTCTTTGGCAGAAAGCTTTCTCCTGAAATCCATCTTCATATACCCTTCTCTAACTGTCTGCCATCCTCCCATTCTGCGTATTTTCCTTTGGCCAAAGGAACCAAAAAACTGCATTTGCCCACCAACCATATTATTTTTCCTGTGAAGCTGCAGTTGTCACTCTCAGCAAGCAGCACAGGCGTGGGGAGCTCAGGGCAGTGGGAAAGAGAGCTGAGGTGTTCATGGCACAGCAGTGAGCAGTACCACTGGGAGCACACAGTACTGGAGAGCCCTAACGAAATACATTGGCACCAGTATGAACCATTGTCTCTCTGATTACAAAATGGCTGTGTTGAAATGACTGCCAGGCCCTGCTAAAACACCAAGCTCTTATATACCACTTGTCAGCCATCATTTTCAAAGTGCTTTCAGAGGGTGGGAAATGATTTATGCAAGGTCACTGAATAGAAGCAAAATTAAACCCCTCTGTGTCTGAGTCATCTGCCAGCATCCTAACCACTGAGCTACTCCAGGAAACCCTGTCTTCTTTGTCATGTTAGCCATCTACAGCACAGGATATAGCAACAGCAACAGCTGCAGCTATACAGCTGGAATATCCCCAGAGTTATCAGGACAGATCAGTGGCACAGCTCTGAAGCACTATATGTGAGAAACAGATCTTATTTTCATATGCATCAAAGTAATGCAAATCACAGCATATTTTTCTCTGAAATCTATGGGACAGAGGTTCTCAGTAAGACCTCACTAGTATCACATTTACGCTTAAAGTCATCAAAGCAGGAAACAAATAATTTGTGAGGTAGAAGAAAAACTGCAGACTCTACATTTCCATGTGGTTAATGATGCTTCTTTGACCTTTCAGTTTGGCCCCATATCTTTTATTTAACATATTTCTTTAGAGCCACAGGGTTTTATGTGAAGCATACACTTGTATCCCTTTTCTTAAAGCATTTCAGGATTAAAGTGAGATGTTTTGGTAAGGAAGTTAGAGGAAGAGGCATAATGTTTTCCTCTAAGCAGTTTTACAGAGCTAAGCAGGGATTCTGCACAGTAAGGCACAAATGAAGCTGGGGAATAAGGCTGAAGTTTTGAGCTCATGAAACAATGTCAGGTTAGCCATATCATCATTCAGCTTTTGGTACTTTGCTTGGCTGGGGAAATGGTCATCTCAGGTCCCTGTACTGTGGATGGAAAGTGGTAACCATGCCAAATTACAACCTAAACTCAGAGGCAGAGCTCTAGGAAATTTCAGGTAATATGTCTAACTTATAAGAATACTCACTACTAAAGTCAGGTGGCCTGCTGCACTCCTTTGTCCAAGGTCACCTGTCTCGAGTACCTCCATTTTTTTTAACAAAAGAATTAGGAACAATAAAATAGCTCTCAAGGTACCAAAATAGTATTTTCTTAGCAGACAGACTGAAAGACTGAAAGACTGAATTGGACAGGATTAAAAAAAAAAAAAAAAAAAAAAGTAAAATAAAATTTCAATCAGTACAAACAGTATTCAGAAAACTCTGGAAAGCTCTTTAATCTGCAGGGTATTTGCACATCATGTCACATAGCAGGAGCCAGAAACTCAGGCTGAGGACATCACTTTGAATCTCCTTGGGAAACAGCTTCACCCAGCATCATAACATCCTCACTCCCACTGCACAGCCTCCATTGAAGTACTGTGTGTCACTCCCTCAGTTTGCTGAAGCCCTAAACTCATCCCATTCAGTCTTCTGGGAACTGTTTTGCTGTTAAAAAAATGTAAATAATAATAGCTAAAAAATAACCCATAAAAAGCTTTGAAGTTTGCTTACAAACAAAATGCCTTCATAAACTCTCCCAATCATGTTTGTGCTAAAATATTGACTTTTCAGGGAGGTAAATATTTCTACATTGCTTATTGCATAGAAGCTCATTCCTGCTGTTTATTCACATGCCAAGGCCAGTTAGTACTGCTGCAGAACATAAAATCCCAGGCTAGAGGCTTCAGTACAGTTTCCAGCTCTTTCCCCCTGAAGTTAGCCAGTGGCAATACTTTCATTAACTTTGTGGAGAGCCAGGTTTTATTTGCCTGCCTCTAGTGATTCTCTGTGACTTACAGTGGGCTTCAAAGGCTGTTGTCTTTAGAAAGACCTTTTTTGCAAGCAGAGTGCTGATCTCCCTCGTGTCCTGGTGTTGGACTGTGGTGCCTTGCACAAGCCATTCTACAAAGTTCCAATCATTTGTTTTTCCAGGGTAACAATCAATAGTGGAGGATATTTGCAGCTGAGTCACTTCTAGCAAGGGCAAAAGGTAACTCCTGTTTGTGCAAGTGTAAGCCATATCCCTTCTTGGGGCTGTGCCATTTGACTACAGAGGGTGATAATTTTGCCCATCCTCCTCTCCCTTATATCTTGTTCAGGTTTTCTTTTTCATGTGTTATTTGCAGAGCAAGGGAATGCTGACTTTTTTTTTTTTTTTTTTTTTTAAATTCCTGTGGCTACATCTCAGAGCAACCATCTCAGACACTGGACAAGTTTATCTAAAGAACAGCTATCAATGCAGAGGAATAACCTCTCCTACCTGCTCTTGTAGAAAAGAAAATATTTCCCCACAAACAGAAGACTAGACTGATCTATTGTATTTCCCTGACAAAGTCACTCCCATATCCTCCAACTCACCTCACTCATTTCCAGCCTCCCAAACATCCTCCCTCTCTGCTAAGCCAGGAAAAGAAAGGCCACCAACAACACTGAACTCAGGCCATTCCCAGGCATGGAGAAGATGGACCAAAAGCAGTGTTCCTAACCCAGGGCTCAGACAGAAGATTGTTGGAGCCTGCAGTCAGACCCTTATTGCAAGAATGAGGAATAGCTCCTGCAGCTGGTGAGCTTTTGAGGCAGGGAGGGAAGACAGCTACCCAGCCACACAACTGCTGACCTCATGGGGGGAGGCACATGCTAACTGTGTGCAGGCTTGGCAGAGTGGAGGCAGAGATAGATTTTCCTCAGCCAAACCCTTCCTCTTCCCTCTCCTGCCCTCAACACTTCTGCAGCTGAAGGGAAGGGGTCAAACACACCAAAGAAACAACAGGACTTAACTAAAGGTATATTGAATGTCAGTAGTGGAGGTATGACTTGAATCACCCTTCTGGATACCCTTGTTCTACACACAGAAAAGTTTTCCTGTCATGTTTTTTTTTCCCCTTTTTTCCTTTTTTACCTTGTTTTTGCCTGTTTTCCCTAATTCATGTCCTTTGCAATCCCGATCCTCACCATTTAACCAGACATGTTACTTCCCTTCACAACCCCAGCAGGAGTTTCTGATGATTATCTTTGCCAAGTTGAGATGGAGGATTTTGGGAAAGGTGAGTCAACTTGTCTGAACCCAAAAGTTTAATGCAACATCTGCCCAACCCTGCTGGCTTTCCTGCCAGATAGAAAAATTAATTCAGAGCTAACTCCTTTGCAAATGCAGTGGCAGATGTGTGGGATGGACAGATGGGCTGAAAATACGGAGATCCATAGCCTAATTCTCTATTTTTTTCAGACTACAATTCTGACTGCTGAATTTTCCCACATAGCAATGTCCCCCTTCCCCACACAGACACACCTTTATGTAGTTTTGGGCTTCATGCTTGCAAACAAGGAAAGTCTGATCTGGGATATGAAGAGCAGGGGCAGTCTTGACTATAATGAACATAAAATGATGGAGAACAAGATCACAGCCTGGACTTTGGGTTTCTGCAGTTACATGAGCAGCAAAAGGAAACCCAGGGAAAGGTACACCTGGTGCTGAATGGGGCAGGAGGCCTGATGGAAAGGGCATGGAAAAGGCCAAAGTACTTGGTGCCCATTTCACCTCACTTTTTACTGGTGATACCTGCCATATGGAATTGCAGGTCCCTGAGATTAGAGGGAAAATCTGGACCATGAAAGACTACCATTGGTGGGTGAGG